>NW_006408543.1:14011166-14018657 GCF_000296735.1 Chrysochloris asiatica
TTCTTCTGTTTGTCTGTGTATTCTTTCGCTATCCCTATCGCCGCTGGATCTTCCCTCCTCGTGAACCAAACACGCGTGACAACTATGTCAAGGGAAAACCCCGGCACTTGTGGTTCACAGTCCAGTGCTTATGCTAAAGCAACAACAGAAATGTTGTTGTTGTTAAGTGCTGTCGAGTCAGTTCCAACTCATAGCAACTCTGTATAGGGTTTCTGAGGAGCAGCTGGTGAACCTGAACCACCGACTGTGCAGTTCAAACCAACTTTGCTGCGCGGCACATTAACCTGCAGCGCCACACCAGGTTAGGTAGTGGTTAATATTAATATTCTTTGAGAGAGAAGAAGAAGGGAATAGTAATTGAGAAATCATAAAAGAGCTTATAGGCTGCTGCCAATGTTCTTCTTGACCTGGGTGGTAACGAGCTCAGGTATGTATGCATTTAACTCAATGAGCTATATTTTAGGTTTCCTGTATGATTTACTTCTTCTTCTTCTTCTTTTTGAAGTTTAAAAATTCAAGAGCCAATATTAAAACAATATAAAGCCCAAGAAACTGGTAACCTATTAACCAGAAAATTTGGAACTCATAATCCCCAGTAGAACCAACCCCTTAAAAATATTCAGAATAAATAATTATTATAATTCACAGCAGATTACCTGTTCCCAAATATTGCTGTTAGTGAAGAGGACTTAAAATACTTACTGGTGAAGATCAAAGACCACAGCCTTCAGTACAGGTTGTACCTCAATGTAAAGAACACAAAAATCCTCACCATTTTACCAATGAAAAGTAAAGAATGAAATTGTTGAAGACTTCATTTTGCTGGGATCAACCATCAATACTCATGGAAGCAGCAGTCAAGAAATCAAAGGACTTATTGCCTTAGGCAAATCTGCTGCACAAGATCTCTTTAAAGTGTTCAAAAGCAAAGAGGTCAGTTAGAGAGCTAAGGTGCGCCTGACCCAAGCCATGGATATTGTCAATAGCCTTATGTATATATGAAATTTCAAAGGAGGAAACCATACAAAATGTGACATTATTTATAGTGTTGGAGGAGAGTATTAAAAGTGCCATGGGCTGCCAGAAGAACAAACAAATCTGAATGGGAAGAAGTAAAACCAAATGCTCTTTAGAAGCCAGGATGACCAGACTTCATGTCTCTTGCTTCGGACATATTATCAGGAATGGCCAGTCCCTAGAGAAGGACATTATGCTTGGTAAAATGGAGAGTCAGTGAAAAAGAGGACCCCTCAATGAGATGGACTGCTACAGTGGCAGCAGCAATGGGCTCAAACGTAGCAACGATTGTGAGGTTGGCGCAGGACTGGGCAGTGTTTCATAAGTCAGTACAGATTCAATAGCACCTAACAACAAATAAGTGTCTAAAATGACAAAGGAGCATACAACTACAATATCTTGAAGGATCAGTCAACAAACTGCCACTGAAAATCATCTGAATGATTTTAGTTATTGTCTGTAAACCTTTGATTCTCTGTCAAAATCAAGAAAGTACCAACATCAAAATGTACAGAATAGAAATTTGTCTCTTGAAAGAAATGTTCAAAGGAAAATAAAGCACTCTTCAGAGAAATGCTGCACCACTGTTAAGATTCATAAGGGCAGTACAAGTGAGAAAACAGAACCTGTCAGTGATGCCACTGAATTGAAAAATGATTTAGAGAAGTCAGAATCTGATTGTGAATAATTTTAAGAGTACCTTAACTAAACCCTTTTGCTTACTATTATTAACTAACATTAGTCCAAACATTTGGGTCATCTCTAATACTAGCTATATTGATTGCTTTGTATCTTGGCAACTGGTTCCTTTTCTCTTCTTTTTTTGTGTGTCAAGCAATTTTTCACAGAGTGCTGGAAATTCAGTAAAGGCTGCTGAGGGAGTAATCTTTATGCCCAGAAGTGAGCGTACCTCCTCTGCTAAGCTGTAGTGTAGGGAGTTAAGTCACTGGGCTGCTAACTGCAAGTGAGTAGTTGAGCTGTGTTTGAGCTCCCGTCGTTGCCATGGTAACCTTACTGACACCACAGGCTACAAATTCCTCCAGCAGTGGACCATTGTTGTGCTTTGGGGCCTGAGATGCAAAAGAGTTTTACTCAGTGTTCCTGCTCTACCCTAAATTTTTAGGAGGTGTCTCTCTTCATCTGGTCCCTTCCCCAACAGCTAACTACTATAGTTTGTCGCCGCATACTTGGGGCTCCTGGTGAGGCCAAAGGAGTCTCAGTTCTCTTAGTCTTGCCTCAGTCTTGTACAGGGTATTTGAGTCTGGGCCTCAGGAAAGGCGTCTTTTTTCCGTGCTCCTACTTTATTTCCCATGGTCTTGCGTCTATGGAGCATATTTGGTAGGGTCCATTTCTTATCCCTAATCACAGACACCAGAGCTCTGCTTTATAGCAGTGCATAGTCCTGGATCTAAAGTCTCCTGCTACTTACAAGGGTCTGAGGACTGCTGCTTCCACCATTCTCTCAGAAGCAGTGGACCTTTGCTTGGTCCGAGAGGAAGAAGGGGTTCCTCTGCTCTTCCAGAGACAGTTGAGGTTTCCTTCTACCACTCCTCCAGAAGCCACGGATCATCACCTGACCCACCGGCAGCAGCTGAGACTTGTGCTTGGTCAAGGAGAAGGGTCTGAGGAAGTGGACAACGTTGTGTTCCCGTCCTCTAGCAGGATCACACCGGTATCACCGCCAGCGCCTCTCCCAAAGTTTTTTCATGAACCATGAAGGCCTATGGAACAGACTTTGCAAGGGAGTGCAAAGCTCTCATGTCTGGAGCTTCAAGTTATTCCAGATTGATACCTGAGTGCAAAGTCAAGCTTTAATAAATTGTTAAAATTTTAGCTGATTTTTCTTACGTACCTTATGTGGAAGGAGTCCTGGTGGGTTCCAACTGCAACCCTGTACAGGATTTCTGAGGAGTGGCTGATGAGTTTGAACTGCTGATCTTGCTCCGTAGAACCAACTCAGCAGCACTTAACAGCAACATCCACTCTAAAGAAATACTTGCTAAATTTTAATTAAAAGTTCTAGATATTCTAGTTTGGATTTTTTTCTAGCTTCATCACACTGCTTCAAGTTGGTTACTTTACAAAGTTCTTAATCCATCAATATTGACCTTTATTATAGTAGATTATACGACTACCTTTTTTTTTTTTTTTTGCTTTATAATTCTGCAAGAATTTAAAATCAAAATATCTATAAATGGTCCTTTGTATCACTCAAATTGCTAAGGTCAGAAATAATTTTCAAGTAATAATAGTTATTTCACTTTATCTGGATCCACAATCAATTCTTAAGATTGTCAAGAAATCCAAATGGATGTATTGCACTGGGCAAATCGATTGCAAAAGAAATCAAAGAGCAAAGAAGTCACTTTGAGGACCCAGGTGCACCAGTCTCAAGCCATGGTATTTTCAATTGTCTCACTTGCATGTGAAAGCTGGACAATATATAAGGAAGTCCAGAGAAGAAATCATGCATATGAGTTATGATGTTGGTGAAGAGTAATTAAAGTAAAATGGACTGCTGCTGGTGGGCTTGAACTGCCTACTTTGTGGTTTCCAGTCCAGTGCTTATCCTACAATGGTCACACCAGTATTAGACCTAGGAAACCCTATGGAGTGTGTCGACTCGTATCTTCTTGGGTCGCTAGGAGTCAGAATCAACTCAATGACACACAACACCAGCAATGAGATTTGGTTCTAAGACACTTTTTTTTTTTTTTCTAAGACACTTTTATGATTGGTAGATGAAATGGCACTTGCTCAAAGCTTGAATATTTATTTCTTCTCTTGGATTAAGGAATCCTGGTAGTAGTTACTTATTGGCTGCTAACTGCAAGGTCAACAGTTCAAATCTACCAGCCACTCAGTGGGCACAAGATGAGGCTTTCTACTTCTGTAAAGATTTACTGTCATGGAAACCCTGTACAGGTTTGTTATGGGTAGAGACGGACTCAATGGCCCACCACCATCACCACCACCATGGAATGCCAGAAAAACAAAAAAATCTGTCTTGAAAGAAGTACAACCAGAATGGCTCTGTAGAAGTGAGGATGGCAAAATTTCGTCGCTCATTCTTTGGCCATGTTGTTCAGAGGGACCAGTCCCTAGAAAAGGACACCATGCTTGATAAAGTAGAGTACCAATGAAAAAGAGGAAGATCCCCAACAGTAACTAAAACAAGGGACTCCAACAGAACAAGTGTGAGGACAAGGCAGGACTGAGCAGTGTTTCATTCTGTTGTCATAGTGTCACTATGAGTCGGAATACACGTGAGGGCCCCTAACATCATCCAGAGGTCCTATCATCACAGAAAAAAGATTTTCCAATTAAGAAGTCCAAAAGTCCCAGTATATTTTTATTGCAAGCCAGGTATGATTGACTAAGAAGTGCATGTGAGGGCACTGCGTTTACTAGGATTTACCAAGACAACAGTTTTAGGTCTATTATGAATATTAGCTAACATAATTTTTATACTTATCCAGAAAACTATATATATTCAGTAAGTGTTTCCATTGACCTTTAATTATCACTGAAAGTAATTGGTAATGCTAATCTATGTTGCCCCAAAACAGAAATATATATGGACATAAACCCCACACAGTATTTTTTAAAATGCTAAGGGGCCATATTTTTTTTGCTATGAACCATAGTTGTTGTTGTTGTTAAGTGCCATCAACTCGGGTTCCGACCCATAGCGACCCTGTATAGGGTTTCCAAGGAACAGCTGGTGAGCTTGAAATGCCAACCTTGTAGTTCAAACGGCTTTGCAGTCTGGCTCATTAACCCACAGCGCCATACCAGGACTCCATTATGTTCTCTCCTTCCTTTAGTTAAAACTGTATCTCTTTTTCCTTCTTGTTGCTCTGTGCAGTGGAGTCAATTCCTCTCATACCAACCCTGTATAGGGTTTCTGAGGCTTTAAATCTTTGAAGAAGCAGAAAGTCTCATCTTTCTCCCTCAGAGTGGCTGGTGAACTCAAACGGCTGGTTTGTGGTTCGCAATCTAGTGTTTATCTTATGGAGTCACGGCATTAGCCTTTTTTCCTTAGTGAAATGTAGAACATTTGCATGTAATTCAGTAATTCCTAGTCCATAAAGCATACTAGTGAGGTCGATTCTGACCCTGATGGTAGTCTTCCATCAACCTGACACTATAGGAATGACTTCACTTTCTTCTTCACCATCCTTCACACCAGGTGCCCCTAAATGCTAAGCTTGCCAATAGCACACTATGCCATATTGTGGCTTTTATGACCTGCACAGGGTCTGGATCATGTCAGCTTAACATCTGTAACTTGGATGCTTTTACAAAGTCCTTTTGATTTTCTCAGGATTTCACTTTTAACTTGTCTTAAAACATGTCACCTACAGCAAGCAAGATAAATGCAGTTTTCTCTGCTATCCAAAAGCATTCCTATGAAACCTTTTATAAGTCAAAACTGGTGTCAAGCAAAGGCTCAATTACCATTAATTTATGTAAGAAATTTTTTGAGCATTCCCAGACCCAAAAAATAACTACCAAATCATACTTGATAATATATAAAGCCTAAGATAGCACTAATAGAGCATGCTCACAGGCACACATTGCTGCTATGGCAGCCAGATGTTGAGTGTAGTTCCCGGGGAAGCAGATTGGACCTGCTCAGTGAGAGCTATCGGTTTAATGATCCTCCACAAGACAAACGCTAGTTTTGCTTTTCGCCCTTACTCTTAAAAGTAAAAATCCTTTTCTGGTTTCTTTACATTATTAAAAAACAAGTAATAACATAGGTTTTTACTAAAAGCAAATGGAGTAAAGTGAACTTTCAAAAACAAGGTGAAATCTGTATTTTTAATTTGGGGGCTGTAAATTAAAGGACTCCTGGTGTGGCACTGTAGGATCAGCACTGGACTGTGAACAACAAGGTCGGCAGTTCAAATCCACCAGCTGCTCCTCAGAAACCCTATACAGGATCGCTATGAGTCGGAACAGACTCAAAGGAACTTAACAACAACAAGTTAAAGAAAGCAATTCGTATCATTTGTTGATGTTCTCTAGTTCCTTCCATTAAGAGTCTCAATCCTGTTTTGTTTTGTTTTTTCTTTAACTATAAGAATAAATTATATAATCTAATGTTTCCTAGAAAAAATAATCAAACACTGGGCCAGAAAACAAAAATTACATCTCTGGGCAAAGAATGCCAGCAGTGCCAATTAAAGTAATAGCAGCAGAGAAAATGTCTACTTGTTTATTTCAAATCATTGACAAATTGAGGAAAATAGAAGTCTACTTATTAGTAATAGTAAGAAATAAATAGACATTATTAGTTTCTTAGGTGGATTTCCAATGTGGTGATGTAGGGTCAGCACTGGACTGAGAACCAAAAGGTCAGCAGTTGAAACCTACCAGCGGCTCCTCATCAACCCTATACAGGGTCACCCTGATTCGGAATCGACTCAACCACACTAAACAACTATAATAACACTATCTTAAGTATGAGACTACTTTTCTACAGCAGGGTCCACACAGCCTACTTAACTCGGGGTCCGATGCACAGTCAAGAATACCTAGATAAAATTAAGGAGCTCCGAGCGGTGCACTTGCTCAACTATTAGCTAAGAGGTTGGAAGTTTGAACCCATCCAGAAGCACCTAGGAAGAAAGGCCTGTTGACCTGCTTCTGAAAGGTCACAGCCTTGAAAACACTATAGAGCAGTTCCACTCCACACACATGGAGTCCTGGTGTGGCGCTGTGGGTTAATGCGCTAGACTGCAAAGCCGTTTGAACTGCAAAGTCAGTGGTTCAAGCTCACCAATCACTCCTTGGAAACCCTATACAAGGTCGCTATGGGTCGGAACCAACTCGACAGCACTTAACAACAACAACACTCTGCACACATAGGGTTGCCAGGACTAACCAGATGGCAACTCACAATATGTAATTCATGTTAACTACTTGATATTCATTTTGTTTTGATGACATCATAGTCAAATTCCTTTTTGACACATATGGAATTGGTGTCCTATTAGGCCTTGTGCCCTGAGCGGGGGACCTGAAGAGCTGCCTTATCCAGCATAAATCAAACACAGCTGGGGGGTTTTTGGTGACCTACTTAACTTTTCTAAGTCTAGATTTTTGTCATTGTAAAATGAGAATAAATGCACTTGGTGAGGTTGTTACAAGGATTTTTACAGGGCTGAGGTTAAAGCATTAAGCAGAATGCCTGGCCGACAGGAGAATTTCACAGGGTGTTATTCTATGTCCATGGTACAGCCCCTGAAATATGACATTCCAGAGTAGGTTAAGTTTTTTACTCTCAAAAGAAATGCTTTTCTACAAAAATTCTAAAATACGATCAATCACTTTTTAAAAATTGATCTATATTTTATATTCTGCAGACACAAAGTCTAATAAATAAACACAGTGGGAGATATTTGTGATTTTTTTTTCAATTATTCCTCAGATGAAAATAAACTCACACAAAATTAATAAAAGTAG
>NW_006408543.1:14019562-14025111 GCF_000296735.1 Chrysochloris asiatica
GATAACCCAAACTGGCAGAGTCTGGCCTCCTGGAAGAAAGGGAAGAAGTAGGTGGTGAAATCAGAAAGACAAACATTTAAAGACATGGTGAGGAGTTTTCCTCTCTCTGGAATGAGGAGCTACTTGTATTCGTGTCCGGGGGCTACTGTAGCAAATCACAACAAACTCCATGGCTTAAAACAACAGAACTGGATTTATTCTCCCTCGTTTCTGGAAACCAGAAGGCTGAAATCAGTATCACTGGAATAAGTCAAGAAACTGGCAATGCCACCCTCCCTCTGGATGTTCTAGGAGAGAATCCACTCCTGGTCTCTCCCAGCTTCTGGTGGCTGCTGGCTGTTCTCAGTATGATACTGTCTCTCTCTCATCTCTGCCTCCATCTGCACATCATGCTGTCCTCTGTGTCAAATCTCCTTCCATCTCCCTCTTACAAGGAATCCTGTGAGAGCATTAGGGACCACCCAGACACTCCAGGATAATCTCCACTTCAAGAGCCTTACCTCAATCACCTCTGCAAAGACCCTTTTGTTAAGTAAGGTTACAGGGGTGAGGCCCTAATGTCTTTGAGGGCCATTACTTTGTTGAAGGAGTCCTGGTGGCATAGCCGGTAACACGCTGGACTGCTAACAGCAAGGTCAGCAGGTCATATCCAACAGCTTCTCTGAGGGTGAAAGAGAAGGCTGTCTGCTCCCATGAAGATCCGCAGCTTCCGAAAGGCTACATAGGGTCACACTATGAGTGGGACCAACTCAATGTCAGTGGTCTCTTTGCCTGACATACGCCTCAATACTTTTCATGGGTCGCTATGGGTCGGAACCGACTCAAGGGCACTTAACAACAACAACAACAGGTGACAAGAGCTGATTGGTGCTATGAAAGAGCTCTCTGGCTGGGTAGGCTATGAAGCAGAAGGTCCAAAGAGGAGGTTCTTGTAGTAACCAAGAAAAACTAACTAATGCTTAAGAAGTAAACTTACCATATTGTTACACAAATTATGTGTTGTATGGGCTCCCCGGAAACAAAGCAGCTCCTCACACACTATCTTCCCATGTGCAGTACGGGTTATATGTGTGTGCATGTTATTTATACGGGCATGTGGGCACTGTATGTGAAAACTATAGTACACATTACAGGAGGAGGCTTCAAAATTTTCAAGGAAAAGTTCTATTATTTTTCAAATCCATTTTCCCATGATCTTTATGAAGCTCCCTTGTATATCTGTTACACCAAGAGCAGTTTATGAGGAGGTTGTATAGGAGTTATGAGGGAAGACTGAAGTTAGACTACCTGCTCCAAACCTCATATAGTACTCACTAGCTTGGTGACGTTGCTCTGAGATAAAAATGTGTAAAATATTTTACAAAGTACAATGCCTAGCACAGAATGAGCCCTCAATAAATATTAACTATACAAGTCCTGGGTGTGCGGTGGCTCTGTAGGATAAGCGCTGGACTGTGAATAACAAGATCGGCAGTTCAAGCCCAACAGATGAGGCTTTCTGCTTGTGCAAAGATTTACAGACTTGGAAACCCTATCAGGGTTGCTATGAATCAGAACCAATTCAATGGAACTTAACAACAACAGTATTCAAAACTAGCTTCACATCTACGGACTTTATACTGGAGATCAAAGTAATTCCCTTTTAGATTCTTAAAGTCAATGAGATGAATGGTCTAATGCAGTATCATCCACTGTATGCTTTAGATAGAATTTAAAAGCAAACTGCAAAAACACGATGTTATCAGTTCAGCTAATAGGATGAAATGAATAAAAATTAAAATAGTCCTAGTAAAATCATAAAATAAACTAGGCTAGAAAATTCAAACATCAAATAATCAAAACCATCTTTGAAAAACTTTAGGGGATTTTGTCACTTCCCATTTAAGAGCCTCTGATAGCTGTCCGGTGTCCTGAGGCTGAAGAACAAACTCCCTCATGTCCGGCCCTGACTGCAGCTCCAAGCAGTCCCCATCACTGCATTGCAACACATGAGCCTCTTTCAGTTTCACCAAGCTCCGTTCACCATGGGACACATGGGACAAGAGACTGCTGTTCTATTAAGTCAACTAAGGAGCTATGTTGGTGCTAGGTGCCATCAAGCTGGTTAAGACATAGAGACCTCGTGCACAACACAACAAAACACTGCCGGTACTATGCCGACCTCACAATTGTTGCTACACTTGAGCCCACTTCTGCTGCTACTGTGCAAATCCATCTCGCTGGGGGCTTACCCTCCACTTTACCCAGCATGATATCCTCCAGGGTCTGGTCCTTCCTGATAACATGTCCTAAGTATGAAAGAGGAAGTCTCACCATCCTGGCCTCTAAGGAACATTCTGGCTGTACTTCTTCCAACTCAGATTTTTTGTTCTGGCAGTCCCTTCTTCGCCAAGACCGTATCTCAAATGTATCAATTCTTCTACAGTCTTCCTTATTTACTGTCCAACTTTCACATGCATATGAACTATTGAAATGGCTTCGATCAAGGACACCTTAGTTCTCAAACTGACATCTTTGCTCTTGAACACTTTAAAGACTTTATTTCCTTAGCTGCTGCTTGCATGAGTGTTGACTGTGTACCAAAACAAAATGAAAAAAAAAAATCAAAATGAAGTCTTTGACAACTTCAATCTTGTCTCCATTTATCATGGTGTCGTTTATTGGTCCAGTTGTGAGGATTTTTCTTTTCTTTATATTGAATAATGTAATCCATACTGAAGGCTGTATTTTTTATCTTTATCAGTATTTTAAGTCCTCTTCAACTTCAGCAAGCAAGGTTGTTTCACCTGCATAGCACACGTTGTTCATGAGTCTTCCTCTAATCCTGATGCCATATTCTTCATTTAAGCCAGTTTTTTGGATTATTTGCTCATTTTAAGATTGAATAAGTATGGTGAAAAAAATACAACCCTGTTGCACACCTTTCCTGATTCTGTCAGAATGACTGCCTGTTGGTCTATGGACAAGTTCCTCATGAATACAACCAAGTGTTCTAAAACTACAGTTGTTGCTGTTGTTGTTAAGCACCACTGAGTCGGTTCTGACCCATATCAACCCTGTATAGGGTTTCCACGGAGCTGCTGATGAGCTTGAACCACCGACATTACAGTTCAAACCGACTTTACAGTCAAGCACATTAACCCACAGTGCCACACCAGGACTCCGGACACTATGGCCGGGGCAAAAATGATTAAAGAACCTATCTGAGATCTTGTCATTTTATCATTTGAAAGTAACCACTCGCAGAAGCAAGGCAGAACTAAAGAAAGTTACAAACCATGAATATCAATAAATCTTGAACAGTATCAGACTACGATGATTTAAAAGTGATTTGAACAGAAATGTCTTATAATTTGAAATGAAAATATTTCAATGTTTGTTGTTGTTGTTAGGCACCATCAAGTTGGTACCGACCCATAGCAACCTTACTATGCACAGCAGAATGAAACAATGCCCAATCCTGGGCCAACCTCACTACTGTTGCCACGCTTGAGTCCATCGATGCTGCCACTTGGCCAATCCATCTCGTTGGGGATCTTCCTCTTTTTCTCTGACCTTCCGCCTTACCAAACATGATATCCTTCTCCAATGATTGGTCCGTCCTGACAATATGTCCAAAGTACGAGAGACAAAGTTTGACCATCTTGACCTCCAAGGAGCACTCTGGCTGTACTTCTTGCAAAACAGACCTATTGGTTCTTTTGGCAGCCGATGGCACTTTCAGTAGTCTCCTCCAATACCATAACTCAAAAGCATCAATTCTTCTATGGTCTTCCTTATTCACTGTCCAGCTTTTGCATGCATATGAGGTTATTGAAAATATCATGGCTTGGGTCAGGCGCACCTTAGTCCTCAAGCTGACATCTTTGCTCTTCAACACTTTAAAAAGGTCTTGTGCTGCAGATTTCAGTGTTTACCCATCTAATTTATATATTACTCTGTAAAAAGAGCTTTGGTAACATAGGGGGCTGGGTTGCTATCTGCAAGGTCAGCAGTTCAAATCTATCAGCTGCTCTTCAGTAAAAAGATAAGGTTTTCTGCTTCTGTAAAGATTTACAGCCCCGGAAATCCTATACAGGGTTGCTATGAGTCAACTCCACGGCACACAACCACCAACCATCATAAAAGTCATTATCATATGAGCTACCTTCTAAAGTCCTTGTTCAGTTCTTCAACAATTTACATAAAGTCAGGCTCACACAATTAAATCCTGTCCTATAGGCTTATTATTTTCTGTGCCTATTGCTTTCCATCTTCTCTGGCTGGCTGGCCACCCACAGGTTGGTACTGTTGAGTCAGTTCTGACTAACGATGACCCCAGGATACAGTCTAAAAGGAGCTGCTGGTAAATTTGAATCACCAACTTAGCAGTTCAAACCGACCTGTCGGTTCAGTGCATTACCCTGCAGCAGCACACCAGGACTCTGATCATCTTTGGTTGGTAGTGTGTTGTGCAGTCAGTCAGTTCTGACCCATAACAACCACAAACTTGACAGCACTTAACAACAACAACAAAAGGTTTTCTTGGTACAAAATCACTAGTACTTATTTTCTTTATATCCACTCATTCAATCTGTTTTCTGAAGCACAGATTAATTTAATTACTTTTAGGCTTAGTAAAGCCCTTCCTTTTCTAACTGAGGCAGGCATACCTCAGAAGTCTCATAGTCTCAGAAGACACAGTTGATTCTTTGAACAAGATGCTAGACTCTCCCATGATGTCACTGTCTTTTCGAACTTGTTTTTTCATTGCTTTTATTGAGAAGCCATTAGAGCCCTGGTGGCACAGTGGGTTAACTGTTGCTAAGCAAAAGGTGAGCACTTTGAACCCACCAGCCACTCTGCAGGAGAAAGATGAGGCAGTCCGCCTCAATCTCCTACTGCAACCATTGAGAAAGTCCTCCTCCTACACAGAAACTGGACCAACCTTCTGAAAACAACATGGTTCAGACATCTCAAACACCATCACAGGAACTGGAACCACATGAAAACCCACTGCCCTAGAATCGGTACCAACTCAACAGCAGCCCTGTAAGAGTCCTGTGTGGTGCTGTGGGTTAATGCTCTGACTGCAAGGTCAGTCTGAACTGCAAGGTTGACGGTTCAAGCTTACCAACTGCTCCTCAGAAACCCTATACATGGTCGCTAAGGGTCAGCACCAACTCAACAGTGCTTCACAGCACAAGAGCAGGAAAGAGTAAAGTGTCTCATAGGGTTTCCAACAATGTTAATATTTAGAGGAGCAGCTTGCCACATCTTTTTTCCACAGAGTAGCAAATGAGTTTGAACTAACTGGCCTCTCAGTTTTCAGCTGAGAGATTTAACCACTGTGCTACCACTGCTCCTGGAACCATGCTAAACACACTTAAATGTAAAACGAATCCCAGGAACACATTCATGGTTACAATACTTTTGTTGTTGTCGTCAGGTGCCATCAAGTTGGTACCAACTCACAGTGACCCTATGAACAACAGAACAAAACACTGCCTGATCCTGGGCCAACCTCAAAATTGTTGCCACACTTGAGCCCATTGATGCTGCCACTTTGC
>NW_006408543.1:14025666-14027093 GCF_000296735.1 Chrysochloris asiatica
TACATTGAGATGCAATCCATACTGAAGGCTGTGCTCTTTGATCTTCATCAGTAAATATTTTAAATCCTCTTCCCTTTCAGCAAGCAAGGTTGTATCATCTGCATATTGCAGGTTGTTAATGAGTCTTCCTCCAATCCTGATGCCACGTTATAAATTCAGAAAAAATACGTTTAACCACAGAGAACACAAAATTCACCATTAGTGTATACATATAATCCCCATTAGTATGCAAACTCCATGACCCAGTAGTAAGGAAGCTCCCTGTGGACACACAGACTGTCGTCCACTCAAGTTCTTATAAAGGACAACACTTTGCACTTAGGAGACCCTTAATAAATAGAGCGGGGGTGGGGGTTGGGGGGAGGTTCTACTAGAGCCAACATTTTTGGTCATAGCAAGAGAACCAATTTTGTAGAAATTTAGGAAAATACATTTAAGACTAAACCTGGGATGACCAGAATGTAATCTTAACCGATTATGCTTCAGACGTTTCCACAGGAGCCTCATTAGGAACAGCAGGTAAATGCCATTAAAACGCTGTTAAGATACTATGAACATCGATTATGTCAATAGAACGTCAAATAAAATAGCTGTGATTCTATAAGAAAGCAAGATTTCTTTTGAGCTATTAAAAAACTAACTTTACTAAAATGAGTAAGGAAATCTTTAAGACTTAAGATCATGTCTTTCTCTAAATAGTTTCCTCATCATAATTTAAATATGTACACATACATCCTAACACTTCCTTCTCTTCTATTATCAAGCATAAAAGCTCTGCATTTTTTTATCCCCACAATGACAAAACACTAGAGTAGGATAATGAAAACTGCAAATCTTATTTCATATCAACTTACTCTGACTTTTGGTAAAACTCTCCGAAGTGTCTCACCAGGATTCTGTCGCATCAAATATGGAAGATTTGCCATCACACTTGTTCCCTGGATATCTTGACCAGCGCTTATGAAGAAAGCACAGATTTTAATTTGGAATTACACACTGAATTCTTATTTATTATTAATAAACTTAATAAAATTCTTAATAAGTGATAAGCAGGAATTCAATTGAAAAATGCCTCTTAGTGACTTCTGTTTTAAACTTTAAACATACCATTTCAATGAAAATATAAAGCCAGAACTACCATTTCCTTAAATAAGCTTATAGCAAAGCCATGAAGATATTAACTACACTTAAGCTAAAACAAGAGTCTCTATTCTGAAGCATAAAAGTCTTGCAACTATTGGTAAACAGACACTTCAAAATTCCACCCCATTTTTTCTTGTAGACTGGCAGTGTGCTGTACTTTGCTTTTATTTTTTTTTAATGTAGTGGTAAAATTTTATCGTGATAAAATATTAATGAATACAAACTGAAATCTTTCAACAAATTAGTGCAGCACTAGAGGCACTCACTGATTAATGCCAAGAAAT
>NW_006408543.1:14027768-14030265 GCF_000296735.1 Chrysochloris asiatica
AGGAGCTGGATTATATGAAGAGGAACATGGAATCAGAGTTGGAGGAAGACAAATTAACAACCTGAAATACATAGATGACACAACTTTGCCTGAAGGAAGCAAAGAGGATGAAGATCAAAGACCACAGCCTTTGAATTACACACCTCAATATAAAGAAAACAAAAATCCTCACAACTGGACAATATATAATACAATAAATAGAGAAAAGATTGAAGTTGTCAAAGACTTCATTTTGCTTGGACCCACAACCAACACTCATGGAAGCAGCAGTCAAGCAATCAAACAACTTATTACATTAGGCAAATCTGCTGCACAAGATCTCTTGAAAGTCTTACAGAGCAAAGATTATCAGTATGGTGTGCCTGCCTAACCCAAGTCATGGTATTTTCAGTGGCCTCATATGCATTTGAAAGTTGGAAAATGAATAAGGAAGACCAGAGAAGAGCTGATGCATCTGAGTTATGGTGTTGGAAATGAGTATTACAAGTACCAGGAATTATCAAGAGAATAAGCAAATCTGTGTTGGAAGGAAAACAGCCTGATTAATCCTTAGAAGCCAGGATGGCAGAACTCTTCGTGTCTCATACTTCAGACAAGCTACCAGGAGGGATCAGTCTCTGGAGAAGGACATCATGCTAGATAAAGTGAAGGGTCAGTGGAAAAGCAAAAGACCCCAACAAGATGGCCTGACAAAGTGGCAGCAGCAATGGATCAAGTGTAACAATCGTGAGAATGGTTCGGGAATGGTCATTGTTTCGTTCTGTTGGACACAGGGTCACTGTGAATCAGAACTGACTCAATGGCACTAATAACAACAAAATATTAATAATCATAGCATTAACAGGAACAACATAAAATCAAGCTTCAGAACTATGCAATAGCTTCCATCTGGTACAATGAAATTACCTGTTGTACTAGACTGACTGAGTTATCAGAAACTTTTTAAAGATACATCAATACTCTTAAAAATCAGTTGTTGTTGTTGTGAAGTGCCATTGAGTTGGCTCTGACCCACAGTAACCCTGTATAGGATTTCCAAGAAGCAGCTGGTGAGCCTGAACTGCCAACACTACAGTTCAAATGATTTTGCACTCTGGCATATTAACCCACAGCACCACACCCAGACTCTAAAAATCAGTAGGATCTATTTAAACGGTTGCTTTTGACACAGCATTCCCAAAGTCAATAAACAAAGAAACATACAAAAAGCCCACTGCCATCAAGCCAATTCTAGCTCATAGCAACCCTGTATAAGGTTTCAAGGCTCTTTTTTAAGTCTCTCCAGGAACAGAAAGCCTCATTTTCTCCCTCAGAGCAGCTAGTGGGTTTGAATTGCCAACCTTATGATTAGTTGTTATTGTTGTGCCATCGAGTTGGTTCCGACCCATCGTGACCCTGTATAGGGTTTCTGAGGGAGCGGATGGTGACCTTGAACCAGAACATTAACCCACAGTGCCACACAGTACTTATAACTACCATGCCACCAGGGCTCCTTTAAGTCAATAAGCCTTTACCAAAATACTCTCCTGGCTACTCTAGTGGCCGAAATACCTCAGAAATGTGTTCCGATTCTTCTGAAAAGCCCTTTCTATAAAGTGCGGCAAAATCTTTAAGGATGACCTAAGCAGCTTCAGTTCTGCCGTGTATTTAAAATGTATACTATAAACAAATGCCCCTGAAACTGGTGCCTAGAGTTCATCTTTAAATCTTAAACCTAAAGTCTTCTTAAAAGCAAACAATAGTCTACCTAGTAAAGAATGCCCGCCTTGAGCGTCACACTGTTTGAAGGACTATCTCTATAGGGCAGTGGAAGAAGGATGAGGCTTTCTGTGTCCACAAAGATTTAAATCCTTGGAGACCCTATACATGGCCACTGTAAGTCAGAACCAATGACAGCACTTAACAAGAACAGCACATGGGATCAAGGAGCCACAGTAGTGCAGTGATCAGGTGTGTGGCTGCTAACCAAAGGCTGGCGGTTCAAACCCATGGAAGCAACATGGCAGTCTGTCTCTGTAAAGATCCCAGCCTTGGAAGCCCTAAAGCGCAGTTCTACTATACTATAGGGTTCTATGAGTCAGAACCCACTCAGAGAAGGGGTTTGGTTATACACAACCAAACTGATGACAGCAAATTTTCTAACTTCAGTCCTAGTGTAGTGCTGTAGAGTAAGCACTGGACTGCTAACCATAAGCAAACTGCAGGGATTGTGGTTCAAAGCCATCAGTCACTCCTTGGAAACCCTACACAGGTTCGCTATGAGTCAGACTAACTCACAGCACTTAACAACAACAACAATTTTTTTTTTTAACTAGAAAGAAGCTTTAGGGAACAGTGAATTTATGTCAAAGAAGGACGAACAACTCATAAAATGAGGGTGAGAACAGTTGTACAACTCAAAGAATGTTACTGAATTATATATGTACAAACTGTTGAATCAATATATTCTCCACAATGGAAAATAACTTATTTTTAATAGTAAATATGACATTACTCC
>NW_006408543.1:14031835-14033127 GCF_000296735.1 Chrysochloris asiatica
GAGCTGCTCACCTTGCGGTTCGAGGCCCCATTTGCAGGCGCTGCTCTGCCCAAGCTCCTTACACAGGACCAATTCAAAGCAATCTGTAAAAGCCCAGCATAAAAGGACTCAACCATCCCGAGAATTGCAGATACCTAACTGACCTTCAGAGACAAAAACAGTGGACAATCTTTCTCCCATTAACTCCCCAATATCTACCGGCACACTTCTACTGTAGTGACTAGAGGAGGGGCCTGAGAGAGTGGACACCTCCACCCCCTGCTGGAGGCTTCTAATTGCACACACACTGACGGTGTAGCTTGGGACAGTTGACCACAGCTTCATTTCTGTTCCAAAGTGGTGATTTTTGTCTATGCATTTATATTACTTCTGCTTTGGGTCCTTTTGATCACACCTGGAGGTGGGAGATTTTTCTCCCTCTGTTACCCAAGAAGACACAGCAATAGTGGCCATATAGCCAAGCTATAAAGCATAACCCATAATATTCCACCACTGAGACAAGAGCCAGCAACACCTGCTAAGCATTACATGCGAAAAGGGAAGCCTATTTCCTCAATATATTCACCAGGAGACACCCAGTAAGCTTAACAACAAACAACAAACATTCACTTAAGTTTAAAAAAACAAAACAAAAACACCATAACTATCATGACGAACAAAAAGCAACAAACGATATCGAAACACACCCAAAACAGAAGAGAGTAGCTGATGCAAATGAGCTGGAGACAGACAAAGGCTTTCTAGAGGAGGAAGAGCAGGTTTTGGATATACCTGTGAAAGAATACAGAAGAATGATAGGGAAACAAATTCAAATGCTCCAAAAAGGGGTGAAGGAAAAAGTCAGGAGCAATCAAATAAGATTGATACAGCATTGGAAACAATTCAAAACCTGCAAAAAGATGTCCAGACGATCAATAATAAGATATCAGAAATGGACAACATGCTGAAAGAGGAAAGGAGCAGAATAGAAGAGTTGGAAGCCATAACTAGAGAGCTGAAAGACAAATCTCTCAATACTGCTAAGATAGAAGAGCAAGTGGAAAAAAGGATTAAAAAAATCTGAAGAGACTCTACAATTCATGCTGGATAACATGAAGTGTAACAACTTAAGAATTACTGACATTCTGGAACAGGAAGACTCAGAGAAGTCCACAGAGGAGATAGTTGAAGAGCTTCTGGAGAAAAATGTCCCTAACATCTTGAAAGATGAGAAGACAAACATTCAAGAAGCCGAACATACCCCAGTAAGGATAGACCAAAAGAAAGTCACCAAGACATATAATAACCAAGCT
>NW_006408543.1:14038047-14040369 GCF_000296735.1 Chrysochloris asiatica
GCTGCCAAAAGAACCAACAGATCTCTATGTTGGAAGAAGTGCAACCAGAGTGCTCCTTGGAGGCCAGGATGGTCAAACTTCGGCTCTCATACTTCAGACATGTTGTCAGGAGGGACCAGTTGCTGGAGACGGATATCCTTTTTGGTAAGGTGGAGGGGTCAGAGAAAAAGAGGAAGATCCCCAGAGAGATGAATTGGCAAAGTCGCAGCATCAATGGGCTCAACCCTGGCAACAACTGTGGTTAGCCAAGGATCGGGCAGTGTTTCATTCTGTTGTACATAGGGTCACTATAAGTCAGTACTGACTCAATGGCACCTAACAACAACAACAACAATTTAGATTAGTATCATGGAGTTCTGGTGTGGTGCTGTAGGATAAGCACTTGACTGCAATGTCATTTTGAACTATAAAGTTTGCCGTTCAAACTCACCAGGGTCACTCGCTATGAGTCGGGACTGACTTGACAGCATTTAACAATTTAGATTTTACTTCCTGACTGCACTGTGGTTAAGTGCCATCGAGTTGGTTCTAACTCCTAGGATGGGGATTCTGAGGCTATAAATCTTTGCGAGAGCAGAAAGTCTCATCTTTCTACTGTCCTGATGGCACAGTGTTCTAGACCTATTTACGTAGACCACAGTTTGAGGGTCACTGTGGCAGAGGGACAGTCAGGAAAAGAGAAGAGGGGAGACTACAGAATCTTCACATGTGGAAGGATACAAGAGCAGGGAAGCAGTTTGCCCACGTGGAGCAGAACGTCATCTGAAAGTGGACTGCTCCCTGCCTTCCAATAATGCTGCTGGTGTAGCGGCCAGATGCCATCAAGGTGAGCCCCAGTAATGACAACCCCATTCACAAGCAGACCACTGTGGGTTCTCATCACTGGCTGGATTTCAGAAGCAGACCACCAGGTCTGTCATCCTAGTCCATTTGGAGGTTCTGCTGAAAGCAGCTCAGGACCATAGCAACACATAAGTCTCGAGTGACAGATGGGTGGAGGCTGCACAGGGAGTGAATTGGTTAGAATCAAACCAGGGTCTTCTGCATAAAAGTGAGACGTCTCCCATCGAGCCTCCCTTGCCTCCGGCTTCATGATAAAGATGTTAAAAGTAACAAGGCCGTGAGCAGTTAGGAGAGGCACACTAGCATCAGTCTACTTCAGTGTGTATTAAGGTATGAGGGAAAGCTTAGGAAAGAGGTATGTACTGGACAGAAGAAAAGACGGGAGAACAGACTTGGCTGTACATTAAACTATGCTGCTGAGCTTCCATGACTGGAAAGTAAGTGTTGGGTGCTGTGGACCTGCTAGAATCCTCTGATGTCTGAGGTCACAGTTAGTACAAAGAAACCAAGTATGAGGGGAACCCAAAACAACTCAGCAAAGGTAGGTCACCAGTGTCAAATGGGTAGCGCTGGCCCTCTATACTGCTCTACTTGCCACACACCACCCACTGCCTCGGTTCTGACTCCAGAGGATTTCCAAGGGTGTAAATCTTTACCAGAGCAGACTGTCCCATCTTTCCCATACAGAGTGGCGGGTGTTCTGAACCGCCAACCCTGTGGTTAGCAGCCCAACACTTAACCCATAGCATCACCAGTGTTCCTACGTAATTACTATATATATGAAAAATAAACACTTAATCAAAGTTAAACTTCTTTATAAAGTCACTTTCCAAGACCTCAAAAATGACAACTTTGCACTGAAAAGCATGGCACCAGGAACATTCTTTCTGGTTACAGAACTCAGTGCTCCTTTTTCCCAGGATGCCATGTAACAAAAAAGGACACACACCTACTCTATAAACTATCTCCCTAAAAGAAGTAGGTTAATCACCTAATCATCTACAAAGGAAAAAGGAGAAAGAAAAAAGCTAGAAGACTAGTTGAATAAATGAATTTAGGACAGCAATCTTTTAAAATCTAAATTAATGTTGCTAATTATTTTATTCCCATTGGGAGATGTACCTACTTTAAAGAGCCATTTATATATAACATCTTAAACAAATCAAAAGCCAAGTCCATCCAGAGAAGCATCTTTTTTTCTATAATAAAAAGTCTCACCATCTCCCTTGTTATTCCAGCTGCCATTGTCATGGGTAACTTCATCATGCAGCTGATCGCCAACAACTGACCCCTCCCAATGCAGGAATTTTTTGCCCAGTAATTTTACATTCCCCAATGCCTAGCACAGTGCCTAGCACACAGAAGGGCTCCACAAATATTTGTTGAATTTAAACTGAATTTGTCTCCACTTCATGTCAGCAACCCACTCCCAATGTCAAAAACTTGTTTTTGTTGTTGCTAGATACCATCAAGAGTCCC
>NW_006408543.1:14041437-14056706 GCF_000296735.1 Chrysochloris asiatica
TCAGTGTTCCCTTGTTCTGTTCGAACAACTGTGTCTTGGTCTCTGTATAGGTTCCTCATGAGCACAGTTAAATGTTACGGAATACTCATACTTCACAATGCTGTCCATAGTTTGTCATGATCCAACCAATCGAAAGATTCTGCATAGTCAATAAAGCACAGGTAAACATCTTTCTGGTATTCTCCACTTTCAGCCAAGTTCCATCTGACATTAGCAATGATATCCCTCATTCTATGTCCTCTTCTGAAATCAACTTGAACCTCTGGAAGTTCTCTGTCAATGTACATTTATAGCCCTTTTTGCATGACCTGTAGCAAAACTTTACTCACATGGGATATCAATGATATTGTCTGATGATTTCTGTATTCTGTTGAGTCACCTCTCTTTGGAATAAGCACAAATACAGATCTCTTCCAGTCAGCTGGCATAGATAAGTGAGTGCCTCCAGTGCCGAATCAGTTTGTTGAAAGATTTCAATTTGTAGTCCATCAATTCCTGGGGCCTTGTTCTTTGTCAATGCCTTCAATGCACCTTGGACTCTTCCTTCAGGATCATTGGCTTTTGATCATATGCTACCTCTTGAAATGGTTTTACATCGACCATATCTTTTGGGAACAGTGTATTTTTTCCATCTTCTTTTGATGCTTTCTGCAATAATTTGTCCATAAAATCCTTTAATACTGCAAGCGAAGGCTTGAATTTGTTTTTAAATTCCCTCAGCTTGAGAAATGTTGAGTGTATTCTCCCTGTTTGGTTTTCTAACGACATTTTCTTTGCACATTTCATTATAATATTTAATTTTGTCTTCTCGAGCTAACCTTTGAAATTTTCTGTTGAGCTCTTTTACCTCCTCACTTCTTCCATTTGCTTTAGTGTCTCTACACTGGTGAGCATGTTTCAGAGTCTCTTCTGACATCCATTTTGGTCTTTTCCTTCTTTCTTGTCTTCCTAATGACCTTTCGCTTTCTTCCTGTATGATGTTCTTGATGTCATCTCACAACTCTTCTGGTCTTTGATCTTTAGTGTCTAATGCATCAAATCTGTTCTTCAGATGATCTCTATATTCAGGTGGAATATATTCAAGGTCGTATTTTAGCTTTCGTGGACTTGTTTTCATTTTCTTCAGTTTCGGCCTGAATTTGCCTATGAACGATGGATGGTCTGTTCCACAGTCTGCCCCTGGCCTTGTTTTGGCTGATGATATGGAGCTTTTACATTGTCTCTTTCCACAGATGTAGTCAATTTAATTTCTATGTATTCCATCTGAGGCAGTCCATATGTATAGCCGTCATTTATGTTGTTTAAAAAGGTATTTGCAATAAACAAATTATTGGTCTTTCAAAATTCTGTCATGTGATCTCCAGCATCGTTTCTATCACCAAGGTCATATTTTCCAACCATTGATTATTCCTCTTTGTTTACAACCTTTGCATTCCAATCGCCAGTAATTATCAATATATCTTGACTGCATGCTTGATCAATTTCACACTGAAGAAATTGGTAGAATTGCTCAATTTCATCATTACTGGTTTTAATGGTTGGTGCGTAAATTTGTATAATAGTGGTATTAATTGGTCTTCCCTGTAGATGCATAGATATTATCTTATCACAGACACCGTAGTACTTCATGACTGATCTTGATATATTCTTTTTGATGATGAATGCGATGTCGTTCGGCTTCAGTTTGTCAGCATAGTAAACCATATGATTGTCAGATTCAAAACGGCCAATTTCAGCTCACTAGTGCCTAGGGCATCGATGTTTATGCATTCATTTCATTTTTTACGATTTCCAGTTTTCCTAGATTCATACTTAGTAATTCCATGTTCTGACTATTAATGGATGCTTACAGCTGTTTCTCTTCATTTTGAGTTGTGCCCCATCAGCAAATGAAGGTCTCAAGGGCTTTACTCCATTCGTGTAATCACGGTCAACTCTATTTTGAGGCGGCAGCTCTTCCCCAGTCGCATTTTGAGTGACTTCCAACCTGAGGGGCTCATCTTCTGGCACTATATCTGACAGTATTTCTCTGCTTTTCATAAGGTTTTCAGTGACTAAACATTCATAAGTAGTCCATCTCTCCTTCTTCCTAGTCTGTCTTCACCTGGAAGCTCATCTGATACCTGTGGGTGACCCTGCTCATATTCAAAATACCCATGGCATAGTTTACAGAATCACAGCAATTTACAAGCCACCAGAGTGCAACAAACTGACAGAGGAGTAGTGGTGTCAAAAGCTAGATCTTATCATTTCAAAGTGCTGCATAATCTAGAATTTCAAACTCTGAGCTCTCACTTGCTGGTCAGAAACTGATCTTTTTCATTTTTCTCTCACTAAACCCCCATTGCGTAGTGGTTACGAATCAGGTTGTGAGCCACAAGGTCAGCAGTTCAAAACTACCAGCCATTCCGCAGGAGAAAGATGAGGCTTTCTGCTCCCGTAAAGGTTTACAGCCTCAGAAACCCTATGCAGAGTCACTATGAGTCGAAACCGACTCCACGGCATATAACAACAACAACATTACATTTCTATTCTCTCAGTTCCTTCATATTCTCTGTTTTTAAACACTCCTTCTACTTTCACTTTCTTCCTTCCCACTCAGACCTTCCTATTGCTTCAATTACAGTTTCACCAATAGCATCTCTTCTTCAACTCTCCTCCTTCTAAATAACAATGATAAAAATGGTACCTAATACACCACATGCCAGGCACCATGTAAGCAAGCACCTTACTTGCATTCATCTTATTTAATTCTTACAATAATCTTATGAAGTGGGAAGACATGATTATTAACTCCATTTTATAAATGAGGAAATCGGAGATTAGAAGGACTAAAGGTCTTGCCCAAAATGATTCAGCCTATAAGACCCCAACAACAACATTAAGACCCCAAAATCCACGCTATGAACCATTACACTATATAGCTCCCTTTCAACTTGTGCATCCAACAGACAGCAAGGCCACTACCCCGCTTTTTCTTGCATTCCTGCTCTAAGAGTTTGCTACACTACTAAAAAACTATTAAACTAAGCTGCTTCAAGCTTTTAAAAACACATCGTTTCGAAAAACAGCTGGTTCCCAAAGATGCTGAAAGGAAAAATAAAATAACCAATTTGTGGGTAATCAGGGAAGAGACCAGACATTTTTAGTGCATTGTATTATCTGCATTGGACTGTTAACCTCAAGGTCGGCAGTTCAAACTCACTAGCCATTCTGTGAAAGAAAAAGGCAGCTTTCTGCTTCCATAAAGATTTACAGCCTCAGAAATCCTACACAGGGTCAATATAAGTCAGAACAGACTCGATGGCAGGGCGTTTAAAGCACTGTTGGAAACATCATGTTGGACTTCCAAAACTGAGGCTGTCTGAGTCAGCTTAGGAAGCCCATGCCCTTCCCCACAAAGAGGAGTAAGTCAGTCACATGATAGAGTAGAGATGTTGTTGTTAAGTATCATCAAGTTGATTCTGACTCATTGTTGTTGTTGTCAGGTGCCATCAAGTCGGAACCGACTCATAGCGACCCTATGCACAGCAGAACAAAACAATGTCCGATCCTGGGCCAACCTCACTACTGTTGCCACACTTGAGGCCATTCTGACTCATAGCAACCCTATATAGGATTTCCAAGGAGTGGCTGGTGAGCATGAACCACTGATCTTGCTGTTCAAACCCACTTTGCAGTCCAGCACATTAACCTGCAGCGCCACACCAGGACCGAGACACTAATACTGTCTTTCTCTATTCTTGTTAGAACCTCATTTCCCATTCCTGTTTGAACATAAGGAAGGATTGATTTGACTCAACATAACATACATGCAATTACTTTCAAGATATGAAGATGATTAAGACTTTGTTCCTCTCTTCTAAGAGCTCAAAATATAATGAAAAAGATAGATTCACACACTAAGAATTTTGAATCTACCAGGAAACGTCTTCTCTGTACCTTGTAGGAGCCTAGTGCCACCATAAGAAGTGGCCTGTCACTCTAACACTGGCTATAACTTGATAATTCTGCAAGATTGCAAATGACTTACTTAGTAATAGTCATACTATAATGAATGCTTTCACTGATAATTTACTATCACATGTCATTATTATTATAGCATATAAAATTTGCATATTCATTATGAAGAAAAACAAATTCTTCTTTTCTAATTAAACCCCTATCACCATTGCTATGAGTTGGAACCGACTCCATAGCACATAACAACAACAACCAGTTATATCAGGTAGATTACATGTTGGGCTGCTAACCAAAAGGTCAGCAGCTCAAATCTTCCAGCCACACCTGGGGAGAAAGAAGAGACTTCCTGCTCCTGTGAGATTTACAGGCTAGGGAACTCCACACAGGGTCCCTATGAGTCGGCAACAACTCGACAGCATGCAACCCCCACCAGTTACATAGACAACCTTTCCTTTTGAATGGCTCTTCAATTTCATGTATTACCAACAGAGCCTTTGGATTTCCCAGGTATCTTAGAATTCTTTTAGCCTTCCCTTTCTCCTTCACACCCCACACATCAAATCTGCCAACAAATGGTGTCGCTTCCTTTGTTAAGTAAGTTAGGTAGGTGCACGATTACCAATCAAGTAGTCAGTTCACATTATATCAAATGACCAGTCTCCCCAGTCTCTTGGTTCTTCCTGTCTCTCCAACATCTCCTAGGAAAGCCCCAGTCTCCTATTTACATTCCCCCACTTGGTGATCATCTCATGGCTTAAGTACTATCTAAAAATACCATGATGGTTTCAAAACAGATCTGCAATTTCATTGACAAGTCTCTCGTGAAAAGATGAAAACTACTTTCTCTTCCCTTGACCATGGGCTGGCCTGAGTGACTCACTGTAATGAAGAGAATATGACAGAAATGAGACTTAGCGGCTTCTCAAGGTAGAACATAATATATCATACAGCTCCCAGCTGGCTCTTTCTCTCTCATCACACTCATCCTTGGAGTCCAACCACCAAGAAAGAGGAAGTTGGCCATATGAAAGGCCATGTGGGCGTCCTAACCATAACCACAGCTGAAGATCCAGACAACAACCAGCATTAACCACTAGATTCGTAAGTGGGCAAGCCTTCAGATGGGTCCAGACTCCACTCCAACTGAAGCCCAGGGGGGCAATGATGAGCTGCCCTCACCAACGCCTCACCAAATTCACCAACAAAATATGCAATGCCGCTTTAAGTACTACATTTTCGGGTGGTCTATCATAACCCTGTACAGGGTCGCTTTGGGTCGGAACCGACTCCACGGCACTTAACAACAACAACAACATGCAATGACCAACAACCAGAACAAATACCTCGGAGTCCTGGTATGGCTCTGTGGGATGACAAAGTCGGTTTGAACTGTAAGGTCAGTGATTCAAACTCATCAGCTGCTCCTCGGAAACTATATATATACATATATACATATATACATATATACATATATAGAGAGATGTATATATACACATACACACACACACAACAGTTCTCCAGCCCATGCCTCCCTCCTGAACTCCAGTCATATCCCACCTACTTAATACCTGCACTTAGTACCTGCTGAGCATCTCAGCACTGAGCTCCTAACCCTGCTCCTCTCCAAGTCTTCACCAGTTCAGTAACAATCCCACTTGCTCAGGACGGAGCCTGACAGGAATCCGGGGTTCCAAACCCAGCGGTGTGCTGGAGTCCGTTTGTACCCACTCATGAAAGAGAGCCAGGTGGTGAATGTTCAGAAATCCTGGAATACATGTGCTAAACCAATAATTGTTTGAACTCTGTCATCAGGATGGGAATCACTTACACCACAGAAATTGCCTTTTTTCCCGTATACTACTCTCCCCCAGAGCCCTAGTGTGGCACAGTAGGATAAGCACTCAACCGCAAGGTCAGTTTGAACCATGAGGTCTGCAGTTCAAACTCATCAGCCGTTCCCCAGAAACCCTATTACAGGATCACTATGAGTTGAAACTGACTCGACAATACTTAACAACAACTTCCCGGCAGAGAAATAGTTAAGACATTTATCAGCACACCACCCTGTATACTCTACATCCAATCCCTGAGGAAATTCTATTGGCTCTACCTTCCAAATACCCAAGAGTAACCACCATTGTTGTTAAGTGCCATCGAGTTGGTTCCAACCCAATAGCGACCCTATATAGGGCTTCCAAGGAGACGCTGGTGAGCTTGAACCACCAACCTTGCAGTTCAAATGGCTTTGCAGTTTGGCGCATTAACCCACAGCGCCACACCAGGGCTCCAACCACCATTAGAAGCTATCATTTTGATATACCTACCATAGTCTCTTGGAGTCCTGCCGTGGCGCCATAGGATAGCCCTGAACCGCCAGGTTAGTTTGAATCATACAGTCAGCGGTTCAAACTCACCAGCTGCTCCTATACAGGGTTGCTCTGAGTAGGAACTGACTTGACGGCACCTAACAACAACAACCATCATCTCTTGCCGGGAATGTTTCACTATCTCCTAATTCCAACAGTACCTTAAGGTTAACTCCAGGTTCCTCCTTGGCCCCTACAATCAAAACTGGAAATCAGTTCAATCATTTCTGTGCACAACAGCCTTCAATGGTCATTCAGCTCATGTAATAAAAGCAAGGCCTAACATGGTCTAGTCTCCTCTGTAGTGTGCTCGCCTCACACATCTCCCTACATCTCCTACTCCTAGTCTTTCTACAGCAGCTCCAGCCACACTGCACATCTGGCTGTTTCTTCAGCACACCTGCCACATTCAAGAGCTTCTGCTCTTGCTGTCATTCTGTCCAAATGCTCTTTCTCCTGATGGCCTTAGGGCTAGCTCCCTCACCTTCTTCAGGTCTTCAAAGAACATCAATCATTTCCTCAGTGAGGTCTTCCTGCAGGTTCACAAAAATCACAGACCTCTCTTTCCTTCTATATACTCCCTCTCCCTCCACCTGAATTTCCTTTTTAGTAATATCAAAATTATTTTATATCTAGCTAACCTGTAATATTTTGTAACAGACATGACTGAGTTTATTCACCTTGTTTTTTATCTACTTTTAAGAAAACGTAAGTTTCACAAGGAAGGACAGGGATTTGAGTAGATTAGGCTTGCTGCTATAGGGTGGAGAGGGTCCTAGTGTGGCACTATAGGGTAAGCACAGGACTGCTTGCTAACCACAAGCTCAGTGGTTCAAACCACCAGTCACTCCTTAAAAACTCTACACAGAGTCACTATTAGTCTGAACCAATTCAATGGCACATGACACCTAACAATGAAAACACAGGGCGGTGTGAGTAATCATGTTATAAATGGTTATTGACTGAATGAGTTATAATCTGTCAGCATATTGTTGCCCAGTATATTTGTCTCATCTGTGAATGTTTTGTCTGACTTGACAAGAAGTTTAAGAATCAGGGTCCTGGTTTGATTTAAATCATCCTCTTGCATTTACTACAATGTTCTGGATGGAATTACTACTGAAATAACCTTTACCACTTAAAAATTACAAAATCTGTCAGCTATCCTGAGAGAAAGTATTAATATCAAAGTATATAAATGTAAATCTCATTTTCTAGTTAAGAACTAATCTCATTTCACAATTAATTTTTTAATATTTGGGTAATAAATTTAGCATACTTAACCACTGTTTTTGACATTCTTAATAAACTATTTTTGAAACCCTTGGGGGGAAACTGATAAAGGTCAGAATGTTACACATATCAAGATTTCCTGAAAAAGTTAAGGCAATTAAGACTTAGAAGCAGTTACCCTAAATACTATTTCCATCCATCATTTTCTGGCATATTGAGAAATCACACTAATGATACATTCAGATACATCTGAATAAAAGGAAATCAAAGATATGTTACAATCCTACTTACAAAAGGGAAATTCAAAACATTTTTTTAAAAAGGAGAAAAAATTAGATAAAAGATCCATTTGCTTTTCAAAATCCTGAATCAGTAAATGAGTTAGACATGATGTTCAAAAGAGGATAATTGTAGCAGCTAAATTCTTTACTAAACTTAAGAATGATTACATGAAATTAAGTCTATCATTATTTTGATTAAGATTCAAGAAAAATTTCCATTGCTAAACCGAATGAAAGCATTGGTTTTATTCCTTTCATGCTGACCTATTTGTATGAAGAGGATTTTGAAAACTATTAAAAATAGAAAAGAAAGCCTGTCAACAGTACACAAGATGAACACTGTCTGTGCTGGTTCTGGAGAAGAATGAATTTATCACGTAACAAGGATACCTGTCACATCAAGTATGTCTTTCCTTATTTTTGCTTTAGTATTTACTTTGCATTTTTCTGTGTTGTATTTAAGTTTTAATCACAGTATATTTGGTGTTAACTCTGGTACATTTTTACTTTATTGCACATAGTGGGATTCTTGTCAAACGTACTTTTCAGTAATTGTGGGACAGTCAATTATTTAATATGGCTCTTCTAGCTAGGGTCTCTGTAACTCCCACCAGACAAATGACTGGCTGGGACTAGGTAAATTGAGTGTATTTCCTCTTTTCCTGGTGGATCTGGGTAAGAGAAGGTGAGGGAAGATGCTTACAGGATTATATAATTCAGCTACAAGTGACTGATTGTTTATAGGATTAATTGTGATTGTAAAAACTTCACATAACAAGGGAACTGGTCAATTTTGCCATTCTGTTGGGTTTAAAATGAGATCTTTCAGAAGCAAGCAGAAGGATCTCACTATCATCAGGAAAGAAAGGCCAGAATCTTTTGCATGCTGAGATCCCTGTGCATTGAGCCTTGTCAATCCAGCGGCGGAAAGCTATGACACCAAAGTAATGGCAGACGGGCAGTCGTAGCAGCAGACCCAAGAGCCAGAGGATGAGACAGAGCAGTGGACTTCCTGGCCTGTAGAGCAAGTAAAGCTGTGGACCTTTGGGCAGGAGGGTCACTTGCATAGTGGGGTGCCTCCAGGTCTTAACTGGGGAAGCCAGGTTTGCTAACCCCTAGAGCTCTTAGAGCCAAGCACTTTCAGACTTAGGCTTATGATGGTGTGAAGTGTCCTTTGGGAATTTATTAGCAGTGCTAGAAGAGCTCTGTAACATTGCCAAGGAAGGGAAGAGACCAGGCCAAGGAATCAAGACAAAGGCCTGCCTACGTCTTGATCAAAAAATTGTTTCTTGTACATATCTAATCCTGAACTGCATCCTGTTAACTTCCCTAAAGAACCCTATAATTATGACTATGGTCTGTGGGTGGCCATGGCAACTGCACTCACTTATGCCTAGGATAGCGATGTTTATGCATTCCATTTCATTTTTGACAACTTCCAGTTTTTCTAGATTCACACTCATACATTCCATGTTTCAATTATTAATGGATGTTTGAAGCTGTTTCTCTTCATTTGGAGTTGGGCACCATCAGCAAACGAAAGTCCCAGAAACGTTACTCCATTTACGTCATCACAGCCAACTCTACTTTGAGGCAGCAGCTCTTCCCCAGTCATATTTTGAGAGCCTTTCAACCTGAGGGGCTCATCTTCCAGCACAGTATCTGACAATATTAAGGTACTATTCATCATGTTTCAATATTTTCAATATTCTGGTGCTATCTGGCAATGTGTCACTGCTATTCATAAGGTTTTCAGCGGCTAAGCATTCAGAAGTAGTCTGTCTTAGGCTGGAAGCTCAGCTGGAACCTGTCCAACATGGGTGACCCTTCCCACATTCAAAATCCTGGTGGCATAGCTTCCAGCATCATACAAGCCACCACAGTGCCACAAACTGACAGCGCAATATGCAAATGATACAACTTTGCTTGCTTAAAGAGAAGAGAACTTAAAATACTTACTGATGAAATTCAAAGACTACAGCCTTCAATATGGGTTGCACTTCAATGTAAAGAAAACAAAATCCTCACCACTGGACCAGCAAATAACATCATGATAAATGGACAAAAGATTGAAGTTGCCAAAGACTTCATTTTACTTGGCTCCACCATCAGCACTCATGGAAGCAGCAGTCAAGAAATCAAACAATGTACTGCATTAGAAAAATCTGCTGTACAAGACCTCTTTAAAGTGTTCGAGAGCAAAGGTGTCAGTTTGAGGTTTAAAGTGCACATGACCCATGTCACAGAATTTTCAATAGCCTCATACACATGTGAAAGTTGAACCATGAATAAGGAATACTGTAGAAAAGTTGATACATCTGAGTTATGGCACTAGAGAAGAATATTAAAGGTACCATGGGCTGCCAGAAGAATAAATAGATCTGTATTGGAAGAAGTTCAACCAGAATGCTCCTTAGAAGGCAAGATAGTCAGACCTTGTCTCTCATACATTTATCAGGAAGTACATCATACATTTATCAGGAAGTACATCATACTTGGTAAAGTTGGAGGGTCAGGGGAAAAGAGGGAGACCCCCAATGAGATGGACTGACACAGTGACAGCAGCAATGGGCTCAGGCAGAACAGCAATTACGAGGATGGTGCAGGACTGGGCAATGTTTCGTTCTGTTGTACAGAGGGTCACTATGGGTTGGAACCCACTCAATGGCTCCTAACAACATACAGTACAGTTATGTACCCTAAAACACATACAAACAAAAATAAGCATGTATGTAGTTAGTGTATTATGAGTTGAATTGCTAACCACAAGGTCAGCAGTTCAAATCTACCAGCTGCTCCACAGAAGAAAGATGAAGCTTTCTGCTCCCATAAAGATTGGAAACCCTATACTGGGTCGCTGTGAGTCAGAGCCAACTCGATGGCACACAACCAACACTGACTTAAGTTGTAATTGTTTTACTGTGGGTCATAGTCAAAAACAGTTAAAATCATTCAACAGTATTTTGCAAAGAATATGAGGGAAGATTACTGAGGTCTGCCCTTAAATGTATAAACTATAACAGAAAGATTAGAAGACATTCAAAATATGAATTAAGAATAACTTGGGAGATTTCTGGAAACATCGTAACCTTCCTCTTGTTATTAATTTTTAAATCAACCTTTCTGCTTTTCCATTAGTGTACCGCAGCAAAATTCTCGTGTTTTTTTAAATCGATATGTTAGGGCACACCAGGGAGAAAGGGAAACTAAGAACACTGGGTTATGTACTGCAAACCCAGTAATAGGGAAGCCCAGGAGGGGACACAGAGTCATGATGGACCACCGTAAAAAAGCTAAAGGCAGAAGGCAGCCATTGCTAAGGAAGTAGTTAATCTGTGGGTGTGGTGATCAGAAATTAACCAATGAGTATGAGTGATGGTTGTATATAGTTAATGTAATTGATAACACCAAATTGTATACCCAAAAATTCAAAATTCAGCAAATGGTATAGCACATGTATTTTACAACAGTTAAAAAAATAAATAAATAAAGATAAAAGCAGGACAAATCCCTAGCATCTATAGAAGAAGGGAAAAGGTGATAGAAAGCTATCATGGGAAAGGAAAACTAACAGATTAACCTGTAGAAGACAGGTGAACTGATTTGTCCATTCATTCAGGAAGCTTCTGTTCAATGTCTTATGAGTGAGAACTAGGCAATGGTTCTGAGCCCTCAGTGCCATCTATTAATGCCCTATGCCTAGCCATAGAGTTGTCAGACAACAAACACGGAGAACTTACTGCATACTGGGCAGGCACTGAAGAAGGGCTGGGAGTATAGTGACACACAAGGCAGACACCATTCCTGCCCTACTGGAGCTTCACAGTCACAACAACAAAAATCAATTAAAGCATCAGAAGCATGCAAAGACCCATAAAGAGAACATCAGGTAGAAGGTCAAGGATGGGTTTCCTCTTAAGAAGTGAGAGCTGAACAACATGAGTAGGGGTGGATGAGGGAACCATATGTACAAAGGACTTATTTAATCACTGGACAAACATTCACTGCTTCATGACTTGCTGTCAGTGTTCAAGACCCTGGGAGGAAGCCGAAAGAAAATAATACAAACAAAGACCTCTGATACACTGTGTATGAACTGGAGGGAACAGCATCAATGCAGAAATAAGAGTTGTTGCAGGATTTACTACAACACTAATACTGAGAGAAAAGGGAACACCACAAAATGACTCCCAGGTTCCCCTCCAGCGTGACTGACAAGACTAGTCAGGCTGCAGTAAGTAACAACCAAAGGTGGATGTGGATAAAAAGTGATGAACTCAGTTTGGCCAGACTGAGTTGGAGAAGCCAGCAGGGAATTCTGGTGGAGACATCCTGGAGGAGACACCCAGCCAGTAGGCCCAGTGCCAATTATAGAGAAAATGTGGCACTGTAGGACCAGCACTAGACTGCTAACCACAAGATCAGCAGTTCAAACCCACCAGCTACTCCTTGGAAACCCTATACAGGGTTGCTATGAGTCAGAACAGACTTGACAGCACTTCACAGCCACAGAACTAGAAATCATGTCATAGAGATGATGGCTGAAAACTGGAAGTGGATAATCTGACCCAAAAAGATAGCCCAAAATAGCACACAATGGATCCTCGCTGTGAAGCTTACTGAGAGGACTGCAAATAAGGCACTGAATCAGAAGAGATGTTGTACTACAAAAGAATTTTAAAATTTAAAAGTCCATCGATCAACCAAAAATAAATCTGTAAAAGTTGTGTGAAACAACGGATCAATTTCTCTAATGCTGAGGACATCAAGGGGAAGTCAGAAGTATAATCCACCTCCCTCACAGTATGACAATGAAAAAAGCAACAACTACCTACATGGAGGAGTCCTGGATTGGCGCTGTGGGTTAATGCACCAGATTGCAAAGCCATTTGAACTGCAATGTTGGCAGTTCTAGCTCACCAGTTGCTCCTCGGAAACCCTACACAGGGTCGCTATGGGTCAGAATTTGTTGCAGACCGTGTAAGACTAATCAAAGGTTCGAGGCCCGCTAGGGCCGAGTGTAACAAATGAGGCCACTGGCAGTTAATGGCAAATTGCTTTCATATTAATATTCAGGTATATATATTAAATTAATACACTGGAGCCTTTGACAATCCACCGATAAATGTGGTATTTTCCTAAAGCCAAGACTAAAGGTTGCAAGGTTAAGCATTTCTCCAAAGGATTAACTAAAAATGTCTTAGCTACTTCACAGCTCTTTGTTCCATAGACAAAGAACCCATCCTCCCTAATCCTTTTCCAGGTGCAGCCCATTCACCTGGGCATCTGGAGTCCTCCTGCAGACCTGGCTCAGGAAGCCAAAGCAGCAGGACTCTGCCCAAGCTTTTGTCTTTATCTCTCACCTTCCCCCAACTATGCTCAGGGGCTATAGATATGTTAATTGGGCCTGAGAATCCAAGTTGCTGGCCTGGGATTCGAACCAGTGAAGTACTATGTAAAGTTACCTGAATGTCTGGAAAAGTACTGATGTTAGCTGTACCTTGCCTAAGTCCCTCCCAGCTTGGTGTGAAACTCCTCCCCTGAATAAAGCAGAGGCCCGGGCCTCCCCAGGTAGCATTACTGGTTGGCAGGCATGGAGTAAAGATCAGTGCATTGCTGGTTGGCAGGCATAGAGTAAAGATAGCAGTGCATTACTGGCTGGAAGGCATGTGGTAAAGATTGCAGGGCAGTGAGTTGCTGCCTGCAGAGGCCATGATGCCTGTAGTCCCAAGCCTGCCTATCAGTGATGTATCCACCCTGGCTTTGGGGTGCCTCTTTGTCTCTCTCTTTGTCTCCTTTGTCTCTTTCTGTGTATTCTTGAGTCGCCGTCAGGTATCCTCTCCTCGTGAACTGAACCCCAATGTCGAGGCGGGGCCCCGACAAGAACTGACTTGACGGCACTTAACAACAAAACCTACATGTATTATGGAATCTGACCAACAGCTAACAGTCATTGTTAAGGTACTATCTCCACAAAGATAGCCAAAAATGAAAAAGGGAAGAAAATACTGGTTGCCATTGAGTTGACTCGGACTCATGTGAGCTCCTATGTGTCAGAGGAGAACTCTGGGGTTCTCTCTGGATTTTTCAGGCCTTTCTGCCTTTCTGCCTATTGTTGTTGTTGTTGTTAAGTACCGTGGAGTCGATTCTGACTCATAGTGACCCTGCACAGGGTTTCCAAGGCTGTAAATCTTTACGGGAGCAGAACGCCTCATCTTTCTCCCGTGGAACCACTGATAGTTTCGAACTGCTGACCTTGCGGTTCGCAGCCCAATTCATAACCACTACGCTACCAGACTGAAATCTCCAACCTTTAAGTTAGCAGCTAAGAGCATTCATTAACTGTCTGTACCACCCAAAGATTCGGGGAGAGAGGAAACTATTGCTCCAGTAAGATCACTCACAGGTTTCTAAATAAGTATTCATTCAAATTAATTTACATGCTATTTTTTTTCTTTATAAGAAATGAAGTTGATTTTCTCCCTGATGTACCTTTAAAAGAATAATTTAAAACATTCCTATCTTCCTTTCAACAGTGAACCACCAATCCTCAGTTATTCTAAAAACAAGATCTTGTCTATATAGAGATAAATGTGGTTGCCAGTTGCAACACATGTAATTTAATGTGTATATACTATTGTTGTTGTTCAGCGTCATCGAGTTGGTTTCAAACTCATAGCGACCCTGTAGGGGATTTCTGAGGAGTGGCTGGTGGGTTTGAGCCACCAACTGTGCGATTAATAGTCCAGTGCTTATCATAAAGCACCACACACACCAGGCCTCCATAATGTAGGTAAGTTTGTTTTTTTCCTAAATATCACAATTTTACGATGTTGTCCACAAGATTAGATTCACATGCTATTTATGTAGGAACCATGAAGAAACTAGGCAATATGTTTCTTAAACCATAATAGGTATTAATTTTTACTATAAACTAGTGATTTGATTAAATCATTTTGTTCTTACTTATACACTGTTTGTTGACCTACAGGAAACAAAAGAATTTAGAGTATGACACCTGCGAAAACATGTGTTTTTAAAATACTAGTCAAGAGAGTTGCCTTAAGCTTTTTTTTAGCTGGAGCTGAAAGTAAATATTTTTAAAGGTGTAGAGAAATGACTGTACTGCTCCCTGAGAGAAGCTGAGGACTTCGGGAGCAGAGTGAGCTTCACAAAGCACCCACCACCACCACTACCCCAACCCCACCTTGAGAAAGAACTTAAGAGCTCTGCTAGTACATCTCCCTCCTCAAGCTGAAGCTGACTGAGGCCAAAAAAGCTACCTGATGGCCCACCTCACACAGCTGGTCAGGGCCTACACTTCCCGTACCTTGGCAACAAGAAGGAAAAGAAAAACACCTTTATATAATGCTCACCACCTAATAAAAAGGGACAAAAATCACTCTCTAGAATATATATACATATA
>NW_006408543.1:14058526-14067379 GCF_000296735.1 Chrysochloris asiatica
ATAATTCACAATAAAACATTTTAAAAAAAGAATATATATATATATATAGTGTGTATGCAATAAGGAAGAGACTAAGTCTGAACTAACAAAACATGCTATTCTGAAACTGTAATTTTAAAACTACTATTTTGAGTAAAAAAATGGTTTTCAAGCTGTATGGAGCAGAAAGCTACTGAAATTATAATGTTCCTACCTTGCAAAGGAGAAGTTTGATCTGCTTAACATTTCAGACATGAGGAACAAGAAGAACTGAGGATATGCTCAGGTTTTTAATTGTGATATTAAATGCATGCTGGTTCTACTGAAATAAAGCAACACACATATAAATTAAGGATTTATTTGAAAGAAATGATGGTGCTTGCAATACAGATATCTGAGGGTAAAATATTAAAAATCGAAAGAACAGCAAGTACTCAGGTAGGTGTGGATGTGCTGAAGCAATAGCAGTAAAGGCTGAGGCACACACCAAGCAAAGGAGGAACAAATAGAAAATTAAATCAGAGCTATTAGAAATGTTTGTGTGTATTTGAAGAGGAGAAGGTAATAGAAATTATATAATCAAACCAAAAGAGCGCTAAACTAAAAATCAGTAACAAAATGAAATATATACAAAATTCCTAAATATTAACAGCACATTACTAAGGAGCCCACATGTCAAAGATGAAGTCTTAAGGGGGAAAAGTATTTTCAACCAAATGATGATGAGAATATTAAAATGTATGAGAGGTAGTCAAAGCAGTGACTAGAGGTAAATGTATAACACTGATGCATAAATTTGAAAGAAAGATGTAAACTCAATAACCCAATCTTAGATTTTAAGAAACTACAGAAATTTAAATGCAAAACAAGTAACAACAATAACAAAAAGAAAGGAAACAAGTTTAAAACCAAAAGGTACCAGAGAACACTAATGACACCAAATCAAAGAGTTGTGGTGTTGGAAAAGAATATTGAAAAGTACCACGGACCACCAAAAGAACAAACAAATCTGTGTTGGACGAAGTACACTTAGAGTGTTCCTTAGAAGAGAGCATGGCCAAACTTCATCTTTCATACTTCAGACTTATTATCGTAGGAATCAGTCCCTGGAAAAGGACATCATGCTAGGTAAAGTGGAGGATCAGCAAAAAAAAAACAAAAACGAAGTACCCCAATGAGATGGATTGGCACTATGGCAGCAGAAATGGGCTCAAGCATACAGGACTGGGCAGAGTTTCATTCTGTTGTGTACCAGTTCAACAGCACCTAACAACAACAGCAATGACACCAAAAGATGTTTCTTTGACAATATCAATATAAGTGATAAAACTCTGTTGTTGTTATTGTTGTTAGGTGCACGCCCATCGGCTTCAACACAAAATGACCCTATGCACAGCATAAGGAAAGACCACTGCCTGGCCCTGCAACAAACCACAACTGTTATGTCTGAGCCCGCTGTGTCAATCCATCTCATTGGGGTCTTCCTCTTTTTCACTGACACTATCAAGCATGACAGGTCCTTACTGATAACCTGTCTAAAATAGGTAAGACCGAGTCTCACCATCCTCACTTTTAAGAGACATTCTGGTTGTACTATTTCCAAAACAGATTTTTTTGTTCTCCTGGTAGTCCTATGATACTTTGGATAGTCTCTTTGCCAACACCATAATTTAAATGCACCAGTTCTTCTTTGGTCAACCTTATCCATTATCCAGCTTTCAGACACGTAAGGCAATTGAAACTATCATGACTTGGGTCAGGTGAACCTTAATACTCAAAGTGACATCTTTGCTCTTTAAAACCTTAAAGAAGCCCAATGCATCCTGCAATATGCAGATGACACAATGTTGCTTGCTGGAATTGAAGAGGACTTGAAACATGGCAGTCTGCTGTATGAATGACACTGATGTAAAGAAAACAAATATTCTCACAACAAGACCAATAAGCAATATCAGGAAAAAAAGAAAAAAGATTGAATCTGTCAATTATTTCATTTTGCTTGGATTCATAATGCTCATGGAAGAGCAGTCAAAAATCAAACAACATGTTGCATTAGGCAAATCTACTACAAACAACCTCTTTAAAGTATTATAGAGCAAAGATGTCACCTTGAGGTCTTAATATGTACCTGACCTAAGCCATGGTTTTCCAGTTGCCTCATATGCATGCAAAAGCTGGACAATGAATAAGGAAGACTAGAGGATAATTGATGCCTTTAAATTATGATATTGGCCAAGAATATTGAACTTCCATGGACTGCTGGAAGACCAAATACATCTGTCTCAGAAGAAGTGTAGCCAGAATGCTCTATAGGATGGTACTTTGCTCATACTTTGGACATGCTATCAGGAGGGATCAATCCCTGAAGAAGGAGATCATGCTTGGTAGAAGGTCAACCAAAATAAGGAAGACACTCAATGACCTAAATTGACACAGTGCCTGCAACAATGGGCTCAAACAGGAAAGATTTTGGGAGTGAGCAGTGCATTCTTCTGTTTTACATAGAGTCTCTATGAGTCAGAACCAACTTGATGACACCTAACACAACTACCGCCATACTCATTGAGCTCTGTTTAGTGTCAAGCAAATCTGGTCCACTTTATGGTTTTGTAAATAAACAAAAAAAAGAAGCCCAATGCAATAAGTCATTTATTTGCCTCGACTGCTGCTTCCATGAACGCTGATTGTGGACCCAGGTAAAATGAAATCCTTAGCAATTTCAGTTTTCTCTCCATTTATTATGATATTGTGTATTGTTCCAGTTGTGAGAGCTATTTTTTTTTATATACAGAGTTATAATCCATACTGAAGGATGTATTATTTGATTCTCTTCATTAAGTGCTTCAATTCCTCTTTGCATTCAGTAAGCAAGTTTGTGTCATATGCATATAACAGATGTTAATGAGCCTTCCTCCAAGCTTGGTGCCACATTCCTCCTCATATAATCCAGTTTCTTGGGTTATTTGCTCTGCATACAGATTGAGTAAATATGATTGAATAAATATGGTAAAAGGACATAGCTCTGATGCACAGCTTTCCTGATTTTAAACCAGTTAGCATCTTCTTGTTCTGTTTGAAAGACTACCTCTTGGTCAATGCACAGGTTCCACTGCACACAATGAAGTGTCCTAGAATCCCTATTGTACCCAATGTTAATCATAGTTTGTTATAGTCTGTACAGCAGAATGCCTTTGCATAGTTAATAAAACACAAATAAACTTCTTTCTGGAATTCTCTGCTTTCAGCCAAAACCCATCTGATATCACCATTGATCTCCCTTCTTCCGCATCCTCTTCTGAATCCAGCCTGAAATTCTGCAGTCATTTTAGAATTATCTTCAGCAAAATTTTACTTGCATGTGGTATCAATGATATTGTTGTATGATTTCCACATTCTGTTGGGTCACCTTTCTTTAGAATGGGTACAAATACAGAGCGCTTCCATTAGTTAACCAGGTCTTCCAACTTTCCTGGCATAGCTGCATCAGTTTGCTGAAACATTTCAATTGGTATTCCATCAATTCCTGGAGCCTTGTTTCTTGCCAATGCCTTCAGTGCAGCTTGCACTTCTTTCAGTATTGTCAGTTTGTAATCATATGCTAACTCCTGAAATGGGTGACTGTTGACCAACTTGCTTTGGTACAGTGACTCTGTATTTTATTTTGATGCTTCTGAAAATACTTTGCCTATAGAATTCTTCACTATTGCATCCCAAGGCTTGAAATTTTTTCTTCAGATCTTTCAGCTTAAGATATGCTGAGCGTCTTCTTCCTTTTTGGTTTTCTAAGTCCAGTTCTTTTGCACAATTCATCATAATACTTTGTCTTTTCAAGCTGCTCTTTGAAATTTTCTGTTCAGCTGTTTTACTACATTTCTTCCATTTTCTTTAGCTACTGTACATTCATGAGCAAGTTTCAGAATCTCTTCTGACATCCACTTTGTTTTTTCTTTCCTCCCTGTCTCTTTAATAAGCCTCTGCTTTCTTCATGTGTGATGTTCTTAATGTCATCCCACAACTCATCCGGTCTCTTGTCACTAGTTTTCAGTGCATCAAATCTGTTCTTGAGATAGTTTCTAAATCCAGGTGGGATATACTCAAGGTAGCATTTTGGCTCTAGTGGATTTATTTTAATTTTCTTCAGCTTCAACTTGAACTGGCATATGAGCACTTAATGGTCTGTTCCACTATTGGTCCTTGGCTTTGTTTTGGATAATTATATTAAGCTTCTCCATTGCCTCCTCCCCCAGATGACATCAACTTGATTCTTGTGCTTTCCATCTGGTGAGATCCACACGTATAATCAGGATTTACAATGTTAAAAATGGTATTTGCAATGAAGTCATTGGCCTTGTAACATTAGGTCATGGAATCTACGGTATCATTTCTATCACCAAGGCCTTATTTTCCAACTACAGATCCTCCCTCTTTGTTTCCAAATTTTGCATTCTAATCACCAGTAATTATCAATACATCTTGATTGTATGTTTGATCCATTTCAGACTGAAGAAGTTTGTAGAATTCTTCAATTTTTTCAACATTGGCTTTGGTGGTTGGTGCATAAATTTGATTAGCAGTGACATTAACTGGTCTTCCATGTAGGCATATAGATATTATCCTATATAGACAGCACTGTATTTCAATACAGATCTTGAAATGTTCTTCTTGATGATGAATCTAAGGCCATTCCTCTTCAATTTGCCATTCTCAGCATAGTAAACCATACGATTAGTTCAAAATGGCCAATATCTATCCATTTCAGCTCATTAATGCCTAGGATATCTTCCATTTCATTTCTGACAACTTCCAATTTTCCTAGATTTATACCTCATATATTGCATATTCTGATCATTAATGGATGTTTGCAATTGTTTCTTCTCTTTTTGAGTTGTACCCCATCAGCAAATGAATGTCCAGGAAGTTTTGCTCCATCCCTGTCATTAAGGGTAAGTCATTGGAGAAGGTAGCTCTTCCTCAGTCCTGAGAAGCACATCTGCTGACACTATAGCTGACAAGGTTTCACTGCTACTCCTAAGATGTACAGGGGCGAAACCCTCAGAATTTGACTGCCTATTGTTTCTTGCTAGTCTGCTTTTAGTCTAGAAGTTCTGCGGATACCTGTACACCATAGGTGACCCTGCTGTATTTGAAATACTGGTGACATAGCTTCCAGTATCACAACAACACACAAGCCATGGCAATATGACAAACTGACAGAGGAGTGGGGCTAAAACTCCAGCAATGTTAACTAAGGAGTTCTGGTGCAGCACTGTAGGATAAGCATTGGACTGCTAACCACAGGCTGAGGGTTGAAATCCACCAGCTGATCCCTGGAAGTCCTAGCTCTGAGTCAGAACTGACTCAATGGCACTTAACAACAACAACGATTCTAGAACACTGGAAGAACTTGATGTACATAAATTCAATAACTTAGATAAAACGGAGTAATTACTTGAAAGACCCAAATTACCAAAACTCACTTAAAAAATAAAATTAAAAAATAACCTGAAGATCCCTATAACCATTAAAGAAAAATTCAGAGCCAGGTTTAATTAGTGAATTCTGCCTAACATTTATGGAAGAAGTAATACCAATGCTACAGAATCTCTTCCAGACAATAGAACAAGAGGGAATACTTCACATGTAACTTTCTGAAACCAGCATTCCCTAATATTCCTAATAAGGGGCCTTGGTGATACAGGGCTTAAGTGCTCTACGGCCAACTGAAAGGTCAATAGTCTGAACCTATCACTCACTCCTCAGGAAAAAATGCGTCAGTCTGCTTCTATACAGATTTACAGTCTTGGCGCACCTATTGGCGGTTCAGGGTCACTATGGGTCGGAACCGACTCAACGGCACTTAACAACAACTACCAAGTCGGTTTGAACCGCAAGGTCGGTGGTTCAAGCTCACCAGCCACTCCTTGGAAACCCTATACAGGGATCGCTGTGGGTCAGAACTAACACAACAGCACTTAACAACATCAACATAGTCATGGTGAGTTGAAATCTACTCAACAGCAGTGGGTGTGAATTATCCTGAGACCAAACTAGACAAACATATTACAAGAAAACTACAAACCAGTATCTCTCACGAATATTGATATAGAAATTTTCTACAAAAACTAACAAGCATCCATATATTTATATAATATATAAAAAGACAAATGCATCATTATCAAACCACCAAAAATAAATAAATAATTGGTTGCACTGAATTGATTCTGACTCACAGCAAGTGTAGAGGGCACAGTGGAACTGCTCAGAGGGTTTCCATGTAAATCTTTACAGAAGAAGACTGCTGTACCTTTCTCCTGCACAACAGCTGGGCAGATCAAACCACCACGCTTCGGTTAGTATCCAATGCTTAACCCACTATACCATCAGAGTTCCTTATATCAGACCAAGTTTAATATTGTTTATCCCAAAAATGCACAATTGGTTCATCATTCAAAAAGTGATCAATGTAATTCACCATATTAAAAGACTAAATGAGAAAAGCCATACCTCACGTTAATAAATTCTGAAAAGCATTAGACATTCATTATAAAAACGCACAGCAAATAAAAAAATAGGGAATTTTCTTAATTTAATACAGAATATGGATTTCTGGTGTGGCACGATAGGATCAGCACTGGACTTTGAACCACAAGATCAGCAGTTCAAACCCACCAGCTACTCCTCAGAGACCCTATACAGTGGTCACTATTGAGTCGGAACCAACTTGACGACACTTCACAACAACAATAAAAACAATACAGAATATATATTTGTAAAAAGCTACAGTTAACATCATACTTAAGGATGAGAAACTAACTGCTTTCCCCTTAAAATCAGATAAAATTTAACAATGTCCTCTCTTAACCCTGCTATGTAATAGCATACTAAAACTCTGGCCAGTAAAATATGGCAAGAAAAAAATCAATAAAATGCATAAAGAGTGTAAATGATTTAAATGTTGGGCTGCTAACCACAAGGTAGGCAGTTCAAATCCACCAGCTACTACACAGGAGAAAGAGGAGGGTGTCTGCTCCCATAAAGATTTCTCGTCTCAGAAACTTGAAGGAGCAAGTTCTACTCCGTCCTACAGAGTCACTCGGATAGGAATTGACTCAATAGCAGTAAATATGCACGTTAGTGTTGTTAAATAAATGGCCTGGACATACTTCCGATTCATAGCAACCTAGCAGTGGGTTTCCGAGGCTTTTTTAAAATCTCTGCGGGAGCAGAAAGCCTCGTGTTTCTCCCACGGAGCAGCTGGTGGGCTCTAACCAAAGACTTTGTGGTTTGCAGCCCCGTGCTGAGCCCACGGAGCTTAATTCTCAACATAGGAGACCTAGAAATATGTTTAATAAAATAATAATAAAGACACCATCTGGAAATATAAGCTCTAGCACAGCCACAGAAACCCAGGTCAATAAGCACAAGTCCACTGTATTCCTGTATAACTGCGATTTGACCGTTGAAATTTAACATTTACAAACAGAAGTACATAGGCATGCTGTTGTTGTGTGTCTGCGAGGCAGTTCCGACCCAGAGAGACCCGGTAGAGGGTTTCCAAGAAGTGGCTGGTGAGCTTGACCTGCCAATCTTGAGGTTCAAAACAACTTTGCAGTCCAGCACATTAACCCACAGCGCCACACCAAGACTCCTATGTAGGCATCAACATTACCAAATACATGCAGGGCAACCTACTAAAAACTCTGTCAAACACTACTGAAATCAGAGAGGATCTAAACACGTGCAAAGAGAGATCATGCTCATGTAAAAGGAGAGTCACTATTGTTAATGTGTCAATTCTCCCCAATTTGATCTATTTTCAACACAGTCCCAATCAAAATTCCAACGAGTTTTTTGTAGGTGTTATCTAAATGATTCTAATATTTAATTCTTAAAAAAAAGGCAAAGCAAACTAAAATAGTCTAAAATTTTTCTCTGAAAAAGAAGAAAGTCAGAGGACTCACATTCACCCAATTTTAAGCCTAACTATTATGCTCCAGTAATTCGAACGCTGTAGTTAAAAAACAAGCAGGCAGATCAACAGAACAGAACAGCGTTCAATACAGACACACACAAATACAGTCAACTCATGTTTTACAAAAGTGCAAAGGGAACTTGATGCAGAAAGTGAAGTCGTCCCGACAAACAGTACTGGAACAAGAGCACAGTTATAAGCTTTTTAAAAAATAGAATCTTGACACATACCTCACACCTTACACAAATTAAAATGAACCACAGGATTAAATTCACACAAGATGTAAAACTATGGAAACAGGACAAAAATCTACACGACCCTGGGCTTGATGGTAGCTTTTAGATACAAATTCAAAAGCACAATCCAAGAAAAAAGAAAACTGATAAATTAGACTTTATCAAAATGTAAAACTTTTGATATGTGAAAGATAACTGTTACAAGAATGAAAAGATAAGCCAAAAACTAGGAGAAAATATTGGCAAAAATCACATATAAAGGATTCATACCCAGATATATTTTTAAATGCTTAGAACTTAGTAAGACAAACAACATAATTACAAAATGGCCAAAAGACATCACCAAAGAAGACATACATATTTCAAATAAGCATATGAAAAGATGTTCAACATCATTTATCACTCCTTGTTGCTAGTAACAGTAGTTGAGTGCTATTGAGTCGATTCCGACCCATAGTGACCCTGTATAGGGTTTCCAAGGAGCAACTGGTGACTTTGAACCACCGACCTTGCAGTTCAAACGATTTTGCAGCCTGCCACATTAGCCCACAGCGTTGGTAAGTGCCATCGAATTGGTTCCAACTCATAGTGACCCTATGTATAAAAGAAAGAAACTTTGCCCGGTGCTGTACCATCTTCTTAACTGATGTTATACTTGAGTCCACT
>NW_006408543.1:14069309-14071154 GCF_000296735.1 Chrysochloris asiatica
TGGCTCAGGATTGGGCAGTATTTCATTCTGTTGTGCATAGGGTCTCTATGAGTCAGTACCAACTCAATGGCACCTAACAACAATAACAAAAGCAACATGCCCTGGTATGGTGCTGTGGGATAAACCATTGGACTGCAAGGTCGGTTTGAACCATAAGGTCACTGATTCAAACTCACCAGCCACCTCTTGCAAACCCTATACAGGGTCGTTATGAACCGGAACCGACTCTATGACACTTAACAACTAACATAATAACACATCCAAAGTCCGTGAGATAAAGTCTCGCCATGCTCACTTCTAAGGAGCCTTCTGGCTGTACTTCTTCCAGGAGAGATCTGTTTGTTTTTCTGGCACTCTAACACCATAATCCAAATGTATCAATCATTTTCTGGTCTTCCTTAATCATTGTCCAGTTTTCACATGCATTTGAGGTGACTGAAAACACCATGGTTTGGGTCAAGAGAACCTGAGTCTTCAGAGAGGTCTTTTTACAGCAGATATGCCTAATACAGTAAGTCATTAGATTTGTTTACTGCTGCTTCCATGAGTATTAATTATGGATGTAAGTAAAATGAAATCCTTGACAACTTCACTATTTTCTCCACTTATCATGAGTTGTTGATTGTTCATTTGCCACTAGGGAAACTCAAATGAAAATTACGAGACACCACTAGATACCCATCATTGTGGTTGTTTGCTACCAACAGAGCCGAACCGTCACACAGGGTTTCCTAGAGATCACTGTAATGAGCAGATAGCCTAGGTCTTTTCTCCTGTGGAGTGGCTGATTGGTTTCAGCTGCCAACCATTTAGTTATTAGCTAAATGCCTAACCATTGTACCATCAGTGCTCCTTTCACACACCTATTCAGCCCAAACTAAACCCATTGCCACTGAGTCGGTTCTAACTCAAAGGGACCCCATAGGACAGGGTAGAACAGCCCCATGCTTTCAAGGTTATAAACCTCTATAGAAGCAAACTACACAGCACTTAACCACTGCATCACCAGGGCTCCTGGTGTATCTATTATAATGGGTCAAATCCAAACAAACGCTAAGACAAAAGCTGGTAAGAATGCAAAGTAAAAGAAACTCTCGTTCATTGCTGGTGGGAGTACAAAATTGTATAGCCACTTTGGGAATCAGTTTTCATACAGTGGTGGTGGTGGTGTGTCGTGGAGTCGGTTCCAACTTATAGCGAGCCTGTACAGGGTTTCTGAGGCTGTAAATCTTTCTCCCGCGGAACAGCTGGGAGTTTCGAACTGCGGACCTTGAGGTTCGCAGCCCAATTCATAACCACTATGTTACCATGTTGTTGTTGTTGAAGTGCCATCAAGTCGGTTCCGACCCATTGCGACCCTGAACGGGGTTTCCGAGGCTGTAAATGTTTACGGGAGTAGAACGCCTTATCTTTCTCCCACGGAGCAGCTTGTAGTTTCGAACCGCTGACCTTGCAGTTCACAGCCTGATTCGTAACCACTACGCTACCAGAGCTCCTTTTACCATAGCTCCTTAATTTTCATATAAGTGTTATAAACATAAACACAGTTATTTTCATATAAAAACCTGTATGTTAATGTTCATAGCAGCTTGATTCATAATCCTCAAAACCTGTTAACAAACAGGACATCCTTTAATAGGAAAATGGATAAGCAAACTGTGGTGCATCCATACAACACAATACTATTCAGCAGTAGATCTTTATTCACACAGAATCCATTTTAGTTAAGTGAAAGAAGTCAGACACAAGCAGTTACATATTGTACAAAGGGTTTTCAAAAAGTTTAGGAAAAATGGAATTGAAAGATAATGGAATTTTTCCACAAACTTTTTGAAGCTCCCTGCT
>NW_006408543.1:14071474-14073380 GCF_000296735.1 Chrysochloris asiatica
TGCTGAGGGGGGATGCACAGGGTTAATCTTCCAGCACTATCTCTTCAAAGCTGTCTACTTCTCCAGACAACAGTTTGTAAGTTTATTACCAAGAATTTCTAAGTTAATGTGGTTTCTAAACATTACCATAGTTTATAAACTTCTTACAGTTTATAAACTTACTACCAGAAGAATTTTTATGACAATTCGAAGTCCATCAGATATTTCAGTCTCATTTTTCATACATAAATATGTAAACATTTCATTCTGGCCCAAACACAATTCTGACCAATATATAATCTACAATAAGTGAAACTCTTCATCCTACAGACAAGAAGCAGAGTATTATTCAATTTCAAATATTTTTCTGTTCAGAAAAATGAACAGTATTTTCGGTCTGATTATAAATTTATGGCATCCAATCCTTAATGAAACATAAGCACTTCCTGAGTGGTGTTGTGAACCACAAATCCAGTTTGAATCACAAGGTCAGGAGTTCAAACTCACCAGCCACTCCTTGGAAACCCTGTATAGAGTTGCTACGAGTCGGAACTGACTCTACAGCACTTAACGGCAATAAGAACACCTTTTCAAATAAGCCTTCTAAGAAAGGCTCTGAAGCTGTTCACCAGTCCAAGGTGTGTCTACAGGCATCTCAGTAGCACCTCCCAGTGGATGCAATGAGAAAGTAGGCCAGCATCTTTTCCTTATGTCTTCTCAGAATTGAGGGCAGCCTGCTGAAGCAGATGGAACCTTAACTTCTATCAGGCCCAGTCCATTGTTGTATATACCAGGAAAGGAAATGATCAAGAGCTGACTGGCTTTCTTTCACTCCAACTCTTGACAACTCCACATACAATAGAAAGAATCACTGCCCAGATCCCCATCACCTTCAGGATCACACCGACATGTCTAGTCCGTTGCTGTAGTGCCTTCTAACCTAAGAGGCTTACATTCTAGCACTGTAACAGACATGTTCTGTTGTGATCCACTGGATTCATTTTTGGAAGTTGATTGCCAGGCTTTCCTTCCTAGTCTATCTTAGTCTAAAAGCTCCGCTGAAACCTGTCCACCATAGATGACACTGCTGGTATGTGGAACACCAGTGGCATATCACTTCTAGCATCATAGCAACATGCAAGAAATGAACTTTTGAAACAAGAACATCCTGGATGAACTTCTAAATAATTATTACTCAGTGAAAGAAGACAGATCAAAAAAATAAAAAAAAGTAAAACTATACATACTGTGATCCATTTCTATAAAATTCAAGAAATTGGAAACTATAGTGAAGAAAACACCAATCAGGGGTTGTCTGGTGGGATAGGGAATGAAAGGAGACACGCAGCACAAAAGGGAGGCCCCCACTATATAGCTTAAGAAACCCTAACCCTATGTGAAGGAGCCTTGGTAGCACAATGGTTGTACCTTGGACTGCTAACCAGAGGGTGAGCAATTCACTCCAGCAGCAGCTCCATAGAAAGAAGAGGGTTTTCTCCACCTAAAAAGATTTACAGCCCACCAACCCCATGTTGCAACATTATTTCATATTTCATATGGTAGACCTGCAATCTGAAATTAACTAGTTTTCCCCAGCTTTGCTTCGTTGTTGGAAAGTACTTCTGGACAGCAACAGAGCAACTAAAGCAGCCACTGCAGGGCCCACGGAGCACAGATGCATGCATTTCAAGGCTTTAAGTGCTGTCCAGTTGCTTTGACTCCTAGTGACCCTGTACAGAATTTTGAAGTGCGGTTGGTTGGGTTTGAACCACCAATCTTGCAGTTCAATTGGACCTTATGGTTGAGTGCTTATCCTACAGCACCACACCAGGGCTCCTTGAAATGCTTGGAGGCCCAAAACTTCAGCTCAACCCAGGACAATTCTCAGCTGGACCCAATTATAAGGGGCTGTGTAACTTTTCCCTGG
>NW_006408543.1:14074326-14075250 GCF_000296735.1 Chrysochloris asiatica
AGTGACCCTATGCACAACAGAATGAAACACTGCCCAGTCCTGCAAACAGCTAGAATCAACCTTAGCCAATTAGCACAACATCTTATTTATTTCACTATATAAACCTGTTAGTCCCTTTCCTTCAGAGAGCTGGTTTTGGTAAAACAGTCCTGACTTGCTCCTTGCTGATCAAAGTAAAGCTTTCCTCTTTCACTTTCATCTAGTCTCTGTCTCTGTTCCTATCTGGGCAAGTAAGACCTCAGTTGGTAAAAAGGAGCACCAACTTTTAGGGGTGATAAATATGCTTATTATCTTAATTGTGATGATGGTTTTACAAGCCTGTACCTATGTCAGAATTCATCAAACTATACATTTTAAATTTATACAATGTATTGGATGTCAATTATATGAATTCTAGAACAGGCAAAGGTAATCTACAATGACAAAAAGCCAATCAGTAGTTGTCTAAACTGAGGATTCAGGAGTAACCACAAAGGGCCAGGAATGTCTTTCTAGGAGGTGATGGAATGTTCTGCATTTTGACAGAGGGTGGTTATACAAGTACAGGTACATACATTTGTCAAAACTCATCAAACTGTCCACTTATTAAAATTATACCTCAACAATGTTAATTTTTCTAAAGGGGCTGGGGATAGGGATTTGGTAGGATAATTTAGAGAAAAAACTTTATATAACCACATGAAGTTTCTACATGACCGTTTCCCTTAACAGTCAAAGAAAAATATGTTATGAGTTACAAGTAGATTTTTAAAGCATTAATAGCATTTAACCTTTATTAAACATAACTCTATACCAACCATGTGTTCTCTGCATTCATTTCCTCTAATCTCAACAACTCTGCAATATAAGCACTATTATCCTCACTTTCAATAGCCTCATATGGATGTGAAAGCTGGACAGTGAATAAGGAAGATCGTAGAAGAA
>NW_006408543.1:14075978-14079503 GCF_000296735.1 Chrysochloris asiatica
CACATGGGCTCAGACCAAGTAAGTAACTCACCCAAGGTCTCTCAGTAAAGAAATGAGCAAACCTCATCCAAGAATAAATCTGGATCTGTCTTAATACGAAGTTATTTCCCACACAACACAGTTGATCACTGAGGACAAATTCTATTCTACGGAAATTTCAGAAAAGCACATTTGTTTTCTTAGACAAGTACTTCCTTGTACACAAGTACCCACTGGTACAAGAGCACTCAATTCAGAGTGGGAGGCCTTGTACATACTGGAATAGTATTCGGAGAATATTTTCTATGTTTTAACCTAAATCCATAAGCTTTATTCTAATACAATTATTTAGCTGCATTAAAAATCTCTTTATATTAATATCTTTGATTTGAAGGAAAAATTATACTGTGAGGCATACCCACACACTACGATATAATGGATTTTACAACAACACTTGTCAAATAAACCTTCTAAGAAAGGCTCTGTTCATCAGTCTAAGGAGGTCTGTCTCCAGGCATCTCCAGTAGCACCACCCAGTGGATGAAATGAGAAACTAGGCCAGCATCTTTTCCTTATGTCTTCTTAGAATTGAGGACAGCCTGCTGAATTATATGAAACCTTAACGTTTATCAGACCCACATATCAATCAGTGTCATATAAACAGGAAGCCAAAAGTGACGATTGTGAAGAAGTAAGTTTAAACACTTTCTCCATGCCTCCATATATGCTAGAGTTACAGAGTTTATTGGACCTTGTTTAGTTAAGTGCTCAGCTGCTGACAGAAAGGTTGGCGGAATTTGCCAGAGGCTTCATAGAAGAGAGATATGCAGTCAGCTTCCATAAAAATTCAGACGTAGAAACCCTAAGGGGCAGTTCGACTATGTCCTACACAGTCTTTCAGAGTTGGAATTGATTCAATGGCAATGGGTTTTTTGGAGGGGACATAGTTAATGGCTTGATTCTCTTCATGTATCCTGGGGTCTCAGAGAGCTATGATTTTTACCAATTGGCACACTTTAATTCTTAATGTAAACATGAAGAAACCACAGTACAATTCAATTTAGCAACACAGGGAGTCTTGAATAGATTTCCAAACTTTTACTGGGATCTAGGTTATATTCTTTCACCATACTTATTCAACCTGTGTGCTGAGCAAATAATCCAAGAAACTAGGTTATATGAAGAAAAACGTGACATCAGGATTGGAGGAAGACTCATTAACAACCTGCGATATGCAGATGATACTACCTTGCTTGCTGAAAGTGAAGAGGACTTAAAACATTTACTGATGAAGATCAAAGGGCACAGCCTTCGGTATGGATTACATCTCAATGTAAAGAAAACAAAAATCCTCACCACTGGACCAATAAACAACATTCTTATCAATGGAGAAAAGATTGAAGTTGTCAAGGATGTCATTCTTCTTGGATCAACTATCAACACTCATGGAAACAGCAGTCAAGAAATCAAACGATGTATTATTCCACTACGCAAATCTGCTGCACAAGACCTTTTTAAAGTGTTGAAGAGCAAAGATGTCAGCTTGAGGACTAAGGTGTGCCTGACCCAAGCCATGGTATTTTCAATAACCTCATATGCCTCTGAAAGCTGGACAGTGAATAAGGAAGACCGTAGAAGAATTGATGCATTTGAGTTATGGTGTTGGAGGAGAATACTGAAAGTGCCATGGGCTGCTAAAAGAACCAATAGATCCGTTTTGGAAGAAGTGCAGCCAGAGTGCTCCTTGGAGGCCAAGATGGCCAAACTTTGTCTCTCATACTTCGGACATAGTGTCATGAGGGACCAGTCACTGGAGAAGGATATCATGTTTGGTAAGGTGGAGGGTCAGAGAAAAAGAGGAAGACCCCCAGCGAGATGGATTGGCCAAGTAGCAGCATCGAAGGACTCAAGAGTGGCAACAGTAGTGAGGTTGGCCCAGGATCGGGCAGTGTTTCATTCTGCTGTACATAGGGTCGTTATGGGTTGGTACCAACTCGATGGCATCTAACAACAACAACAAATTAGCAATGATTTGGGACAAAACTATAATACACATATGCACTGTATATGTTATAATATAGTTGGGGCCTAATGTGGTATATTGGAGGATAAGCACTGGACTGGTAACCATAAGGTCAGCAACTCAAACCCACCAGGTACTCACGGAAGCCTTATATAGTCATTATGAGTCTGAACCAATTCAACAACACACAACAACAACCACATAATATAGTTAAATGTTAATTCTGTAACTTAATACTTTATTTTTACCTCTACAACCATTCACTTTTAATGTTATTTTACAGTGTTTTATAGCAGAAATTGTATTGTTGTTGTTGTGGCTATGTTGTTAGGTGCCATGGAGTCAACTCCCACTCATAGTGACACAACAGAATGAAACACTGCCCAGTCCTGCAAACAGCTAGAATTAAAATGTGAAAACTGCTCAACTTTGTTGCAATTACATCATGATATTAGGCTACAAGTCTTTTCTGTGACATTATATGAATCATTTTGTTACTATTGTTAGGTGCCATCGGGTCAGTTACAACTCATAGTTCCAACCCTACCTACAACAGAAGGCAACCCTGCCTAATGTGAGCCATGGATAGTTAGGTTCGAGCCCAGTGTTGTAGCCGCTGTGTCAATCCAGCTTGTTGAAGGCCTTCCTCATCTTCACTGAAGGATAGTTTTCTCCAGGGACTAATGCCTCCTGATAACATGTCCAAAGTATAGAAGTTGAAGTCTCCCAACCGTTCCTTCTAAGAAGCATTATAGTTATACTTCTTCCAAGACTCATTTATTTGTTCTTCTGACCACCCATGGTATACTGGATATTCCTAATCAAATGCATCTCTGGTCTTCTTTACTCACTGTCCAGCTTTCACATACTTATGAGGCAATGAGAATACCAAGACTTTAGTCATATTAGTTCTTAGAGTGTTATTATTACTTTTTTAACACTTCAAGGAGATCTTTTGCAGTAGATTGGCCTAATATGATCTGTCATTTGATTTCTTGACTGCTGCTTTCATGGGCATTGATTGTGGATCCAAGTAAAATGGCAGCTTCAATCTTTTCTCCATTTATTGTGTTGCTGCTTACTGACTTGTCCAGTTGGGACTAATTTTTCTTTATGTTCAGGTATAATCCTTAATGAAGGCGGCATTCTTTGATCTTCATCAGTGCGTGCTTTAAGTCCTACTCACTTTCAGTAAGCAAGGCTGTGCCATCTGCATATCATAGGTTGTTAATGAGCCTTCCTCCAATCCTGATTCCTCGTTCTTCCTTTATATAGTCCAGCTTCTCAGATAATTTGCTCAGTATAGAGTAATAAAGGAGCTCTGGGAGTCCTGGGGTGGTGCTGTGCGCTAATGCATCAAACTGCAAAGTTGTGTGAACTGCAAGGTCGGTGGTTCAAGCTCACCAGCTGCTCCTTGGAAACCCTATACAGGATCGCTATGGGTCGGAATCGACTTGACGGCACTTAACAACAACAACAAAGGAGGTCTGGTAGCATAGTGGTTACGAATCAGGCTGTGAACC
>NW_006408543.1:14079969-14097167 GCF_000296735.1 Chrysochloris asiatica
CCTTTGTTCCATGTCCTCTTCTGACTAAGGTTTGAATTTCTGGCCACTCCCTGTCAATGTACTTGTGCAATCACTCTTTTATTATCTTCAGTAAAATTTTATATACAAGTGGTATTAATGATATTGTTGGATACTATTGGGTTGTCTTTCTTTGGAATGGGTACAGATATGGATCTTTCTAGTTGGACAGGTGGCAGTCTTCCTAATTTCTTGGTATACGTAAGTGAGTGCTTCCAACGCTGCATCAGTTTGTTGAAAGATCTCAATAGCTATCCCTCAATTCCGGGACCCTTGTTTTTGCCCATGCATCTGGGACTTCTTCCTTCAATACCACCAGGTCTGGATCATATGCTTACCTCCATATATGCAGAGATTCTGTGTACTCCCTCCATCTTCTTCACATTGGACCACCTTACATTGATGAAAAGAGTTTACTTTTTATTTTTAAGCCTTTTCTCAGATCCCGGGAGAGCATTCTGCTTTCCACTGATGTAACAGAGAAAGCCTTCTGAAGCTTCAGTAGAGAAAAAGAAATCGATGCCTCTCATGTTTGTTCTCATAATAAAAGACAAGGAAAAGAAGATGAGAGATAACCTCTAAACCCATTCTGTTCGGAGACCTAGTACTTTTCCAAAACAGGGAATCTAGAATTTGCCAAGTCACCAGGCCTCAAGTAGAGAGAAGACATACTCTAGGATCTAGGCAAGTGGGCCATCTTAACAGAGGATGAAACCTTGGGCATTTTTTAGAAATAACATCTCTTGCAGTCATGAAAACTACAGCAACTGGAGGCGACAAAACTTATTGAGAGATGCAATACCTTTTCAAAGTATGCCATGATCCTGTCTCATCCTTGAAGACCCAGGGTGTTCTTCTTCTGGCTTTGTGCTCCCAGAAACAGGTGAAGAACTCCAACATCAACTTTGTTTCTCTCCCACAAAGAAAAGCTAGTCATATAAAATGTCTCATACGGCTAACAGTAAAATTCAAACAGTCTGGCAGTGTACAGACCGACTGTGAAATGTTAAAGAAAGTCCTTTTCTTTTAAAAGGAGAAAAAGAGCTAGATGATGTAAGTAAAGTGTGCAGAGAAAACTACAAACATCTGGAGAGTTTCGTTTGAATCTTTAAGTAGAGAACTCATTATTGGTATGCTAGAAATTACATACTAGAAAATCTGCCACTTTTATTTCCTAAAAAACATAGGCTGAGAACACTGAGATGTTGCTGACAGAGGTTTAAATTGGTGAAGGGGCTTTGGGAAACTGTTGACAGTATTCAAGCTAAACATCTGCATCTGCTGTGGTCCAATCATTCTACTTATTAAACATACCTAGAAGACTCACATATATGTGTTCCCCCAAAACATGCAAAGTAATGTTCACAGCAACATTATAATACCCAAAAACTGGAAACAAGTCAAATGTCCACCAACAATAGAACACTTGTGGTATATTCATACAATGGAATACTATACAACAGAGAAAAAACACTCTGTTGCGCCATGAAATAGCATACATGAAGCCCTTTCTAAAAATATTGAGTGAAGGAAGCTAGACATAAAAAGCATCTACTATGCAAAATTCAAAATCAGACAAAATAATCTACAGTGTTAGGAGTCAGGGTCATAGTTATCCTTCTCAGAAGTGGGAGAATCGTAAATGGAGGACAGCAAAAGGGTGCGACTAGGCTAACAGAATCACTATGTTCTATTGTTTACACTGGGTGCTGGTTACACAGGTGTGTTCACTTGTGAAAAGTCAACCAACGATCATATTTATGCTTTGTGCCCATCTCTGCATATGCTATACTTCAGAAACTTTAAAAACCAAAGAAAATAGAACTCAACTAGAAGGAGAAAGAAGAGAAAAACAAAGAGTAATCTGATACAATTTGATGAACTTGACCTACACCTATGGATGCAATAGCTCAAAAGAGGGAGCAAATCTTTACAGCGAGAATCATTTCCACCCCCTCGGTACACAGGGTAGACAGGGATGGGCAACTCGGACACTGGCTACCCAAAAGGGGGAGCTACAAAGGCAAGAAGTGACTGGCTTACAAGCTTCAAGAGGGAGCCTAGATCCAGAGGGCGTGGAGGAAGGTAGAATCTCCACAGAGTAGAATGCAGTCTATCTAGGAGGAGCTGATGAAAGCAGATGGGGATAGCACTCACGTGGCACAACAGTGAATAATTGCTATCAGGACTGATTGCGAGGGTTGGAAATATAAAGGTAGACGTTTTGCAGCAAAAGGTGGGGAGTGGTTGATGTTACGGTCCAGGAGCGGAGGTCCCTGGGACCATCAAGGGAAAAGAGTGCAGTGCGGAACCCTACCCAGAGAAAGAGTGACGCCAGAGATGGAGGCAGAGACGATGACATGGAGAGATGGAGCGGCTACAGACTCTAGACCCAGAGAGGGAAAGGGGCTCTGTGATGACAACCGGGGGGCAGGCTTGCAGGGTATACCCTTTGGTTGGTTCATGATGCATGGAGGGGATTGTAACCATGGCAATGAAATAATATATGATAGGATGAATGTAAAGCTAATGTTCTCCCATGTAAACTATCACATAATTCACAATAAAACATTTTATATATATACGCTTATGATAAAAAAAAATATGCTTATGTCTTTAACTGTGATTAATTCCCCATATCTTTCTCAAGTAGGTTAAGGTGAAGGAAAAGAACACCAGATCAGACCATGGGGCCAGAGTCAATGCATAGAGACAAACGAGCAATGTCATGGGTGTCCCAGGGTGAAACAAGATCCTCACTGCACATGCTTTGAAAAGAAGCGGTGGTGGTGGTTAAGTGGGGGAGTAGCTCTCTACAAGGTGTTGGGTGGTAGGTGGTGGTTGTGTGCTGTGAAGTTGGTTCTGACTGTATAGGATTTCCGAGGCTGTAAATGTTTACAGGAGCATAAAGTCTCAACTTTCTACTGAAGAGAAACTGGCACTTTCAAACTGCTGACCTTGCGGTTGGCAGCCCAGTTCATAAACCACTACACTACAAGGTGTGATTGTTGTTAAGTGCCACCGAGTCACTTCTGACTCATAGCAACCCTGTCTAGGGTTTCCAAGGAGCAGCAGGTAAGCCTGAACAACCAACCTTGTGGTTAGCAATCCAGTGTTGGTCCTACAGCACCATACCAAGACTCCCTACAAGGTGGTGGTGGTAGTGGTGGTGATGTGCCGTGGAGTCGGTTCTGACTCATAATGACCCTGCATAGGGTTTCCAAGGCTTTAAATCTTTACAGGAGCAGAAAGAGTCATCTTACTCCTGCGAAACAGCTGGTAGTTTTGAACTGGTGACCTTGAGGTTAGCAGCTCAACTCGTAACTGTTATAAGCTACCAGAGCACCTTCTACAAGGTGTTAAAAACCTCACTCGATGAAGCAACACCCAATGGTAAGCGGGGAAACTCTTAGCTCCTCTAGACTGCCCACACACACCCCTAAATTACAGTCACCTGTCTTTGTGCTCAAACTAAAAACCAAACCAAAGCCATTGCCATTGAGTCAATTTCTACTTATAGCAACCCTATAGCACAGAGTAGAACTGCTGCAAGAGGTTTCCAAGACTGTCAACGTTTACAGGAGCACACTGCCTTATCGGCCTCCTTTGGAGCAGCTGGTGGGTTTGAACCGCTGACCTTGCTATTAGCAGCCCAAGGCCCAACCCACAGCACCACCAGAGCTCAGACCAGTTTATCCCAATTGTACTTGATATTGTATGTCAAACATAAACACATGAATGCAAAAAGGAGCTGTTTCTTGGGAAAACTAAGTTGGAAGTTTTAGAACAACTCAGCAAAAGGAAGCCATTATCGACAGCTTTTGTTGAATTGGGGAGGGACAGGGCAACTTGTAAAACACAAGGACAGAGCCATAAAGGTCTAACATTACGATTTCAGTTTGCTTCACGAGCGTCTTAAAGTTCTCACTCCCTTTAAAGAAATCTCAACTCACAATTGCAAATGCATCATGGGGAGTGATTTATGGAAGAAAGGATTCTGAACTGTAATCAGCATACCCATACTCAAAGAAAAACTTTTGGCCCTACATCACAAGATTAACATATTATATTTATATTTTACATTGAAAGTGAAATATTATTTTTATGATTCCCTACGTTAGCCAATGCTTTTGATTAGTAACTAACCAACTGCTATCTCCCATTGTGAGGGCTTAAGGCATTTGTTGTACACCACTCAAGGGACCCTGGTGGCACCGTGGCTAATGCACTCAGCTGCTAACCAAAAGGTCAGCATAGACAAGTCACCAGCTGCTCCATGGGAGAAAGGTGTGGCCGTCGGTTTCCACAAAGCTTTACAGCCTTGAAAACTCTACGGAGCAGTTCTACTCTGCCACATAGGGCTGCGATGAGTTGGAATCCACTCAACAGCAGTGAGTTTGGGGTTGTTGTTAAGTGGCATCAAGTCAGTACCGACTCATAGTGACCCTATGCACAACAGAATGAAACACTGCCTGGTCCTAGGCCAACCTCACAATTGTTGCCATGCTTAAGCCCACTAATGCTGCCACTTTGCCAATCCATCTTGCTGGGGGAGGGGGGGTTCCTCCTCTTTTTTTTCTGACCCTCCACCTTACCAAACATGACAGCCTTCTCCAGCGACTGGTCCCTCATGACTCAAAAAAAACTGGACACCCAATACTGACCACTCAAGACTCCTCGATCTCATTCTAACACACACACACACCTCACTGAAACTAAAAGACAACAGTCTCATTGTTTTTAAGTCAAGATAACAGAGAAAGTAAAAGAAGGGTGGAATCGAGAAGCTCTTGAAAGAGTTTTTCCACACCAGTTTTCAATTTTGCAGAGCAAAGTTAAAGCATTTTGAAACACAAATCAATTTTAACAAGAGAGCCCTGTCACTGCCTTGCGGCTCTTCCACTCTTGTCTTGAGTGCAAGAACCTGAGTTCTCAGAGGCGATAAGTAATCACCCACTGCCATCTAGTGTCTCTGTATCAGGTTTTCAAGACTGTAAATATTTATGGCAGCAGACAGTCCCACCTTTCTCCCGTGGAGCTGCTGGTAGGTTTGAACCACTGACCACATGGTTAGAGCTTATCCTACAGTAGGCAACACCCTCAGTTTATAACCATTTTATTCATTTTCACAGTTCTGGCTGCAGAAGTCTCATGCTGGTGTCACTAGGGGGAGCACTTACTCCTTAAGAAAACAAGGGAGGAGAAAGAAAAAGGGAGAAAGTTCCCAAAGAAAGATGCGTTTTATCTGACTGTCCCTAGGGGGGTAAAGTGCAAAACAGTTTAAAAGTCACAAGTGACTATAAAAGAAACAATTTAAAAGCAAACAGCACATTTAATATGTAATGCAAATACCCAGTAATGCTTAAGGTAAGGTCATTTGGTAAGAAAAGTTCTATCTGTGAAACTGAGCAATAATAAAACTGACATTATCACTCAGCTAAAAGCTCTTAATTATGATTTTTGAAGATTCCGGTTTCTGACAAATAGATTATTTGTAAATGGACAACTATCACAAACTTCAGTTGACTGTCTGCCTGCCTTCTTAAATTATTGGAAGGCAACATTCAGACAGACATGCTCCAAACATCCGACATGGACTTTGAGCACCTCAGTAGGAAGGAAGTAGGCAAAGGATAGTAAAGGAACGAAACTTAACAAGGGCTCTACTCAGAATACAACCACCCTTGGAAATAGGAAGTAGTTCTATTTGACAAATGAAAAGACCAGAGCTCAGCAACCATAAATAACTTGCCCATGTCACACACAGAATAACAAGCAGAATCAAATACAAGTGTGTGTGTGTGTGGGGGGGGGCCTCCAAAAAGTTCATGGAAAAGATAGAACTAAAAAGATAATCAAGCTTTTCCATTAACCTTTGGAAGTCCTATTGGATAATCCAAGTCTCTGATTCTATTGCCTATCATATAAAAATCAGAAGATACTTAATTCACCTGGCATTGTGGTCACTTTCAAATCAATATGCTTTACTCTATTAAAAGCTACATATTAGTATCACAGCATAGAACCAAAGAACAAAAACAACATCATGTATGGTTTGCCCTTCAAGAGCTTACAACCTATTGGACAACAGACACGCATGCGCAGGCGGACCCACAGAGGTTACGGAATGCAAAGCAGTAATTGCCAGTTGAAGGCTGCAGTCACTAAGTGATGCAGGAGCTCAGAGAAGCCTGGGATCTTAAGGATCCAGCAGTTGAGGAAGTTTGTATGGAAGATGCAAGGTTACAGCTGAGGTGGGTAAATATTGAGCAGGTGTAATGGAAAGGGATTCCAGAATGGGGAAAAGCAGAGTGAAGGCGAAGAATACATATCTGAGAAACCATGAGGAGGTCAGCAAGAGTACTTCAAACAGAGATGGACCTTCCGCGGAAACCACCAAAATATCCATCAGCCAATGAATGGATAAAGAAGATGTGGTCTATCCATATGCTGAAATGTAATCAGTACTAGTACACACTACAGTCTAGATGAATCTTCAACACTCTGTGGTAAATGAAAGCAGCCTGCCACAAAAGGCCACATACTGAGTGATTCCATTTCCATGAAATGTCCAGAATGGGCAAAGACACAGAGACGGGCAATAATTAGCAGTTCCCAGAGGCTGGCTGGAGGTTGGGGAGCTGAGAGGAAATGCAGGGTGACTGCTGATGGGTCTGGGGCTTCTTTCTGGGGTGATGAAAATATTATCGAATTGACTATGGTGACAGCTGCACAATTCTGCAAATATACGAACATCATTGAACGGTCAATGACTGCATTGTCTCTCCATTACAGCTGGGAAAACCAGTGAGGGGCTGGTGGGAGATGACATTGCACAGCTTAGATGGAATTACTTCTGGAGTGGTCTGAATGCCAGGCTGCAGAGTCTGGGATTTATGTGGGAGGCAATTAGCTATTCTTTATGATATATATGATTTACTTAATGAAGGTACAGTGTACACACTTGGGAGGCTGCACTAATAAAATTATTCACATGCTTGAAGCACATTCCTAAAAAACAGGCCAAAACCACATAGATGGGAGAGAACAGGAAAAAGATGTTGCTGTGTGATTTTGACTAAGCCACAAGCTGTGACTATTAGGAAAGTTGTTTGCTTCAGTGCTAAAATGCCACAGATGGATATATCAGCATCATACTTATGCAAAATCACAAATTCATCTGTGTCAAACCTTCAAAATACTGTCATGTTCTAAGCTTCATTAGTAAATCACATTTTAGGGCAAGATCATGAAGAGTGTGATGCGTCTTCCATTCAACAACAGGAGTCTGTATAAAGCTGCTTTAGGTAATGGGTTTACATGATCATAGGCTTCACTCACAGAAAGCATTTCGATACCAACACACTGAATTCTAATTTAACATAATGTTCCAAAATCATGGTTAATAAGTAAAAGTAGAAGAAAATGGGGGGGAAAGGAAATCTGATAACACAAAAGCAGAAAGAAAAAATAAAAACCTGAATGTAAAATATCTAGTACAGGACATAATGTTCCCCAAAACCAAACCAAGCCCACTGTTATTGACTGGATTCCAATTCATAGCAGCCCGTATATGAGTTGTTGCAAAGCTGTAAATCTCTATGGAAGCAGAAAGCCTCATTTTGCTCCAGTGAGTGTGAGCTGCTGCTGACCTCGCAGTTTGCAAACCCAGTGCTTCTCCTAAAGCACCACCAGGGCTCCTTAGGATAAAGACAAGCATTCAAAAAGAAACCTGTAAATCATGAAAAGAGAAACAAAAAAACCCAAAAACAACTACAACCCAGCATTAGGTTCTATAAACCCAACCCAAAAAAACAGTCATAGAGTTGGCTCTGACTCAGTAGCAACCTCACAGGACAGAGAAGAATTGCTCCGTAGGGTCTCTGAGACTATAAGTCTTTATGGAAGTAAACTTTATCTTGAAAAGCAGGCTGGTAGTTTTGAACTACTGTCTTTTTGGTTAACAGCTCATATGCTTAACCAACTATGCCACCAGGGCTCCTTTTTAAGTTCTATAGCATTGGAAAATATAAATGAAGAACAAAAAAAGAACCAATGAAATTTAAAGCAGGAGGCACAATACTTAAGAGCAGATGTGGAAATTTGACCATAGGAAAGTTTGGAACAAGACGGAGCCTCCCGAATCAGAGAGAAGAAAGGATCTTTCTAGCAGGGTTGGATGAGAGGTGACATCCCGCTCTCCCCCAGGACATGTTGAGATGGTAGGAACACAAAAGAACTCTTTGGTCAAGAACCCAGATACAATCAAACTAGTGTTTGCCTTCCCAGTCACCTTGCAAGCCTCCTTCAAGGCAGGTGAATCACAAGAAACTAAAGACACTGGATCTCTTTTCAAACTTTCCTCCGGTAAAGAGTGGGCCCATCTGTCTCTGTAAGGGCTTTGTAAGTTCCAGGATTGAGAGAAACTTACAGTCTGTGTTTGCGGGTGGCGGGGGAGAAGATATAACTTAAGACGACCTGATTCACTAACAAAATAGAAAGCAAATACGCTGTATCTCCAAAGAGCAGCTTTGTCATAGATACCTAGAATAAGGTGTCTGCTGTCACAAGGAAGTAGAACAAGAGTCTCCATTTTCTAATTGTGAGCCAGCATTTAAACTCTTCAGCAGAAAGTTATCTCAAATCATTCACTGCTGTATGCTAAAAGAAATTCATCCAAACTTCCATCAACTGTCTACTTGGAGTCAAAGAACTATGGGAAAAGTCAAATGTTGACAACTCTTATGTGCCATTTAAACATGTTCAAATATTAAATAGTGCAATATCCAACTAGAAGAAAAGCTGGATTCTTTCCTAAGTAAACACCAAAAACACAGACTGTGAATTTTACATAGGTTGAAATGATGAGAATATGTTAACAAGAAAGAGGAAAAAATATCATCAACAAAAGGTCTAAAATCCAGAAACACTTTGAAAGAACAGATTTGTGAGACTGGCCCAAAATACATATACTGATATTCTAACTAAAGTAAGAACAGATACTTAAGATGACAGTAGTAGGCTAAAGACTAATAAAGAAAATGGAAATCAGAATTTTTTTTTAAAACAGAATCATCCAGTGAATAACAGGACTAGAAACATGATATATAAACAAACAAGAAATCTGCCAACACCCAAAACTAAGAAAGCAGACATAAGCTAAAGAAACAAGAATGGTAAATACTTATCTTCCGAGAGATATAACAACTAAAGTTTTCAAAATCTGATTTTGAAAAACAAAAGTGAAGACTACTTTGTCAAAACGGGAGAAAGTGCACACATTTAAGCAAATTTTAAAGCAAATATGTGTTTATATGCAAAATACCTTAGGAAAATTTGGTTCCTACGTATAAATTCATAGTTGTGTTCATTTATGTTCACCTTCATCAGTTTTTTAGGAAATAAAACCTACAAATACCAAAATTTTTAATTAACTCGGAGAAATCTTATAAATATTTACAATAATCACTTGTCTGAAGCGATCTGTCAAATCTGTGATATCACTGGAAACTTAAATGAAAGCTCAATTAAAGAAAAAGTCTCTCCAGAAAAATTATAAAGCCCCTATAACAAAAGTAATATCAATAGGATACCCTGAACAGCATATTCCAGCACCACTATCTCCTGAAGGATTTTTTTTCTTTAGAACTTGCATATCTGGACACCCTTGTCTCCAGTGATGAATTTTTAAATTCACTGTATGAAGGTCAGTGGTTCGAGCTCACCAGCTGCTGTTCGGAAACTGTATACAGGGTCGCTATGAGTAGGAATTGGCTCAACAACAACTCTTGCCTCTAAACTCACTAAATCCTACATGAGAACAACCAAAGTTAAAAAAAAAAAAAGAAGAAGAAAGAAAAAGGGGGATGCGATTCAACTCCAGTCATTAGTTATTTTTTAAATGTTCTGTTCCTGCAAGCAGTATTCTGTAAATTCGGTCTCTTATTTGATTTCCATTCTCAAATTCCTAAATTCAGACCTAGATTCAATTTATTTGTAACATATTTAAGTGCATTGCATGCAAACGTAATCTGTGGGAAAATGTAAAGCAAATCTGCAGAGAGCCCTAAGCATTCAATGGAGGCAGTCAGGAGCGCAGTGATTTCATAGAATGACTGTACCTGAGCAGATACACAGCCCTTTCAATATCGCTGAGCTCTTCATCAACTGTCAGTCTTTCTATTTCTTCTGGTGTCTGTCAAGTAGAAAGGACAAATTATGCCCAACAAACGGTCAAGTCGGACTTGCCCACCAGTGACCCTCAAGGAAGAAGTCCCACCAATGACGAAGTTTCACAATTCCCGCAGGATCAATGGAAACTAAGCAGGGGTCTGAGGGCTCTAGGCGATGGGGAGACAGGGGAAGCACTTGGGGTTTGGCTGGTGGAGTTTGTGTTGGTTTTTCACTCTTCTAGTTTCTAGATCGCAGCTTGAGGAGCACATTATGACTTCAGAACCTTGCAGAAACGCGGCGTTATTTGCACATACAAAGAAAATACACACTTGTGATTGCCACAAACCAAGGCTATTTCTCCAGAATTTTCCAGCCCAGAAAAGGCTCACAGGGCTGGGGGTGATGAAGACTGCACAGGAGTGGGGATGAAGAGAACGGAATCTGGGGGCAAGGGAAGGGGATCAGCGTCCCGAGAGGGAGGCCGAGGAGGGAGAGGGGTTCGGACCAAGGGAACGGTGGGGTTGGGGGTCTGTAGCCTAGGTTTGCCAGCAGTGAGGTAGAGGGCCTCGGAGGCTGGAGGAAGATGACTCTGCGGGGTGGGGAGCAAGCTGAAGGGTGACGGAGGTTGGGGGGGCAGGGCCCCCGGGCAGAGCTGGAGGCCACATCCTGGAGGGGCTTGGGGGGACGGACTCAGGATGGGACTAAGGGTCTCCTACCGAATGGGCATTGAAGACCGGGACCAGGAGGACTCTGGAAGGTGACTGAAGGCCCCAGCAGACTTGGGGGTCCTGGCAGGAGAGGAGGAGGGTGGTGGAGGATGGGCTCCGGAGTCACCAGGAAGGGGGTCGTCGGGGTTGTGCTGACGGTGGGGAGGCCCGGGATAAGCGGGAGGTAGGGGCCACGACGGCAGGGCGGAGGCTGCGGGCGAGCGACCGTTCCTGGGGCCCGGGACGACGACGAGGGGCACCTCTGAGTCGCCCCTCGGGGCCAGGGGACAGCGGGGCTGGCTCAGGATCGGGGAGCTATCCCTTAAGAAGGGATCGGACTGGGGCGCAGCGACGAGGCCGGGCTGTGAGAGGGTCCCGGGCCGCCTCGGGACGGGACGGTGCCGGGCCCCCTTCTCCCCGGGGCGCACCTTGAGGCTGCGGCGGACCGGCCTCTCGATGATGGTGAGCTCCTGCAGATCCTCCATGTAGCCAAATAAGCTGTTCTCACTAAAATCCATCGCGGCGGCGGATGCATGGAGCGCCGGGCCCCCTCGCCACCCGGGCCCGAGCGGGCCGCGGCCGCCCCTCAGCAGCACTTTCTCGCGCTCTCAGCCGCAGGAGCAGAGCAAGAGGCAACCCGCAAGCGGGAGCAGGAACGCTGCCTGCCGCGGCGGGGCGGGCCAGCGAGGGGGAGGGGCGAGGCGCGAGGGCGTGCTTTGGGGCGGGGTTAGGGCGGAACATCCACGTCGGCTCCGCCCCCTCCGACCGCACTGCCACGTAACGTCTCAGCGACCACCGCCTCCCTCTGCGCCCGCCCCTCTCCGCCCACTTTTCCCTCGCGCACTGCCCGCAGCCAAGTGCGCTCCATCCAGTGACGCGTGCGTAGAGCATTCCACCTTCCGCGGTTGGCGGGAGCGGGCTGAGGGCGGGGACGGGAGCGGGAAGGCGGAACCAAAGAGGAAAAGAAACCCAGAAGAGAGATGGGATAGGGGTTTAATGAACCTCTCTCCTAACCTTCCAGCTAGCTGTTAATAACCTCTTCTGGCACGCTGGGGACGTAAAGGCCAACCCAAGCCCAGGGACCGCCCTGTGGGAGGGGCAAATAAGTGATCATAATGTGTACTTGCCTGGGTGTTGGGGAGAGGTGTACGGTGATGCATTTCTGTAGGGGACTCCAGGGGAGAGAGACACAGGCTGAGGCTCAAAAGATCAGAAAGGGTTTGCCAAAAGGAATTAGAGATCGTTTGGGACAAAGGGACCAGCCAGGAAAAGACACGGAAGATTACTGCCTGAGTGTTTCTGGTTTTGAGAAGTACAGTCAGTGTAGTGTTTGGGATGTGAGGGGAGCCGGTGCTTGGCAAGGTGGGTGGAAAAGGGAAGCATGTGCTTTAATGAGAAAGGCCAGCTTTTGACACATTGAATCGCTTGCACTTGGTTCTGTGGAAAATAGGAAGCGTGAAAGGGGTGGACTTAAGGGGTAAGAGTTGTGTTGGTCAGACTTCTCAGTCGTTACATCCATTCCTGTCTCCCATATGCACCTCCTCTCCCCTATGATTAATAAGCATTCGAGCACCGGGAAGGATGCTAATGCTTTTAATTTATGTATCGATGTTTAATACACATGAATGGTATTGTGCTAAAGAACTCATGTTTCTTGGTTTTCCAAATACATAATGTTTTAGGGGTTTCTCCATGTGACTAGATATACAATAGTTCATTAACTCTGTCCGTCAATATCAGGTTTATGTGTCTAATAACTTTTACTTATTTTTACTTTGTGCTTAGTTATCATCTAGTCAATTGCGATTCTGCAATTGGTTAAACTCGGGACTACTAACAGGTTGGAGGTTCAAACCCACCCAGAGATGCCTTGGGAGTAAGGTCTGGCAATCTGCTTCTGAGAGGTCAGAGCACAGGTAAACATCTTTCTGGTATTCTCAGCTTTCAGCCAAGATCCATCGTACGTCAGAGATGATATCGCTCTTTCTGCATGCTCATCTAAATCAGGCTTGAGCTTTTGGCAGTTCCCTGTCAATGTTGCAACTTTTTAAATTATCTTTAGCAAAATTTTACTTCTTTGTGATATTAATGATACTGTCTGATGATTTCCATCTTCGGGATTTCTTCCAATCAGTTGGACAACTTAGTTTTATTCCCAGTTTCTTGGCATAGACTAATGAGTGTCTCCAATGCTGCATCAGATTGTTGAAAGATTTCAATTTGTAGTCCATCAGTTCCAGGAGCCTTTTAGTTTGCCAATGCCTCCAGTGCACAATGGCTCTTAATCATATGCTGTCTCATGAAATGGTTGAACAGTGACCTTTTTTTGGTTGTTACGTTGCCTCTGTGTATGCCTTACATCTTCTTTTGATTTTTTTCTGCATCATTCTATATTTTGCCCATGTTGTTGTTGTTGTTAAAGTGCCATCAAGTCAGTTCCAACTCATAGCAACCCTGTATAGGGTTTCCAAGGAGCAGCTAGTGAGTTTGAACTGCCAACCTCGCAATTCAAACCTACCTGGTCATCTAGTGCTTTATCCTACAGTGCCACACTAGGACTCCATTTTGCCCATAGACTCCTTCAATATTTCAAATCAAGAATAGAATTTTTTCTTCAGGGCTTTGAGCTTGAGAAATGATGAGCATGTTCTTCCCTTTTCGTTTTCTAACTCCAGGTCTTTGCACATTTCATTATAATACTTGACTTTGTCTTCTTAAGTTGCCCTTTGAAATGTTCTGTTCATCTCTTTTACTTCCTCCTTGCTTCTGTTTGCTTTAGCATCTCTATGCTGGAGAGCAAGTTTCAGAGTCTTCTGACATGCCTCTTGGTCTTTTGGATTTCTCCACTTACATGCTGATCTATTTTGTTTTCATATCGATCAGTCTGATATCAAGAAAGTAGAATTACATTTTCATTGTTGTTGTTGTTAAGTGCCGTAGAGTTGATTCTGACCCATAGCGACCCTGTCTGTATAGGGTTTCCAAGGAGCATCTGATGAGCTTGAACCCCCGATGTTGCAGTTCAAACGACTTTGCAGTCTGACGCATTAGCCCACAGCGATACATTTTGATTATTCATCTGTATTTCTTTGATGATTGGTGATGTTAAGCATTGGAATGAGAACCACAGGGTCGTTTCAAAACCACCAGCCACTTAATGGAAAAAGATGAGGCTTTCTGCAAAGAAACCCTACACAGGATCACTATGAGTCGGAACCAACTCGATGACACTTAGCAATTTAAGAAACATTCCTTTTTCTGTGAAATACCTGCTTATGTTCTTTGTGTATTTTTCTGCTGGGTCTCCTATTGTTTTTCTGAATGAATTGAAGGGGTTTCTTTTATGTTTTAAATATAAGTCCCTTTGCTCCAATGTCACAGACACCATCCAATCCTTCATGCATCCTGTTAATTTGATCTTTGGTGTCCTACAGTGAAAGGAAACTCCTTAACTTTTATGTAGCCAAATGCATCTAATTTCAGCCTTGTGGGAATATAACTTTGGGTCTTGTTTAAGAATCTTTCCCCACTGAAGGTTATCAAAATATTCTCCTACTTTTAATTCTAGTTGGCTTTATAAGGTCACCTTTCAAGGTCTTTATCCACCGGGAACTCACCTTGTAAACAGTCCCCAATTTACAACATGTTGATGAACTGTACTCAGACCATCTGCTTTGTTTGTTTGCTTGTTTGTTTCTGTTCTATACTTATCACTATCAGTAGTAATATGTACTATACATGTAATTTGCAGATGGTAGCATTCTCATGCCAATTCTCAATGACAACTAAAGATCAGGTTTATAAAGATACCGATAATAAAAGGCAATGATCATGAAAACAACTTAGGTCAGAACTGACTGACCATGAATTGTTGGACTGGAACCTCATTGTAAAGCAGGAACTACCTGTACAGTGAGAGTAGGAATTCCGTTTTATTTTCTCCACACAGTGAGCCAGTTTCCCCAGCAGCACCCACCCAAAAACCCATTCTTTCCCCAAGAATGTGTGACAGCTGTCATATGCCAAGTCCCCATAGACACACGTCTGTTTGGGGCTCTCATTGCTTATCTCTTGACCTTAATGAGGTTTTGTGCCAGTATGGCATCAGTTTTATTGCTTTGGATTTGTTTTATGTCCGAATACATGATGGGTACCTAATACCTACTTCCCCACGCTTTGTTCAAAATTTTTTTTTTTCAATATCATCTGTGCAGATCAGTGTGAAAATGGTCCGTAGTGACTATACAACTGAATCTCAAGTTTTCTGATCCCTCCTGGTGTGGCACTGTAGGATCAGCACTGGACTGAGAACCACAAGGTTGTCAGTTCAAACCCACCAGCTGCTCCTTGGAAACCCTATACAGGGTCACTAGGAGTCAGAACCAACTTGATTGCACTTAACAACACCAATCCACTACAGAAGGGGCCGTGATAGTTCAGTAATAGAATTCTCGCCTTCCAAGTCAGGAAGTGGGTTCAGTTCCAGGCCAGTGCACTTCGAGTATGGCTACCACCCGTCTGTCAGTGGAAGCTTGCCTATTGCTATGATTCTGGACAGTTGTGAATGGAACTTTCCAGACTAAGATGGAAAAAAAAAAAAAAAATCTGGTGCTCTGAAATCAGCCAGTGAAAACCCTGTGGATCATAATAGTCCAATCTCACTGATCATGAGGCTGGTTCAGGTAAGACCGGGCAGCATCTCATTATGTGGTGCATGGGGTCACCCTGAATTGGGGGAAGACTGGACAACAGCAAACAGTAACAATAGTTCACCAAGGAGGAGTGAAGGGAAAATGATAAAATTAGGATGGAGAAGCAGAGATGTGGGCAGGTGGTTTTCCTTAGCAAATGCCCAATGGCCTCCTTTTACTATCAGTTTCTGAAACTCTTGTCCTGCTCCCGTGATTCGTAACTGACACTGAATATGACCGCTGGCTAAGAGGTATTATATTAGGATTCTGTTGCAGTATCATTATCATCTGAGACTGGATGGAATTCTTAAGGAACAAATGATGAGCTGCAGAGGCATAGCTTGGATGGGGATTCTTCCAGGGCAGGAGGCTGATGACAGGAAAATGTTCATTTCAATGACAGGGATCTGTAACTGGTATAGTTACCACCACCTGGTAAGAGGAGCCCTCCACAGCTTGGCTGCCAGGAAAGCTGAGCCCTTGTCTTGGCTATGCCAAGAACATAGGTTGTAATGTGAAATGACACCAGGAGCCCTGTTTTCCTTATCGGAACTATTTTTTAATGAAACCTATTGTCTCTCTGTGCCCTTGGGGCAGCCCTATGACGGACACGAACCCACATCACCATTCCAGTTTTATCAGCTGAACGCTCTGCTAGACGAAGTGTTAACCACCATGGCTCCTTTTAAGCTGCAAGGATGGTGGTAATTTGTTATCACAGCAATGGGAAACAAATACCATTGTCTGTGATAAAATATTTAAATTTTATTTTTACCTCATACACAAAAAAACAATTTCCAGTGAATAGAAGGCCTAAATGTGAAAGGACAATTTTCAAACTTTTGGAAGAAAATATGGGAGAATGTCTCTATAACATCTGAGTAGGAAAAACATTCGTAAACAAGCATATGCTATAAAAATTTAAAACGGATAAATCAACCTGTAAGATTAAAAGTTTTTATTCATCAAAAGACTACACTAGATGATGACAAGATAAAACATAGATGGGATGGGGGTGGAACTGCAACAAATTAAATAAAGATTATTATTCAGGATCAAGACTTTTTTTAAAACTCTGTGGTGCTATAGGATAAGCACTTGACATTAAAGTCAGTTTGAACTCCAATGTCAGCAGTTCAAACTCACCAGCTGCTCCTCAGAAACCTTATACAGGGTCACTATGAGTTGGAACCAACCCGACAGCTCTTCACAATAACAAATAGAAAAATAAGCCAAGTATACAAACAACCATCTTACGGAAGTAAATTCCGCAATATGCTTAATGTCATTCATAACCAAGGAAAGGCAAACATACATACATGCTCTTTAAACTGGCAAAAATGTAAAAATCTGGCCAAATCAAATATTGTGAGGGTGTGGAACACAAGGAATTCTTACATATTGCTAACAGACGTGTGAATTGGTGCAACCACTTCAGAAAGTAAACTGACATTATCTTATAAAATGAAATATACCTCTTCTAGGTATCTATGTTGTTGTTGTTGTCAGGTGCCATCAAGTCGGAACCGAGTCATAGCAACCCCATGCACAGCAGAATGAAACAATGTCCGATCCTGGGCCAACCTCACTACCACTGCCACACTTGAGT
>NW_006408543.1:14100167-14125279 GCF_000296735.1 Chrysochloris asiatica
AGAGATGAACCACCTCTGAATGGTTAACCACTGAAAAGCTTATGAGTAACAGCTGAACATGATCAGATATAGTGCTGGAAGATGAATCTCTCAGGTTGGAAGGCACGCAAAATACAAGTGAGGAAGAAGTTGCCTCATCAAAGTAGTCATCATTAATGACGTGAAGGGAGCAAAGTTTCAGGACCTTCATTTGCTGGTGTGGCACAAATCAGAATAAGAAGAAAGAACTGCAAACATCTATTACTCAGAATGTGGAATGTACAAAGTATGAAACTAGGAAATTTGAAAGTTGTCAAAAATGAAATGAAACTAATAAAGATAGATGTCCTAGGTATTAGTGAGCTGAAACGGACTGGTACTGACCATTTTGATTCTGACATATGGTTTACTATACTGGGAACAACAAATTGAAGAATAATGGTATCTGATTCATCCTCAAAAAGAACATTTCAAGATCTATCTTGAAGTGCATTGCTATCTGTGATAGGATAATATTCAAACTCCTACAAGGAGCACAGTTAATACCACTATTATTCAAATTTACACACCAACCACTAAAGACAATGAGGATGAAACTGAAGAATTCTAGCAACTTCTTCAGGCTGAAATTGATTAAACATGCAGTGAAGACGCATTGATAATTATTGGTGATTGGAATGGGAAGTTGTAAACAACAAGAAAGGATCTATAGTTGGAAAATACAGCATTGATAATGGAAATGATGTTGGAGAGCACACAATAGATTTTTGCAAAACCATTGACGTGCTCCTTGCAAATACCATTTTTCAACAACATAAAAATACTTGGACCTCACCAGAGATGACCAGAAAGAAGTTTACTTGTGCTTCATTGATTATGCAAAGGTACTTGACAGTGTGGGTCATAACTAACTATGGATAACATTGTTAAGAATGGTTATTCCATAAACCTTCATTGTGCTCATGAGGAACCTATTCATAGACCAAGAGGCAGTTGTTTGGATAGAACAAGGGTATATTGAATGGTCTTTAAATCAGAGGAGGCGTTCTCCAGGGTTGTATCCTGTTTTCTGAGCAAAATATCCAAGAAATTGGATAATATGAAGAGGAACTTGGCATTTAGACTGGAGGAAGACTCATTAGCAACCTGTGATGTGCAGATGACATAACTTTGCTTGCTGGAAGCAAAGAAGACTTAAAATACTTACTGACAAAGATAAAAGACCACAGCCTTTAGTATGGGTTGCGCTTCAATGTAAAGAAAACAGAAATAAGTAGCATCGTGATACATGGAGAAAAGATTGAAACTGTCAAAGACTTCAATTTGTTTGGATCCACCATCAACACTTATGGATTCAGGACCAGGCAGTGTTTCATATTGACCAGGACAAGGTCAATATGAGTCAGAATTGCCTCGATGGCACCTAACAGTAACAGCATGGGTAAAAATTGAATGATGCAGGAAACATTAAAAGAAGATATAGAAATGCAGAGTCACTGTGCCAGAAAGTATTGATTGACATTCAGTCATTTCAGGAGGTACCATATGATAAAAAATCTGTGGTAGTAAAAGAAGACGTTCGAACTGCACTGAAGACATCGGCAAAAAGCAGTGGTCAAGATATTGCTGTTATACCAGCTGAGAAGTTTCAACAAATGGATGCAATGCAGGAAGTTCTCACTTGTCTAGCTAAGATGTTGCCTATTCAACTGACTGGAAGAGACCCATATTTGTGATCATTTCAAAGAACAGTGATCCAACAGAATGCAGAATTATTGAACATTAATGTCACACAAAAGAGAAACTTTTCTAATGATAATTCAAAAATGATTGTAGTAGTATATCAACAGAGAACTTCCGGAAATTCAGACTGGATTCCGAAGAGGATATATCGCTGTTAGGTACCAGCAATTTGTGTCCAACTCATTGCACAACAGAATGAAACTGCCTGATCATCACAATTGTTGTTGTGTTTGAGCCCATTGTTGCTGCCATTTTGTCAATCTAACTCGTTGGGGGTCTCCCTCTTTTTCACTGACCCTCTGCTTTTCCACATGATATCCTTCTCCAGGAACTGGTCCCTCTTAACAACATGCCCAAAGTAGGAGAAACAAAGTCTTGCCATCCTGGTTTCTAAGGAGCATCTGGCTGCACTTCTTCCAAGATAAAATCTGTTCTTTTGGAAGTCCATGATATATCAATATTCTTCTTCAACACTATAATTCAAATATATCAATTATTTTACAGTCTTCCTTATTCATTATCCAACTTTCATGAGCATACGTGGCTATTGAAAATATCATGGCCTGAGTCAGGTGCACCTCAGTCCTCAAAGTGACATATTTGTTCTTGAACACTTTAAAGAGGTCTTTTGCAGCAGATTTGCCTAATGCAGTACATCATTTTATCTCTTGACTGCTGCTTCCATGCATGTTGATTGTCAGTCAAAGCAAACTGAAGTCTTTGACAATTTTAATCCTTTCTACATTTATCATTGTATTATTTATTATTATGAGGATTTGGTTTTCTTTACATTGCAGTGGCAATCCATACTGAAGGCTGTGGTCTTTGATCTTCATCAGTAAGTATTTCAAGTCCTCTTTGCTTCCAGCAAGCAAAGTTGTGTCATCTGCGTATTGCAGGTTGTTAATAAGTCTTTCTCCAATCCAGATGCCATATAGAACTAGGAATATCATTGCAAATGTTAGATGGATCTTAGCTGAAAGCAGAGAATACCAGAAATATTCTTTACATGTAAGATGTTTACATGTATTTTATTGACTATGTAAAGGCATTTGGTTGTGTGGATCATAACAAGTTATGGATAACATTCTGGAATAGGAATTCCAGAGTGCTTCAACATGCTCACGAGGTACCTGTACATAGACTAAAAGGCCATCTTTCTAATAAAACCAGGGGACACTGTGTAGTTTAAAATCAAGAAAGGTGTGCCCCAGGGTTGTATTCTTTCACCATATTTATTCAGTCTGTATGCTGAGCAAATAATCCAAGAAGCTGAACTATATGAGGAAGAATGTGGCATCAGGATTGGAGAAAGACTCCTTAACAACATAGGATGTGCAGATGACACAACCTTGCTTGCTGAAAGTGAAGAGGACTTGAAACACTTGCTGATGAAGATCAAAGACCACCACCTTCAGTATGGATTACACCTGAACATAAAGAAAATAAAAATCCTCACAACTGGACCAGTAAACAACATCGAGATAAATGGAGATAAGATTGAAGTTGTCAAGATTTCATTTTACTTGGATCCATAATCAATGCCCATGAAAGCAGCAGTCCAAAAAAAAAAAAAAAATCAAATGACATATTGCATTGAGTAAATCTACAGCAAAAGATCTCTTTAAAGTATCCAAAAACAAAGATGTCACCTAGAATGCGAATGTGGGCCTGACCCAAGCCATGGTATTTTCAATCACCTCATATGATTGTGATAGCTGGACAACGAATAAGGAAGACCAGAGAAGAATTGATGCATTTGAATTACGGTGTTGCTAAAGAATATTGAACCTACCATGTGCTACCAAAAAAAAAATCTATCTTGGAAGAAGTACAGTCAGAATGCTCCTTGGAAGTAAGAATGGCAAGACTGGGTCTCACTTACTTTGAACATGTCATCAGGAGGGACTGGACTGCTAACCATAAGATTAGCAATTCAAGCCCACCAATCACTCATCCATTGTGAGATTGGCCCAGGACCGGGCAGTGTTTTGTTCTGTAATGCACAGGGTTGCTACGAGCAGGTACGACTCAACGGCACTTAACAAGAACAACATATAATAATTTAAACAAACGAAGGGCACTTTCTACAAGCCTGCCTCCTGGCCACCAGCACCCAGTCCCTCTCTTTCCGTGAGTCCAGAGTCCTCGGCTGCTCCCTCTCTCCATGTCCTCATCTCTGCCTCCATCTCTGGATAGGGTCCTGCACTTTGCTTGTGCTCTTCTCTCTTGATGGTCCTAGGGGTCCTCTCTTTCTGGACTGTAAGATTAACGACTCCTCTCTTTTTGTTACAAAACTTCTATCTTTACAGTTGTGTCAGTCCATCTCTTTTGAGATGTAAAAGAGTACATGAAGGAAACAGCAGTAAAAGCAAATATGGGAGAAGAGAGATACCATGTCACATAAAGATTAACAAGGAGCCAAAAATAGAAGCTGAAAAGAGACAAGGACTTTCTCCCAGAGCCAACAGTGAGCGAAAGCCTTCCCGGAGACCTGAATTCAGCCTTGTAGCCTCCTAAACAATAAACTGTGAGAAAATCAGTCTGTTTATGAAAGTCACCCACTTGTGATGTTTCTCATATGGGAACACTGGAGAACTAAGACACCGTGCAATCACTTCCCATCTCACACACTCACAAAGACAAAGTCTTTCCACATTGGCTCACTTCTCTGAACCCGTATCCTCCCACGTCTCCCTCCCTGCTTGACTTCCTTCATGCAAAAATGCTAACCTTTTGCAATTCCTCCACCACTCAAGGTCAAAGTCACTGAGCTTGCTGATCCCTCTCCCTGGGATGCTTTTCCTTTGATTTTCAGCTAACTCACTCCATCGCCTTCTTCTGATTTTGACGCCTTCTCAGGAAGGCCAAGTCTGTCCCCTTTCCTAACATTCCCATCCCATCTTCACCACCACCCAGTTCTTATCTGTATATTTGACATCCATCTTACTTTTTCTCCTTCATGCCTCCCTACAATGTTGTATACCATAACACAATGCCTAACACATAGTCATCATTCATCATTGTTGCTGTTTTTAAGGGCCGTTGAGTCAGTTCCGACCCAGAGCGACCCTGTATGGGGTTTCTGAGGAGCAGCTGGTGAGCTTGAACCACCAACCTTGCAGTTCAAACGGCTTTGCAGTCTGGCACATTAACCCACAGTGCCACACCAGGACTCCATCATTCATCATTAAGTGCCTCTAATCAGTTCTGGGAGTCCTGGTGGGGCGTTGCAGGATAATGCACTGGACTGCAAGGTTGGTTTGATCCACAAAGTCACCGATTCAAACCCTACACAGAGTCACTATGAGTCGGATCCAATTCAATGGCACTTCACAACAAGTACGTTCTGACTTACAGCGACCCTGTATAGGGTTTCCAAGGAGCGGCTAGTGGGTTTGAACCAGCAACCTTTAGGTGGCGGTCCAGTGCTTATCCAACAGCACCACACCAGGAGACCTGACATATGGTGGTGTTTTGTTAAGTACGGTCGAATTGGTTCTGACCCATAGCAACCCTGTATAGGGTTTCCGGGAATCCCGGTGTGGCACTGTGGGTTAATGCACCAGACTGCAAAGCCATTTGAACTGCAAGGTTGGCGGTTCAGGCTCACCAGCTGTTCCTGGGAAACCCTATACAAGGTCGCTACGTGTCGGAACCGACTCGACGGCACTTCACAACAACAACAACAACATAGGGTTTCCGAGGAGCCACTGGTGAGTTTGAACCGCCGCGACCTTTAAAGTTCAAAGGGGTTTGCAGTCTGGCCCATTAACCCACAGCGCCACACCACGACACCTGATGGTCATTAATTGCTTGTTACATTAATGAAGAGGTGTTCTCCCTTAGCCACCTGTGAACTTGGGACAATCATGTGACTTTTTTGGACCTCAGTTCCCGCTGTCAAACGAGGGGGTTAGGCTAAGTGATACAGAACCAAACAGAATTCTGTTCTATTTAAATCAGAGTAGTGGGAGCCCTGGTGTGGCATTGTGGGTTAATGCGCCAGACTGCAAAGCCGTTTGAACTGCAAGGTCGGTGGTTCAAGCTCACCAGCTGCTCCTTGGAAACCCTATACAGGGTCACTATGGGTCGGAATCGACTCGACGGCACTTAACAACAACAGTGACTTAGTTCAGATTCTCAAAAAGAGTCTGGAGTGAAGCTTAACGCTAAGGCACCTTTGACTAGTGCAGCCCAGCTCCAGGGCAGCTGAAATGAGGGAAGAGAGAAGCGCCATGGGACAGGTTGGGAAGCAAATATGAGGGGCCTTCAAAAAGCTCATGGAAAGGTGAAATTAAAAGATAATGGAGTTATTTTGAAGCCCCTTCATACAAGGAACTGTACGAAGCTGAAGAGACTCTTCCTGACGAGACACAGTCTCTCAGTATGTCTCTAGACAGGATAGAGAGACACCCAGGCCTCAGAAAGACGCATGAAGAGGCTTCCTCACACCTCTGTCCACCACTGGTCAGAGTTTGCTCTTGGGCAGTTAAGGTCCTTGCACTCTGATGAGCTATCTGGCCCTGTTAGAAGTCTCTGGTGAAGCCTGATCCCAAATACTTGGGCGCAAACGTCATCCCAGTCAGGAATGTTGTTGTTTTAAGACCTTGTGGTTCAAACCAACCTTGTGGCCCAGTGCACACAGCACAACCTTGTGGCCCCATGCACCACAGCAGGACTCTAGTCAGAAATTGTTGTTGTTGTTGTTAGGTGCCATCGAGTCAGTACCGACTCATAGCGACCCTATGCACAACAGAAGGAAACACTGCCCGATCCTGGGCCAACCACACTATTGTTGGTCAAGAAAGCAGCGTAGAGCAGTGTGGCACAGCAGGCAGGGGACTTAAGTGTCCCCTGGGCCTCAGGAGCTGAGTGGAATGAGTCTAATGTCCTGCCTGGTGCTCTCTGTCCCCTATAGACTCCCAGCAGGCCAACCTCATGAAACTACTCTGACATGGGACCTTGAAGAGGGCTCCAGGCCTCATTACCAGCTGGGTCAGACTCCTCCAGGGAGGCTCTGATTTCTTCAGCTGGGAGCCCTAGGGCTGGGCAGGCAGGCAGAGGGAGTGATTTCATTAGAAAGAACTATGAGTGCCAACTTCCCGCAGCCCTCCCTCTGACTAGCCAACTCAGCCTTTCTCCTGAGCGCCACTTTGCAAACTCTTCCTCAACTCCAGCCGCCCACTCAGCTATCTCTGGGTGGGAGGTGGGGGGGAAGGCCTTCACTGCCACCACTCCCCATCTCTGCGAGGAGGTGTTTTTTTATTCTTGTGTGGGTTGTGTGTGTGTGTTGGGTTGTGCTTCAACTCTAGGGTAGTCCCCACCCTCCAGAGGTGATGATACAGCTCCCCCCCACCAAGAGCAGATTGCATTCTTGTCTCGTAGGAGGCAGTGGGTGAGGAGCAGAAGGCGGCAGCGTGTGTGCACGTTGGGAAGGGGTGTGTGCTGCACAGCCGTGGGCCCCAGAGCAGGGAGCTGTCAGCGGCTGGGGGATCTCTGCAGAGGCAGCGGGAGGCTGATTATAGAGCTGGATTGCGCAGCCCTGGAGGTGGGTGCATGAAGCGGTGTGTCTGCACTTGGCTGTCAAGGTGGGGGGACGGTTGCCCTGGTGACTGGGCTGCGAAGTGGGTTGGCCTTGCCTGCAGACATGCTGCAAAGAAAATATAGAGCAACCTGTGGGGCTTCTCTCTCTCTTTGCTTTTTCCCAATTGGGATACTAGTTAGATGGAACCTATTGACTTCAATGAAGGAGAGTTTTCAGTAGTTGGACCCACCCATCCTGTTCTGGTATCCTGAGATAGCCTTTCTAAGCCCAACAAGTTGACATAGAAGACCTGCATCCCAGGCCTTGTGGTTCAAACCGACCTTGTGGCCCAGTGCCTTATCCCACAGTACCACAGCAGGACTCTACTCAGAAATTGTTGTTGTTGTTGTTGTTGTTGTTAGGTGCCATCGAGTTGGTACCAACTCATAGCGACCCTATGCACAGTAGAATGAAACTGCCCGATCCAAGGCCAACCTCAAAATTGTTCTCACGCTTGAGCCCACTGATGCTGCCACTTTGCCAATCCATCTCGCTGGGGGTCTTTCTCTTTTAAATGGAGGGAGGAAAAAATGGACGTTTGCCTCAGGCTACAGGGAGTTAAAGAGCTCTGGTAGTGTAGTGGTTATGAATTGGCTGCAAACCTCAAAGTCAGCAGTTCGAAACTACCGGCCATTCTGTGGGAGAAAGATGAGGCTTTCTCCTCCTGTAAAGATTTACAGCCTTGGAAACCCTATACAGGGTCACTATGAGTCAGAAGTGACTCCACGGCATATAACAACAACAACAGGGAGTTAAGGAAGGTCATCAGAACCTTGAAAGGATCAAGTGGTCAAGAGCCTAAGGGATGTGGCCAAGAGCTAGAGAGTCTCAGAGAGCATAAGATGTCCTTCGGACTTTGGACAAGTCCCTTCCTCTCCCTAGGTTTCAGTTAGACCTTCAAGATCCTGGTTCCGATTCCTGAGCCTCACCTCCAGACATTTTGATTAAGTAGGTGGACAGCTGTTGTTGTCATGGTCATCGAGCCAATTCTGACTCATAGCGACCCCATGTGTACTGAGTAGAACTGGACCCGGTTGGGGGGGGGGCGGTGCTCAAGGCTGTAACCTTTCAGAAGCAGGTCACCAGGTTTTTCTTCTGAGGCGCCCCTGCATGCATTTGAACCGCCAACCTTTCAGCTGGTAGTTGAGCACTGGAACCGTTTGGGTCTGCATTCTAGTCATCTCCCTGGATGTTTCTGATGCAAACGACCCCCCAGATACACCAGACCTAAACCAGGCTTTGAAATCAGACTCTAATTCCCATCTCAGCTCTACTACCCTCTTGGACAATTTATCTATCTCCTGTCTGAGCCCCAAGCCCTGGTGTGGCGCTGTAGGATAAGCACTGAACTGGTCATCACAAATCATCAGTTCAAACTCAGCAGCCATTCTTGGAAACCCTAAACAGGGTCACTATGAGTCAGAACTGATTCGATGACGCACAACAAAGCCGAGCCTCACTTTCCTCACCTGTGTAACGGGAAATGAGAACAGTCAGCCAAACATATAATGAGACTTTGGTGTTAGCCTTATTAGTGTATTATTGATTCCATAGGAACCGATAACATCTCCTTGACCAGCTCTGGTTACCAACAACCTCCTCCCCTAATCTATACTTCTCCAACCACATCCCACACCCAGGAAAATGGTTTCTGCAACAAGCGAAAAACGCTGGCAGAGGAGGAGGTACAGCGCTCACAGCTGGGACACTCACACCAGAGTTCCAGAGCTGTTTTGATCTGTTGCCATGACAACTCATAGCTACATCAACTTCTCTGAAGTAAAATTACTTCTTCCAACATCTGCTTGAATGGTCATTTTCCCAAGGCACCAGGAGATGGAGAGCCCATGCTTAACCCTGTCCCAACTGCCACACTTGTATTTCAAGAGAAACTGAGAGTTTCTCAAGGGCAAGGGCTTTGCTGGATTTCTTTTCCAAGTCCCAGCAGTGGACACAGTGCCTGGTACACAGTGTTGTTATTGTTGCATGTGGTTGAGTCAGTTTCTACTCACAGTAATCTTAACTCCTGGTGTGGATGGACTCCTGGTGTGGCGCTGTAAGATCAGCACTGGTCAGCACAAGATCGGCAGTTCAAGCCCACCAGCTGCTCCTTGGAAACCCTATACAGGGTAGCTATGAGTGGGAACCTACTCAACAGCACTTAACAACAACAAAAATCTTTACAGAGCAGATCTCTAGGTCCCTCTCCAGTGGAGCTGCTACATGGCTTCAAATCACCGCCTTTCAGTTAACATCCGAGCACTTACGTGTTGGGTCACCAGGACTCCTGTTGCTGTTGTTAAGTGCCATAATCCAGTTGCTTCTGACCCATAATGACCCTGTATAGGGTTTCCGAGGTGATAAATCTTTGCAGGAACATAAAAGCTCATCTTTCTCCCGCAGAGTGATTGGTGGGCTCAAACCACTGACCTTCTGGTTTATAGTCCAGTACTTATCGTGCAGAGCCACCTGGTGGTGGTGGTGGTGATGTGCTGTGGAGTGGGTTCCAACTCATAGCGACCCTGTACAGGGTTTCCGAGGCTGTAAATCTTTACAGGAGCAGAAAGCCTCATCTTTCTCCCGCAAAACAGCTGGTGGTTTAGTGGTTACGAACTGGGCTACTAACCTCAAAATCAGCAGTTCGAAACTACCAGCTGTTCCGTGGGAGAAAGATGAGGCTTTCTGCTCCCATAAAGATTTACAGCCTCGGAAACCCTGTGCAGGGTCACTATGAGTCGGAACCTACTCCACAATACTTAACAACAACAACATAGGGTTTCCAAGGCTATGAGTTTTTACAGGAGTAGAAAACCTCATCTTTCTCCTATGGAATGGTTTTGAACTGCTGACCTTGAAGTTCGCAGCCCAACTTGTAGCCACTATGCTACCCGAGCTCCTTGCAAAGCCAGCTTGTTGTTATTGTGAAGTGCTGTCGAGTTGGTTCCGACCCATAGTGACCCTGTATAGGGCTTCTGAGGGGCAGCTGGTGAGCTTGGACCACCAACCTTGCAGTTCAAACGGCTTTCCAGTCTGGCACATTAACCCACAGCACCACACCAGGACTCCAGCTAGGCACTGATAAATAAATGCTTGAATGAATATATACATTTGGTAGAACTTAGATTCTTTTGAATGTCTTCATCAGTAATCGAGCTTCAAATGTTGTTGTATGTTCTTGAGTTGGTTATGTCTATAGAGCCACACTAGAATTCAAGCTTCTTTTAGGAGAGAGGTAAAATGGAATTAGGACCTCAGGTACCTGTCATTAGGTCTCTTCCCCCACTCAGCTCCTTTGGGAAAACTATATTTTGACCTTTCTAGAAGCATCAACTTGTTAATATATGTTCTCCTAAGAAATCCCAGTGCATAGAGACACAAACCACCAGTCGCCCCCGAAGTTTGGAAATAATGTTGCTGCAACAAATTTGTTCACGCTCTTCTGAACTAGAGCAGTTATTAATACATCAAACTCTGTATGCCATGAGAACTCCCCTCCTTTACAGGAACTGGCACCCCCCGAACCATAAATATTTCATGCCCCATTTATTTCCATCTTCCTCTTTCTTGAGAGCCACCTCTCCCTAGTCAAAGAGGGAACTGATGAAATGCAGCCTGCTCAGGATTGCAGCTAATGAACAAATCTCATATAAGGAAAAGGAGATTAAAGTCTTGATCCAGAGCTTTTAAAAATACGGAACATTGAGCCTTGTTTAATAAGGACTATGATGAAGAAGCAGTATTTACTAATTCATAACCAAGGGTTTATTGAGCATTCACTAAGGACCAGGTAGCACCAGTTCCGTGGTTGTGCAGGCTGTGTGGTTGCCCGGGACCCCCATGCTCGGGAGGAACCCGTACTAGGTTTAGTGCTCTGCAGTCACCACCTTGAAATCCTGTATCATTTTCTATTGAAACTGTGTTTTGTAAATGAAGTCTGGTGGAACCCTAGAGTATGCTCACGAAGAGAGGAGATGAGTACAACATGTGTGCCCACAGGTCCTGGCTGCTCCAATCACATTGTTGTTGTGGTTATATGCTGTAGAGTCAGTTCCAAGTCATAGCGACCCTGTATAGGGTTTTCAAGGAGCAGAGGATGGGTTTGAACCACCAACCTTGTCGTTAACAGACCAGTGCTTCTCCTACAGTGCCACACCAGGACTCTGCTCCATTCGCATAGAACCTTCCAAATGCCTGGCCAGCAGAGGATTCTGAGGCCTAGTATGTGTGGAGCTCAGAGAGGCTCAGAGAACACCAGCACAGTGTGGTATGTCCATGATTGACTAAGGGGTGAGGGCTGGGGCCACTGTCTGCCCTGAGAGGCCATACTTTTCCATTGAAACCAGAACTTGCTCCCAACGCAGAAAGAAGACAATGACATTTTACAAACTATCAATGACCAAGAAGCCCAGCGTGTCCCTTATTATTGCTGTTGTTAGGTGCCGTTGAGTGACTCTCGACTCAGAGCAGCCTGGTGTGACAGAGTACACCTACCCCGTTGCTCCTGTAAAGATCACAGCCCAGAAAACCTAATGGGGTAGGTCTCCTCTGAGGCTGTAAGCCTTTACAAAAACAGATGACCTCATCTTTCTTCCAAGGAGTGACTGGTGCATTCGAACAGCTGACTTTCGGTTATTAGCCAACACTTAACCCACTGTGCCACCAGGGCTCCTTTATTATTCATGGTAATTCCCTGTGTTAGCCAATCTCTTATGTTGAAAATGATGACTCAGTAGAAACAAGAAAGGTAGTTCCTCCTTCTGTCGGTCCTTCCTCAAGCATCAGTAAGCCAGAGAAGAAAAGATGTGTACAGATTAAGAAGTGAAATAAAAACAGCTGGATTCATTTGTGCAGCTTTCTCACTGTTGTGATAAAATCAAAATACATCTGCATATTCAAGCTATGAAATAGGAATTGCATAATTTCAGTGATTTCACATACCAGAGAAATGCTCTCAGATGATCTGCATTTAAAATTGCCAATGAACATAGTAAAGATGAATGATAAAATCCATGTTAATGATTTAAAATATTAAGTTTTCTTTGCTTAGCGTGACATTGCAGAGTTAGGACAAACAAGTCAAGTTGAAAAACTGCAGAAGAAAGGAGAAAAGTTTATATTTTAGTACTTTTCTTAGCATTTTTTTCCCCTACATTTTGAACAGGGAGTCTTGCATTTTTATTTTGTACTGGGCCTTAACAAAATGTGTAGCCAGAACAAGGGTTCCTGCATTTTTATTTTGCACTGGGCCTTACAAATTACGTAGCCAGCCCTGGTGACAGGCCTGTGGTAAAGCCTACAAGGAGTTCATGCTCCCTTCTTTCGTTCTTTTGGAAAAGGTTCCAGTCTTTCCAGAGCAAGCAAAGCAACCCTTTTCAACAGGGAGGGAGCCGGGAGCAAGGGACTCACAATGTGGCTTAGAGGAAGGAACTCAGACTGCTTTGAACCCTAGATCCACCATGTAAGCAAATAACTCAACTTCTCTGTGCCTCAGTCTTCTCAGCTATAAAATGGGGATCATAATAGGACTGACTTCATCAAGTGGTGGAGGATTAAATGAGTCAATACCAAAAAGTGTTGAAGTTGGTACCAAGTTTATAGAAAATATTATTCTAATGGTTTGCTATTATGATTATGGTCACTTATTCCAAGCCAAGCTGAGCTTCCAGCTTTGGTTTCCAAGGTTAGGATTCTGTGTTGTCGTTGTCAGTTGCTGTTGAATCAGCTCTGACTCATGACAACGAACGAATGAAACATTGCCTGGTCCCAACCATCTTAACGATCTTTGGACGTTCAAGCCTGTTGTTGAGGCCAATGTGCATTCTGAGTGTCTTTTAACCCAAGGACTCATCTTCCTGTACTACATCAAACAATGTTTGGTTGAGCTCAATGAGACTTTCATTGGCTCATTTTTCAGAACTATATCTCCAGGCCTTTCTTCTGAGTCTCTCTTAGTCTAAAAGCTCTGCTAAAATCTATCAACCATGAGTGAGTCTGTTAGTATTTGAAATACCAGTGGTATCGCTTCCAGCATCATAGCACCATGCAAGCCACCACAGTATGACAAACTAGTGTCTATATTTGTTAGCCCTTCATTGGAATTTAAAAAAAGGTATTTATTTGTAAATAAGTTTAATTGCATATACAATGTCCTTACTGCTGTTGTTAGCTGCCTTAGGGTTGATTCCAACTCATAATACAACAGAGAAAACAGCATGCCGTGCTCAGTCAGTGTTTTGTTTAAGCCCAGTGTTGCCATCACTGTGTTAATCCATCTTGTTGCTAGTTTTCCTACTTCTTGCTGACCCTCTACTAAACGGGATGTCCTTTTCCAGGGACTCTTCTCTCCTGACAACATGACCAAAGTGCACGAGATGAAGTCTTGCCATCCTTACCTCTAAGGACCATTCTGGTTGCACCTCTTCCAAGATGCATATGTTCTTTCTTCTGGCAGTCCATGGCATATTCAAATTCTCTGCCAATACCACAATGAAAAGGCACCCAGCGAGATGGATTGGCAAAGTGGCAACATCAATGGGCTCAAGCACGGCAACAATTGTGAGGTGGGCCCAGAACCGGGCAGTGTTTCGTTCTGCTGTACGTAGGGTCGCTATGAGCCAGGACTGACTCGATGGCACCTAACAACAACAACAACAACAATTCTTATTTGATCTTTCTTATTCAGCGTCCATCTTTCTTATGCATATGAGGCAATGGAAAATACCATGGCTTGGGTCAAGAGTACCTTAGTCCTCAAAGCAACATCTTTGTTCTCTAACATTTTAAAAAGGTCTTTTACAACAGATTTGTCCAATGCAACAACACATCATTTGATTTCTTGACTATTGCTTCCATAGGTATAAATTATGGATCCACATAAAATGAAATCCACAATTTGGTCCAGTTGTGAAGATTTTTGTTTTTCAATGTTGAGGTGTACTCCTACCAAAGGCTGTAGTCTTTGATCTTCATCAGCAGATCCTCTTCACCTTCAGCAAGCCAAGTGTCATCTCCAAGCGCAGATTGGTAATGACTCTTCCTCCAATCCTGATGCTGGGCTCTTCTTTATATAATCTAGTTTCTCACGTTATTTGCTTAGCATACAGATTGAAAAGTACCTTCATTGTATTTTGTTCTATCGTTTGAATTGAAAAGCTGTTAAGGACAACAGTGCTCCCTGGTAGCAGTGGGTCCCCCACTCCCGACTGGATTACACCTGACCACATCACACACATACTACTTGTTGGGTTTATTAATCAAATCCTTCAACAAGCTGAGTTCAAAGTTCAAAGCTATTATCTGTTTCTACCCCACACACAGTGTCCAATTCCCCAATAAGTAAGGTAAACACAGGCTTACTAGTGTTTACTTACTAATCTGTAGAGAACAATTTCTTTTTTTTTTTTTTTCCACCATATCAAACATTCTGTTTCTAGGTACGGCTGGCATTTGTCTCTCTTCCAAGCACATACCTTCCTACAAATCAAAGCGTCTTTTTAAAGGAGCAGTCACTGACTGGGATGGAGTGCCCAGTAAGCCAGGTAAGCATGAGTTTACTAGTGCGTACTTACTAATCTGTAGAGAAGAGTTTCACATGTAAACACATGTGAAATTGTTCACTACAGATTAGTAAATAAGCCCATGATTACCTTGCTTATTGGGTAATCCACCCCTGCCTTCATCCTCTGCTCTGTCATATAAAGGAGTGACCCCCTTCATTCAAGCTCAATGTGAAAAACTTTTGTTCTACCAAAAATATTTACAAAGCGTCACTCCACTCTCCTACTCTTAGCTTGGAGTGAAGAGAACAAAAGGGCAGTGAGTGAAATGTTGTTGCTAAGTGCCATCGAGATGATTCTGACCCATAACGACCCTGTATAGGGTTTCTGAAGGGTGTTTGGTGAACTTGAATCATTGACCTCATGATTCAAATGACTTTGCAATTCAGCACATTAAGCCTCAGCCTACATGAACTTCTAATCCAACATGTGGTGGTATTGTTCCACCAAGTTGGTTCCAATTCATAGTGACCCTGCATAGGGTTTCTGAGACTGTAAATCTTGACAGGAACAGAAAGTCTCATCTTTCTTTCATGGAGTGGCTCCAAGGTCAGCAGTTAGCAGTCTAATGCAAAATCCACGACACTACCAGGACTGCTTAATCCAAGAGAAGAAGCAAAATATTCAAGCTATGAACAAGCACAACTTCATCTATTGACCATAAAAGTATCTTCAAACCAAATCTTGATGCTGCTATTGTGTGTTATCAAGTTGATTGTGACTGACAGCGTCCCTAGATGACGGACTAGAATTGTCCCATAGGGTTTCCTAGGCTATGATCCTGGTGTGATGCTGTAGGATAAGTACTGGACTGGAAGCCACAAGGTCATCGGTTCAAAACCACCAGCTGCTCCTTGGAAACCCTATACAGGGTCACTAGAGTTGGAACTGACTCCATGGCACTTTAACAACATGGGCTTTTCTCCTATGAAGAGGGCTGGTGGGTTTAAACCACAGACATTTCAGTTAGCAGCTGAGTGCTTAACTACTGAGTCACCAGGTCTCCTTAAACTGATTGAAGTTACTAAAAAATTACATTTATGAGTTAGAGAGCAAGAATGAGTAATGAAATTTATTGTTGTTGTTGTTGTTTAGTGCCTTCAAGTTGGTTCTGAATCAAAGTAACCCTGTATAGAGTTTTGGAGGAGCATCTGGTGAGCTTGAACTGCAGACCTTGAGCTTCAAACTGACTTTGCAGTCCAGCGTATTAACCCACAGCACCACAATATCCATGTATAAATGAAGTCTTTATACTACTTCTCACTCCTCCATCCTGAGAAAGACAGGGGAGGGACAGGAAAGTCCTAAGATGGTGTTGGCTAATCAACAAAGTAGCCCTGATAGCACATTGGTTTTGTTGCTAATCGAAAGGTTGGCAGTTCAAACCCACCCAGTAGCCCCACTCAAGAAAGAGTAGGCAATTTGCTTTCATAAAGATCACAACCAAGACAACCCTCATGGGTAGTTCTACTGTGTCACACCACAACAACAAGTGTCCAGTAAGACTGCATTCATGACTTTTGGCCACAAGGCTATTCTGTGAGTCATTTAGAAATGGATGAAATGCTCCCCCTTCTGAGAGAAAGGGGTAACAGGAAATGACAAAGCCATGGAAAGATTTCTAAAGGCAGAGATACCTAATGTTCAATATTAAGTTGCTTGTAGCACTGAGCTCTAATGACCTCTCCTTTGCCTGTAAACCTTCCAAAAACTCTAACCCATTCTCATATTTAAAGAATAGCTTATTCCTTTTACATCTCTCAATGTCTGGCACTTGGCAAGGAATTGATGAATGTTTGTTATAAGAAAGACAAAATATATAACAGCAATCGTTAATAAATAGTCACAAGGAGAGAGTGGGTGCCAGGATACAAGCTCAAGTGTTTCTCTCCCCCTGACATATCAGTAAAAGACCCTGGAGATCCAAGCTTGGCTCTAGGGGTGCTTCCAGAGGGCCGGAATTGGGTGGGGAGGTGGCAAAAAGCTTTTGCTCACTGCTCTTTGGCGACCCAGCTGAGGAATAGATGCCGTGGCTCCAAGAGTCAGAGCACCTCAGCCATAGCCTGGGTCAGAACGGCTCAGGATGAAGCAGGCTGACCTGGCATCCAAATGCTTCTGCACAACGTCTCAGTGTGACTCTGCAAAGACTTGTCACACACTGCTGCTCGCTAGCAGCACTTGTCTAGGCAAAGCAGAGCCCTCGGCAGTCCGTCGCCACCTGTTTTGTCACAACACTCGCTACGGCTCTTCCTGACTCACGCTGGCTCACTGTTTCATAAGAGGGGGCAGCTCCGTCTCTCCCTGTATCACCACAGTAATTATGGAGAACAATGATTTGAACAATGAGAACTTATAATTCTCTAGTTATGTGCCAAAGTAGTAGAGTTTGCAGGAAAATCATATCCTGAGTTTTGGGTCATAGAAACCATTATGTTGTGCATCCGTTTTCAAGGCAAGCACAAGCATTGGCCAAGAATGGAATCAGAATCATTCATTCACTCACTTGTTCTTTCACGGATTCAATATGATGTAGCAGGCAGGGGTCACAGGGAGTTTTTGTTGTTATTGTTGTTAGGTGCCATCGAGTCGGTTCTGACCCATAGGGACCTTATGCACAGCAGAACAAAACACTGCCCAATCCTGGGCCAACCTCACTATTGTTGCCACGCTTGAGTCCATCAATACTGCCACTTGGCCAGTCTATCTCATTGAGGGTCTTCCTCTTTTTCTCTGACCCTCCACCTTACCAAATATGATATGCTTCTCCAGCAACTGGTCCCTCCTGACAATAGGTCAATTTAAGGTCTGGCTTTATTCCCTCCCACATCTTGATTGACAGGAGGGTCTGCCAAAATAATAACTCTTGGATATGAGGTTTTGATGGAACAAAAATGTATTTCAGAGACACCCAACAATACTCTAGCTACTTTCTTTGAGGGTCACAAGTTTCAAGTTTCAAAACAGAAACTCCGATGTATGCCACGCACAGGGCACAGTGGCAGATCTGGGTCTGAATCCTAGTCCTGTGGCTTACCAACCGTGTGGCACTGGATATTCCTCTCTGAACATCTATGTTGTTGTTGTTGTTACATGCCATCAAATCAGTTCCAACTCATAGCAACTGTGTATATGGTCTCTGAGGAGTGCCGGTATGTTTGAACCATGACCTTGTGCTTAGGACTGGAGTGCTTATCCTACAGCACCACACAAGGACTCCAAGCATCTATTACAGGAGGTGTAATGGGAATAAAAGGAGCTCTGGTAGCATAGTGGTTACGAATCAGGCTGCGAACCTTAATGTCAGCAGTTCGAAACTACCAGCTGTTCCACGGAAGAGAAAGATGAGGCTTTCTGCTCCCGAAAAGATTTACAGCCTCGGAAACCCTGTACAGGGTCGCTAGGAGTTGGAATCGACTCAGCAGCACTTAACAACAACAATGGGAATAAAGCCTGTGCTTAAAGACCACTCAGATAACAGAAAACAGGAGGGATTGGTAGATTTAGAAACTAAGTGCTGGTATGGCGCTGTGGGTTACTACGTCAGACTGCAGAGCCGTTTGAACTGTAAGTTTGGCGGTTCAAGCTCACCAGCTGCTCCTCAGAAACCCTATACAAGGTCGCTATTAGTCAGAATCAACTCAACGGCACTTCACAACAACAAGAATGGGCATTCTATGTTGTTGTTGTTGTTAGGTGCCGTTGAGTTGGTACCGACTCATAGTGATCCTATGCACAACAAAACAAAACACTGCCTGGGCCTGGGCCTGGGCCAACCTCACAATTGTTGTCACGCTTCAGCCCATTGATGCTGCCACTTGGCCAATCCATCTCGCTGGGGATCTTCCTCTTTTTCTCTGACCCTCCACCTTACCAAACATGGTATCCTTCTCCAGCGACTGCTCCCTCCTGACAATATGTCTGAAGTATGAGAGACGAAGTTTGGCCATCTTGGCCTCCAAGGAGCACTCTGAGTGCACTTCTTCAAAAAAGGTCCTATTGGTTCTTTTGGCAGCGCATGGCACTTTCAATATTCTCCTCCCACACCATAACTCAAAAGCATCAATTCTTCTATGGTCTTCCTTATTCACTGTCCAACTTTTGCATGCATATGAGGCTATTGAAAATATCATGGCTTGGGTTAGGAGCACCTTAGTCTTCAAGCTGACATCTTCGCTTTTCTATAGTACTCTAGCAAATTGTTGTAAGTCAAAGCAAAGCTTGTATCCAATGGTAAGAATAAGCAGATAAGATTAGCTCCTCTTACAATTAGCTCCAGACGTACGTCATAATTTCAAGATAAAGGAGCTCTGGTAGCGTAGTGGTTACGAATCGGGCTGCGAACCTTAAGGTCAGCGGTTCGAAACTACCAGCCGCTCCGCGGGAGAAAGATGAGGCGTTCTACTCCCGTAAAGATTTACACCCTCGGAAACCCTGTACAGGGTCGCTATGGGTCGGACCCGACTCGACGGCACTTAACAACAACAACAAGCCTTTATAGGAGCTGTGGTAGCGTAGTGGTTACGAATCGGGCTGCTAACCTCAGGGTCAGCAGTTCGAAACTACCAGCTGTTCCACGGGAAAAAGATGCGGCTTTCTGCTCCAATAAAGATTTACAGCCTTGGAAACCCTGTACAGGGTTGCTATGAGTCAGAACCGACTCCACAGCACATAACAACAACAACAACAACAACAACAACAAGCCTTTTATAAAAAGGAGTCCTGGTGTGGCACCACAGGTTAATGCGCTGAACTGCAAGGTCAATTTGAACCATAAGGTCAGTGGTTCAACCTCACCAGCTTCTCTTCGGAAACCCTATACAGGGTCACTATAAGTCAGAACTGACTCAAGGTCACTTAACAACAACAACAACAACAAAGCCTTTATAAACTCTTTGCTTGGTGACTAGCTTGCAGCAGAGCCTGGAGAAGAAATCAATGCAGGTACAAAATGAATGTTCATCTAAATTCAAAGTGACTCCAGCTCTTGTTGCACATAAACCTGGACACAAACAAGACCTACTTAACACAGTTTCTAGTCTGTTGCTAAGAAACCATTCCTGTCTGGTAAGAGTGTATGGCCATTCTGTTTCTTGTGTCAACTCATTATGCCAATATAATTAGAATGAACTTGACATTGAAGAGTGGCATGTGGGATTTCACTTTTCATCACCTACACGGTTAGTTTATTCTAATCCGAGGCCTCAAGAGTAGTTCTCAGAACAAGGTGAAAGAACAAAGAGGTCAAGGAAGAATGGAAAATCTTGTGGGAGGGAGGAAGGAAATATGATTCCTCACATGAGAATTTTACAAAGTCCTACTGATGGTCACACTTGAATTAGATGGTTGCCACTGTCATTATTTTTCTGTTGTTTTACCCTTTCCAAGAGAACATTGTCATCTGGTTAACCTAAGACATGACATTGTAATGCTAGTAAACCAAAAGTATGAAGAGCAATAGTCCCATAGTTATGGTCAAAATACCCTAACCCACTTCCTACTCTCACTCCTAGGAACACAAAAGTTGCTGAGAATGCATTGACTGTCTCTTCTCCAGGAGTGGGATGGTTGGAAGTGATTGACATTTCCCTTAGTAGCTCTGCCCTACATCCATATAAATGAAGAAAAGATTGAAGTTGTCAAAGACTTCATTTTGCTCTGTCAACCATCAACACTCTTGGAAGCAGCAGTCAAGAAATCAAATGACGTATTGCAGTACTCAAATCTGCTGCATAAGACCCTTTAAAAATATTGAAAAGCAAAGATGTCAGTTTGAAGACTAAGGTGCACCTGACCTCAGCCATGGTATTTTCATTAACCTCATATGCATGAAAAAGTTGGACAGTGAATAAGGAAGGTTGCAGAAGAATTGATGCATTTGAGTTATGGTGTTAGAGGAGAATATTGAAAGTGCCATGGGCTGCCAAAAGAACCAACAGATCTGTGTTGGAAAAAGTACAGCCAGAGTGCTCCTTGGAGGTTGTTGTTGTTGTTGTCAGATGCCATTGAGTCGGAACCGACTCATAGCGACCCCATGCACAGCAGAACGAAACAATGTCCGATCCTGGGCCAACCTCACCACCGCTGCCACACTTGAGTCCATCCTAACCTTGGAGGTTAGGATGGTCAAACTTCATCTCTCATACTTCAGACATATTATCAGAAGGGACCAGTCCCTGGAGAAGGATATCATGTTAGGTAAAGTGGAGGGTCAGAGAAAAAGAGGAAGATCTCCAGCGAGATGGATTGGCACAATGGCAGCAGCAGTGGGCTCAGGATTTAGCAACAATCGTGAGGTTGGCCCAGGACTGGGCAGTGTTTCGTTCTGTTGTGCATAGGGTTGCTATGAGTCAGTACCAATTTGATGGCACCTAACAACAACAACAACAACACAATCCAGTTATTCCAGATAACTGGGCATCTATTCACCTGCTGGTGGTTGCAGTCCCCAGAATTCTACATGATTGTACAATCTGGAGCCCAGAAACATGGGAGGTGGTTTCTTTCTAAGATCCTGGAGGATGTTTTGTAAATCATTTCTCTTAGGGAAAACAATGTACTCAAGATAACTCCAAATTATTAAGCTACTCTCTCTTAATTGGATTTAAATCCATTGACCCTGTTTCACTGGAAAATCAAATTTTGGAAGCATTGTTCCAAGCAATGATGCAATCACATTGGCATAATCGTATGGAGTTAGGTATGTTAACAGGGACAGTTCGATGTGAAGAGCACCGTGACCAAGGTAAGCACAGGAAGCTGTAGGGCCCCAGATGAGCATCTATTCCTGAGTGGGATGGGTGTGCCAAAGAAGGGTCCTCGAAGAGGTAACATCTGAGGACACACAATCGTGGCCTCTCCACTTGAGAGCGGCACTTGCTTCCATTCCTCTTTGGGTCTTCCCTCTTCCATGGAAGACGTGCAATAACCATCAACACATTCTATCAACTCTTCATGGGTCTCAGATGACCTCTAATCTCAGCTGTTGGATTCACCTTTTTCTCACTTGCTCAGACTAAGGCAAGTTCATCTAGGTTTATTTATGTTCCCTTTAATATAGTTATAAAAACCAAATCCAAACCAGCTCCCAGGTTCTCACCGTGTTTGGGAAGAGGAGCTCTTTTACTGCAGGTCTAAAGCAAGCCAGGCACTTCCAGCCCATTCTTGCTGTACTAATTACCTAGTACGGCTATAGCAGAAACACCCCCAGTGATGGCTTTACAAACACAAATGTATTTTCTCACAGTTTAGGAGACTGGAAGTCCAAATTCAAGGCACCAGACAAAGGCTCTCTGTCTCCTCTGGAGAGAAATGCTTGTCTCTACTTCCGTAGCGTCTTCTTGACATTTCTTGGAGCTCTCCACATGCTGTCTGCCTTCCCCTTTGCCCTTACTTCAGAGCTTAATCTCTTCTATTGTAGCTCAAAAGTGATTGTTTTAAAACACATCCTGCACTGATACCGTCTTCTTAACATAACCCATGAATGAAAACTCATTCTCAAATGGGATTGGAGTCCTACTGGTACAGTGGGTTAAACATTGCACTGCTAACCACAAGGTTGGTGGTTCAAATCCACCAGCTGCTCCAATGGAGAACAATGGGCCTCTCTGCTCCTGCAAAGACTGACAATCTTGGAAATCCTAAACCGCTCTACTCTGTCCTATAGTCACTAGGAGTAAGAATCACCAAAATGGCAGTAGATTTTACTTGGATTTTTTATAAGGGTTAGGATTTATAATGGTTAGGAGTCATGGTGTGGGATAATGCACTGCACTGCAGTTTGGTTTAAACCACAAGGTCAGCGGTTCAAGCTCACCAACCGCTCCTTGGAAACCCTACACAGAGTTGCTGTGAGTTGGAAACAACTTGACTTGACGGCACTTAGGAACAACAATAGCATTTATAATGGAGATCTGTAGGATAAGCACTGGACTGCTAACCACAAGATTGGTGGTGCAAACCCTCCAGTCACTCCTCGGAAGCCCAGTGTGTCAGAACTTAACTACAAAAAGATTCATGATCCATATTTTAGGAGGACACAATGCAGACCATAACACATATCCTGTGGCTGCTCTTTAGCAGCTGCGGAGTGTTTCAGACCAGGTAGGGAGCAGACGGCTGAGCTAGACAGCTAACAGTCTTTACTGCCTCTATTGTCAATATAACAAGTTCCCGTTACCAACTGTGTGGGCTCACTCACGCACAGAAGGTGTGTTAGTGGTCATCAGTTTTCCAGAAAAGTAATACAATTGTCTGTTAAACTCATTAAATCAGAAAGGGAGAGAAACGCCTACTTGGTGAGTTCACTGCCTTTTGAATGACAGTCCTTTGTTTTGAAGTAGACCTGATGCTGAAGGAGAAACTTACATGACTGTGTTTAAGATGTTGACTTGCTGTTCACATCTAACATACACCCGTGCCATATGCCTCCTTCAAAGGTTGTGTACCTTGCATTTTAATCATTCTTAATCACTGCTTTCATCACTCTCTGTTCAAGAGCTGGAACTGATGCCTAAGGCCTCTTGAAGCAAGCCCAAAAGTCCCAGTCCCATATTTCTTATTGCAAAGCCCATCTGCAGTAGAATCTCCAATCAGGATGTTTGCCTCGGCTGTGTGTCATGCTGTCCCTCACCATGAATGTCCTTTCCCTTTTTGCTACCAACAGCTATTTGCTGCTCTTCAATGGTTAATGTTCCTCCTAGATTTATCCTGCCTCTCCTGTCTCAGGGGTCTCTCAGCATGTAGACACAGTCTCAGTCCCAGTTTTCTGCACGCCCCTGTGTTTGGTGGTGCCATGTCTCTGTTTCAGCTGTGGGAGGTACTATGGGATAATGGGAAGCTCACTGGATTCAAAATCGAGTCTCAGTTTTGCCACTTCTTAGTTATGTGGCCTTGGACAAATTACATAACCTCTCTGGGTTTAAATTTCCTCATCTATGAGAAAGAGACAACAATGCCTACCTGTTAGAATTGTCATTGTTATTTTGTGCCGTGGAGTCAGTTCTGACTCATAGTGAGCCTGTAGAGTGCAGCTGGTGGGTTTGAACTGCCAACCTTATAGTTACCAGTTCAATCAATGCTTAGCCTACAGCACCACACTAGGGCTCATACCTAGCAGAACAGAGAAGATGATTAGAAGTCATGAACATAATAGGTCTGGCTTCATAGGTAGTGGCCGCCGCTCGTGTCAACCTCTAAGGATCCCTTCTTTTGGGCTGACCTTCTCAAAAGATGTGATTAAAGAGAGCTGACTTCCTGTGGCAGGAACAGGAAGGGAGTGACTTCCTCCTGTTCCCAATCCTATCTGGACATGCAAATCCTTACTTACTTCCTCCCTCCCAAGCCCTTTCCTTCCTAGCACATACAGAATGCCATTTGCCACTGTTGGCTTATGAGACCTGTTGCTCATTTTGATCCCAGAGTGTTGTTTTTTCCTTCTTTGTGCCTCAATATGGATGTTTCACAAATGTGAGTCTTTTTCAAACCACTCCATCCAGTAGGGTTCAGTTCAAAGCCATCTCCCTCTGGAAGTCCTCCCTGGTCCCTTCAGTGAAAAGTTTCCTCCACAAATACATAAGAGACCAAAAGTTTATTACTGGTTGCCAGAGGTAGGTAGGGAAGGGGAATAGGGTGTGGGGATAATTTAAGGAACACAGAGTTTTTGTGTGAGGTGTGACGAAAATTCTGGCAACAGATAATGTTGACGGTGGCCCAACATGTATAACAGGACTGCACATGTCAAAATGGTCAGTGTTTTACTGTGTTTTATTTCACCACAGAAAGTTGCCCCATGTGCTTCCGAATTCTCAGCCCACCTTACCTGTCCTTTGCTCTTGAGCCTGTGAGGACAAAATGCTTTAACCGAAGGAGAACCCTCAGAATAGCTCTGTGCATGAAGAGGGTACTATGGGAGTGTTGGCTATTGTCAACTCCCCTGTTCTCTACCTTCTACCATGCTGTGCGCCCTCCATGCACCTCTGCAGACCACCTTCGAACCCCTCTGTCCTTGGAAGCTGACTCACAGGGATGCTTTCATGAGAGTCCATTGCCTTTGGGCTTCCTGTTGAGTTTAACTAACAAGGAACACTGCCAAGGATTGGAGGAGAAGGCGAGTACTGTCAGGGATTTCTTCACCCAGTCCTTCCTTTCCCTGGGGTACTGAGGCCTGAGGCCACAGTCTGACCTGCTGACCTTGTGGTTCGCAGCCCAGTGCAGATCCTGAAATGCCACACCAGGAGTCCTATATGGTG
>NW_006408543.1:14126609-14143185 GCF_000296735.1 Chrysochloris asiatica
TCAGGTTGGAAGGCATTTAAATGCTGCTGGGGAAGAGCTGCCTCCTCAAAGTAGAGTTGACCGTGATGATGCGAATGGAGTAAAGCCTTCATTTACTGATGGGCACAACTCAAAATGAAAAGAAATAGCTGTAAACATCTATTGAAAACTGGAACATGGAATGTATGAAGTATGAATCTGGGAAAATTGGAAGTTGTCAAAAATGAAACGGAATGCATAAAAATCGGATCTTAGGCATTAGTGAGCTGATATGGACTGAAATTGGCCATTTTGAATCTGATGACCACATGGTTTACTATGCTGGGAATGACAAATTGAAGAAGAATGGTGTTGCATTCATTGTCAAAAAGAATATATCCAGATCAGTCATGAGGTACAACACTGTCTGTGATAGGACAGTATCCATGCACCTACAGGGAAGCCCAGTTAATATCACTATTATTCAAATTTATGCACCAACTACTAAAGCCAGTGAAGTTGAAATAGAACAGTTCTACCAACTTCTTCAATCTGAAATTGATTAAATGTGCAATCAAGATGTATTGATCATTACTGGTGATTGGAATGCAAAGGTTGGGAACAAAGAGGAAGGATCAGTAGTTGGAAAATATGGCCTCGATGTAGAAATGATGCTGGCGATCACATGATAGAATTCTGAAAAATCAGTGATTTGTTCATTTCAAATACCTTCTTTAGACAGCATAAGAGACGACTATACACATGGACCTCACTAGATGGAATACATTGAAATCAAATTGACTACATCTGCAGAAAAAGACGATGGAAAAGCTCCATATCATCAGTTAAAACAAGGCCAGGAGCAGATTGTGGAACAGATCATCAATTACTCATATGCAAATTCAAACAGAAGTTGAAGAAAATGAAAACCAGTCCACGAGAGTCAAAATATGATCTTGAATATATCCCACCTGAATTAAGAGATCATCTGAAGAATAGATTTGATACATTAAACACTAAAGACCAAAGACCAGAAGAGTTGTGGGATGACATCAAGAACATCATACATGAAGAAAGCAAAAGGTCACTGACAAGACAAGAAAGAGGGAAAAGGTCAAAATGGATGTCAGAAGAGACACTGTAACTTGCCCTCCAGCATAGAGATGCTAAAGCAAATGGAAGAAATGAGTAAGTACAAGAGCTGAACAGAAAATTTCATAGATCAGCTCAAGAAGATAAAGCCAACTATTACAACAAAACATGCAAAGATCTGGAATCAGAAAACCAAGAAGGGAGAACACATTCAGCATTTCTCAAGCTGGGGGAAACTGAAGAAAAAATTCAAGCCTCAACTTTCATTATTAAAAGTTTCTCTGGGCAAATTATTGAATGATGCAGAAAGCATCAGAAGAAGACAGAAGGAATACACAGAATCACTGATCAAAAGGAAATGGTTAATGTTCAACCATTTCAAGAGGTAGCATATGATCAAGAGCCAATGATACTGAAGGAGGAAGTCTAAGTTGCATTGAAGGAACTGGCAAAGAACAAGGCACCAGGAATTGATGGAATAAAAATTGAAGTCTTTCAAGAAAATGAGGCAGCACAAGAGGCACTCACTCATCTCTGCCAAGAAATTTGGAAGACAACTATCTGTCCGACTGATTGGAAGAGATTCGTATTTGTGCCCATTCCAAAGAGAGGTGAACCAATGGAATGCGGAAATCATCGGACAATCTCTTTGATATCCCATGCGAGTAAAGGTACTACAGAAAAGCCTGCAAGTGTACATTGACAGAGAACTTCCAGAGGTTCAAGCTGGATTCAGAAGAGGCCATAGAACGAGGGATATCATTGCTGATGTCCAATGGATCTTGGCTGAAAGGAATCTCAAAAGGCTACACACTGCACGAACCCACTTATAGAACGTTCTCGACAAGACAAAACTATAGGAACCAAGAACAGATCAGTGACTGCCAGGGACTCTGGATGGGGGCTGGGGGTAACTTAACAAGGTATAGCAGGAGATTTTGGGTGGGAGGAGATGGATCAGTTCTATACCTAATTATTATGATGATTATATGAGTCTATGAGTTAAAATTCCTAGAACCTTATACCAAAAGGGAAAAAAATTATATTGCTGCATGACCATTTTAAAGAATACAATTTATATATGTATATATAAACCAGCCACTCCTTGGAAATCCTGCACACAGTTGCTGTGAGTCAGAAGTGACTTGATGGCACTTAGCCACAATGACACCAATCAGGGTAAGTCAAAAAGTACTACTACAAAATAAAAGGAACTTTATGAAACAAAAATATCTCCATGTGAAGCTATTGTTACTCAGCAAACCCTCCATTTAGGTTTGTACTCTTCTGAGATGATGTTTCCATCTCTCTAACCCTTCCCCCGAAGAATTCTGGGCTCTTTGATTTACACCACATCAGAAGGGCAGTTTGGGCATCCTTGAGTGACTCAAATTATGTTCTTTTTAAACATTCTTTGAGTTTAGGGAACAAAAAGAAGTCTGTCCTCCTTCCCCCTTCAAAAACAAACAAACAGAGGGAATGATGATGCACAGTGGAGATTGTAATCATTGCAATGAAACAATGAGTATAAAACTGATGTTCCCCCAGGTAAACTAATCACTCACTTCACAATAAAAACTTAAAAAAAAAAAAATAGTATATGTAATGGCTAATACGTAATTAATACTTTCAAAAATAATTCTGTAATAAAAAACACTCTGCTGAATAAAAATTTTTTAAAGGTCTGAAAAAAGAAGTCTGAAGGGTCAAGAACAGGGCCACTTGGTAAATAGAGTAAAGTTTCCCAAAGAAAATCTCTTGCTACCATCATAATGAACAGGAGCATTGTCCTGATGGAAAACAATTCCTCAGTGCAATTTCCCTGACCTTTTTCTCTCCAATTTATTTGTCGATTTTCTTCCAACTTTTTCCTCATAAACCCACATGATTTACTGTGTCCTTTCAGAAAATCTATCAATATTATCCCTATGGGATCCCTCAAAACCCAGTCACCATATTTTTTGCCTTGATTTGAACTGTCCCCGCAGATCCTCTTGGAAGCTACTGTTTTGATTGGATCTTTCTTTTTTCTTTTTTGAAGGTGTCCTGATGAAACTAAAAGAGATGCGTTCCTAAGAGAACTTGTCTGCAGCCATCCACTGTTCACAGAGACACACTTAAACACATTTTGTTTGGAGTAAACAGGTGAATGTGTGAACCGGAACACAAGTAGCAATATTTTTGACTTACCCTCATATATAATATATACTTAAAAGAGGAAGACCCCCCAACGAGATGGATTGGCAAAATGGCAGCATCAATGGGCTCGTGCGTGGCAACAATAGTGAGGTTGGCCCAGGATTGGGCAGTGTTTCGTTCTGCTGTGCATAAGGTCGCTGTGAGTTAGTACCAACTCAATGACACCTAACAACAACAACAACAACATGGCATTGTAGGAGTCCTGGTGTGGTGCTGTGGGCTAATGCGTCAGACTGCAAAGTTGTTTGAACTGCAATGTTCGTGGTTCAAGCTCACCAACTGCTCCTTGGAAACCCTATACAGGGTCGTTATGGGTGGGAATCGACTCAACGGCACTTAAGAACAACAAGAACTAATGGTGTGGTAGGATAAGAACTGAACCACAAGGTCGGCAGTTCAAAGTCACCAGTGGCTCTTCAGAAACCCTATAAAGGGTTTCTATGAGGTGGAACCTACATGATGGCACTTAACAACAACAACATGACTATTTAAATATACTTATCTAAGTAAATAGAGTCCTGGTGTGGCACTGCAGGATAATGCACTGGACTGCAAGGTCAGTGTGACCTTCAAGGTTGGCAGTTCAAACCCACCAACTGCTCTTCAGAAACCCTATACAGAGTGCTATGAGTTGGAACTGACTCAAAGGCATTTAACAACAACAATCTATGTAAACATTAGAAACCCTGGTGGCACCGTGGTTAAAGCGCCTGGTTGCTAACTGATGGGCTGGCAATTTGAATCCACCAGCTGCTCTGAGGAGGAAAAATGTGGCTGTCTGCTTCCATGGCAGCCTGGTGACACAGCTCAATAGGAATCGGAATCGACTCCACAGCATTGGGTTTGTTTTTTATGTTGTGTATATATATATATATAGGTTGGTTATGTGCCGTGGAGTCGGTTCTGACTCACAGTGACCCTGTACAGGGTTTCTGAGGCTGTAAATCTTTACGGGAGCAGAAAACCTCATCTTTCTCCCACAGAACAGCTGGTAGTTTCAAACTGCTGACCTTGAGGTTAGCAGCCCTGCTTGTAACCACTAAGTTACCAGAGCTCACATATATATATAAAATGTTGTTAAGTATTCATATATATTGTTGTTGTTGCTGTTAAGGAGTGGCTGGTGAGCTTGAACCTCCAACCTTGTGGTTTAAACTGGTTTTGACCTTGCAGTCCAGTGCATTATCCTGCAGCACCACACCAAGACTCCATTAGATGTTATTGTTGTTGTTAAGTGCTGTCGAGTCGGTTCCGACCCATAGCGACCCTGTACAGGGTTTCCGAGGGTGTAAATCCTTACGGGAGTAGAAAGCCTCATCTTTCTCCCGCGGAGCGGTTGGTAGTTTCGAACCGCTGCCCTTAAGGTTCACAGCCCGATTCGTAACCACTACTCTACCAGTGCTCCTATTTAGATAAGTACACATAAATAATCATACTGTTGTTGTCATGCACTACACCAGGATTATATATATACTGGTGTGGCACTGTGCACTAATGCGTCAGACTGCAAAGTCATTTGAACTACAAGGTTGGCAGTTCAAGCTCACCAGCTGCTCCTTGGAAACCCTATACAGCATCGCTGTGGGTCGGAATTGACCCGATGGCATTTAACATATGTTGTTGTTAAGTGCTGTCAAATCAGTCCGACTCATAGTAACCCTGGTGTGGTGCTTGTATGACCAGCACAGGACTTAGAACCACAAGATTGGCAGTTCAAAACCCACCAGCTGCTCCTCGGAAACCCTATAAAGGGCCAACTCAACAGCACTTAGCAACAAGTGCTGACCCTGACTCGTGGAGATTCCACTTGTGTAGAGATTTCAATGGCAGATTTTTCAGAAGCATTGCCAGACCTTTTTTCCAATGTGCCTCTAGGTGGATTCAAACCTCCAACCTTTCAGTTAGGAGCCAAGCACATGAATTGTTTGCACCAACAGGGACTTCCTACTGGTTACTAGTGTGCCTGATACACAAAGAACGTTTTAGAACAGGGCACCTCGGGCCGGCACCCACAGGTATTCGCATGGTCCCTCGTGCTAGAAGGTAGATCAGCAGCTTTGGGAGCACACTCGGTAAACTGTTGCTGACTTTCCTTTTTCATAGCAAAGATTTCCTCAGTGTAGTTAACAGTGTGCTGATTTATGTTCGAGGGCAGCCTCCTAGCGGGCCCACCGATGTCACTGCTGTAGAAAGTATATTGTTGTTAAGTGCTATCGAGTCAGTTCCGACTCATAGCAGCCCTGTATAGGGTTTCCGAGGAGTGGCTGGTAAATTTGAACCACCGGCCTTGTGATTCAAACCGACCTTGCAGTCCAATGTATTATCCCACAGCGCTGCAATAATATTGATATTCATTCCATAAAAAGCACTGTAACTCTAGTTACGTTACAGTCTGCCACCCTTCCCCCCTTGACAATGAGCTCCTGGGAAGTCAGCTCAACTCAGGTTTACTCAATAAGAAACTGAGGGCCTCAGGGAACGACTTTCTCCAAAACTGCTTGTGCCTTTGATTGACAGCTACTTACTGAAGGGCAAATGAACCATGTGCTCTAATGCGAGGCAGGTTGGAATGACACCTAAGAAAACAAGCTGGCTGTTATATGAGGAACAGATCAACAAAGCCAACCATCCACACCAGTTGCCATGGAGGAGATACCAACTCACGGCGGCCCCCGTGTGGATCCCAGTAGAACTGTACTCCTTAAGGTTCTCAATTCTGGTTTTTCAGAAGGAGATCACCAAGCCTTTCTTCTTAGGTATCTGGGTGGGTTCGAACCACCAAGCTTTTGGTTAGTCATCACATGCTTAACGATTGGCATGATCTCAGGGACCATAAGCAATGAGGAGCCCACTGGAACATATGTCTTTACCTGATGCAGGGATTTTGCCCTTTTCGTCCTGAGTCTCTCAATGAGTCTAACTCCTCTGTTTTGCTGTCCCTTATTTAAAATCCAGAGACCCTCTGTACTTCCTCAGAGATTCAGACAATCTCTAGCCCCTGAGAAGACACAGAGATGAAGCAAAGGAGAGAACTTGATACTACTGGGCCTGGCCTCAATGGAACCCAAGATAAGCTTGTGGCCTCAGGCAAGTGTCCTGTCCTGGCCTCTGTTTACCCAACTGTCAAGCAGGCTCTCCCGCCTCCACCTCACCAACGTAGACATTCTCACATCTTAGGGACTGAAGCATCTTCACTCACTGATGTGGTTACTCTTCATTCTCCTTTTCCGGACCACCATTACAAGCACTGAGCATGTCGGTTCTTTCCTGAAGCCCAGTCAGATTTGCTCACAGAGCAAATCCCAGGTTTAACAACTGGCCTCAATTCTCATCTTTCCTGTGTTCTGTGGGTACGCTCGGCACCACCCTCAATTTCCCGGCAAAGTCGGTTGTCATCTCTGCCATCGCTGCCTCCTGGCAGATTGTAGCTGCCTCTATTGTTTCAATACATAATTGATAGGACCCATTTTCACGGCCAAGGCCAGCTCTCAAAGCACACTTGATCCTGAGCAAGAAAGCAGCAAGCTCTTCTCTGTAGAGTGTGTGTGTTCTCCACCCAGGGCTGTGTGCAACTTTTCCCAAGTCTGACGCTTTACTGGGGCACCTCACTAGGCCAGGAACAATGGGGCCACAGAATAATAGGACAGTCACCACCATTTCAAGACTGCTCCCAGAGGCAGGAGTGTAAGAGACATGAAACACCAACATAGGATGGTTTTCGAGAATCGGGGTGCAGCACCTGGCAGGCTGGAGCCCACAGCCTCCTGCAGTACAGTGTGGTGGTCCAGACACTGAGTTCCCATCGGAAGCTGGGATTTCATTCTCTTTGCACTGTCTGTTACCCCAGGGACTTCAAACATGACATGCCAATTCTCTGGATTCTAACCCGTTTACCTATAAGCTATGACTGCATCAGCTTCTACCCTGCCAGCTTCACTGAGCTGTGGCGAGGATCAAGAAGAATAACCAATGTAGAAATTCTTTGTAAAACACCATACTTGGGCTATTCCAAGAGTGGTCCATGGACCTATAGCATTAGCATCATCTGGGAACATATTAGAAATACGGAATCTCAATAGTGAGTAACTATTATCAGAACTAATTACGACTGTCACAATTGTAAAGGTAGAAGTTTTGTAACAAAAATAGGGGAGTAGTTGGTAGCATAGTGGTTACGAATCGGGCTGCAAATTTCACGGTTAGCAGTTCGAAACTACCAGCTGTTCCATGGGAGAAAGATGAGGCTTTCTGCTCCCATAAAGATTTACAGCCTTGGAAACTCTGTACAGGGTCACTGTGAGTCAGAACCGACTCCACGGCACATAACAACAACAGTTAATCTTACAGTCCAGAAACAGAGGACCCTAGGACCATTAAGGGAGAAGAGCACAAGCGGAATGTGGGACCCTACCCAGGGAAGCAGCAACACCAGAGATGGAAGCAGAGATGGGTACATGGAGAAGGGGAGCAGCTGAGGACTCTAGACTCATGAAGTGAGAAGGACTGAGAGCCAGTGGCCAGGAGACAAGCTTGCAGAATGTGTCCTTTGGTTGTTTAAATGATTATATATTCCTGAGTATTTTTGTGTACATCCCCCTGACCCTCAACAAACAAACAAAAACAACAAAACAGAGGGAATGGAAGCAAATACTGTTGAATGATGATGCACGGAGGAGACTGTAATCATTGCAACAAAACAATGGTGTAAAGCCGATGTTCTCCCATATAAACTATCATTCAGTTCACAATAAAAACTTAAAAGAAAAGAAATACAGAATCTCGGAGCCCACCCCAGACCTACTGAACCAGAATCAATGAGGCTCCTAGAGAAGCAATACCATGTGTACAGGTGTGGCATAGGAGGAGGATAAAGGGCTTGGATCCTGGAGTTCTGAGTCCAAATTCACCTCTGCCCCTTACTGCCTTCAAGGACTTGGGAGATAGTGGTAGGTACAAGAGTGGGCGGTGGGAAGAAAGGGGTGTGGCAATGATCCTATGGTCAGGCTGAAAACAGAGACGGTAAGATGATGGAAAAAGCCAGGAAACATTCTTCCTTCCGCCTACCCTGCCCACCCCAGTGACCCATCTCTTCCCCGGTCACCATAGCTTCTAGGTGTGGAGTCTTAATTGGACTGTCAACCAAGGCAGCTGAGTGGGGCCCATGGTGCTTCAGTGGTAGAATTCGCGTCTTGTAGCACTGGACTGCTAACCACAAGGTCAGCAGTTCAAACCCACCAGCCCATCCTTGGAAACCCAATAGTGTTGCTATGAGTCGGAACTGAATTGACAACACTTAACGAAAACAACAATGTGGGCAATCCGGGTTCGATTTCCAGTCAATGCAACTTATGTACCTTATATGTCAGTGGAAGCTTATGTGTTGCTAGGATGCAGGTTTCAGCGGTGCTTTCAGACTAAGACTAGGAAGAAAGGCCTGGCTATTTACTTCCGAAAATCAGCCAATGTAAACCCTATGTATCAATAATAACCTGATCTGTAACTAAATAGAGGCATGTCCAGGACCGGGCAGTATTTTATTTCAATGTGCAGGAAGTAACCATGAGTTGGGGGCTGATATGAAGGCAGGTAGTGAAGAAAGACAGAAAGAGAAAGACCAGTGCTTGGGGTTCAGCGAGTCCTCAGTTCCACCAAGAGGGCTGGACAGCTTTCAACCTGCCCCTGGACCACATAGCATCCTAGATAATGAATATGGTACTTGGAGAAGGAGTCAAGACCCAAGACCGAGGTCCACAGAGGAGCCACACACACACACACCTCCAGATTGCAAAGGTGGCATCTGAGGGGAGTCTTGTAAGCTCTCTGGAGTCATTCCCAGGGGCCTAGCACCATTTGTGCATTACACCAGATTGTCTATTAAACCACCTTCTTGATGGAGCTTAAAAGTGATGGTACTTGACCTATGTCTCAAAAATGGCCAGCAATGCTGAGAAATGGACTGTATCACATGCAACTAAATTCCATTCAAACAATTACACAGGGGAAGACAATAACTGTGCAGATGTAAGTGCCCCATTACGTGGGTTTAAAAAGACCAACTCCAGTGGGCTGCGGTGAGCATTAAATGAGAGCATGCGATGTTCTTGGTACAGGCTCATGCTTAGTCTATTCCCAGCATCTTCCAGATAAATTGAAAGCTCTCCTCTGGTTCAGAGCTCCCTCCTGTGGCCTGGAGCCCTGGCAGCCACAGTCTAATGGCTCTGCTAATCAATGCCTCCAGTCCTCTTGAAGGAGGCCCAAACACTGATCCCAAAAGCCCAGACTCATGGCTGGTGGAGTTCTTGCCAGAACAAATTGTCCTTTCCACCTCCCCCCGACCACCACCACCAAATACTATAAACAGCTTGGCCCTCTGTGCTTCCCAAGGCTGTACAGGTTCTTTGAAGGAATCAAGGTCAAGAGCTCCCTCAAATAGGAGTTTCAGATGCTCCTGGGTGCCCATTCAAAATGTCCATTCACAAACCAGAGAATATGCAAGTCACCATGTGCATTGAACTGAGCACCCAGGGTAGACTGAGTTACGGGCCCTCCCTTGCGATGGCCTGATTTTGGACAGAGTATGTTCTCCAGCCCTTGACATTGTGCTTGACCATGGGACTTGGTGTGACCAGTAGGACGCGATGGAAGTGACAGTGTGCTGGTTCCAGGCACAGGCTTTAAGGGCTTCATGCTTCTGCGTCACTGTAAGAAGTATTTTCTCTGAGGCTCGAGCCCTGAATGAACACATGTGAAGCAGAGCCCCCAGGAGGCCCTCCACTGCACTCTCGAGCCCCTCCACTGCTCTGACCTCTGCTTTAGCCCCTATTCTCGCCTCTCTAGTCATACTGGCTTCCTTGGGATTCCTCAACACTTTCTGCCTTAGGGCCTTTGCACCTACTTGTCTCTGTTGGAATACTAGTGTAGCACTGTAGAGTAAGCGCTGGACTGCTAACCACAAGGCTGGTGGGTTCAAACCTACCAGGCACTCCTCGAAAACCCTATTCAGGGTCACCATGAGTCGGATCGGACTGAACGGTCACTAACAACATTCTCTCGGTTTGCCCCTCCCTCCCCCTCTGCTTTCTCTGTTCCTTCAGGTTCTGACTCATCAGATAACCCGTTCTTGACCACACTATGTAAAATAGCAACCCCGACTGCACTACCCCATCTCTTTGCTCTTAGCACCGTCTAGCATGTTATACATGTATCTGCTTATTCACTTAATGCTCATCTTCCACTACATGAGCGCAAAAGTTGGTTCACTGTTCTTTCCTCAGGTTCTATAACAGTGTGTGATGGGTAGAAAATGTCAAGAGATATTTGCTGAATGAATGAGGAGCACTGCAATTAGCCACCAAAACAGGATTCCTTAGGACTCCCCATAGCTTGCAACCAAAAGAAGCTTGAGTAAGTAAACAGCAGAGCAGCTAAGAACCCAAAGGCAGGATGCAGCCGGACCTCAGGAGGGTCTGGAAATAAGAACCCGGGAAGGACTATCTTCATCTCTCAACTCTAGTTGCTTCTTCTTCTTTCTTGTCATCATCTTCTTCCTCATCCTCCTCCTTCTTTTTCATCTTCTTTTTTTAATAGACTTTCTTTCTTGTCAATTCAACATTTTTACATATACATTTCAGTGGCAGAAATTGCATGAATCATGTTGTTCAACCCTCGCTAGTATTCATTGTCAAATTTTTTATCACCATAAAAAGATGCTCAAGATAATATGACCTCCGTATGAGGAGCTCTGGTAGCATAGTGGTTATGAATCAGGCTGCTAACCTCAAGGTCAGCAGTTCGAAACTACCAGCTGTTCCGTGGGAGAAAGATGAGGCTTTCTGCTCCCATAAAGATTTACAGCCTCAGAAACCCTGTACAGGGTCAAAACCGACTCCATGGCACATAACCACCATGGTCTCTATGGAGTCCTAGTGTGGCACTGCAGGTTAATGCACTGGACTGCAAAGTCAGTTTGAACCACAAGGTCAGTGGGTCAAGCTTATCAGCAGCTCATCAGAAACCCTATACAGAGTTGCTATGGGTTGGAATCAACTTGATGGCACTTAACAACAAACACAACAATAGTGTCTTTGGAGTCCTGTTTTGGCACTGTAGGTTAATGCAATGGACTGCAATGTGGATTTGAACCACAAAGTTGGCAGTTCAAGCTCACCAGCTGCTACTTGGAAACCCTATAGAGGGTCACTATGGGTCAGAACAGACTCGATGGCACTTCACAACAACAACAATGATCTCTATGCATTTTCTATTCCAGTTATGAGTATCCATGTAAGTTTTTGTTAAGTGCCATTGAGTTGGTTCTGACCCTATATAGGGTTTTGAAGTTTTAAAAAAATCTTTGCGAGAGCAGAAAGCCTCATCTTATTCACACAGAGCAGCTAATGGACTCGAACTGCCAGCCCTGGGGTTCACAGTCCACTGCTTATCGTAGGGAGCCACTGTGCTTCCCATTCCATTTAAGTAAGATCATACAAATCTGTCTGTTTTGACTGTTTTCCTGGTGCATCCCTGTTTCTATACATATCAGCATTTCAATTAATTCTGGCTTCTTTGGGCACCCTTGCTCCATTTCTCATCTTCAACAGATCAGCTTTCTCTCTTACCCAGCTCACATGGAAGACAAAGATGGCTGTCCCATGATCCCCTGTTCTTTTTAACAGAACCAACTATCCAACTTGTTCCTCTGTGTCTCAGTCGCTTTCTGAATTTTCAAAGAAAGAACACTGGTTGCTCCCCACCTTTCCAAGTACCAAACTCTTAACACTATCAGTGCAGTCAGGGACGGGAAGCCATAATCACAAATATGTTTTCCAGACACCCACATGGACTCGTGGTGTGGCATCATAGGATTAGCACTCGACCTCAAGGTCAGTTTGAACCTCAAGGTCAGTGGTTCAAACTCACAAGCTATGAGTCAGAACTGGCTCAAACAGAGACACTTAACAACAGCCTTGTTTAAGTGGAGAAGAAACGGCAGAGCCAGGTATCTGTGAGAACTGGGGAGGTCACATGAAAGAAGAGCCTGCAAAACCTCTTCCAATGTGAGGTCTCAGCTGTCCCCAAAGTTTTCTCCTAAGAAAGGGACTTGCCCTTGTAGTTCCTTCAGTTTGAAGTTCAGGACAAGCCTGCTGCAACCCTCCAAATAAATCTCCTTCCCATCCAAGCCAGGCAGAGAAATGTGTTACCCAGCCCACCTACCACTGTGCTTACAGTTTCAGATTCGTTTCCCAGGCTATCTGGAAGTAGAGCATTCCTATAAAACCCTACATCAGCCAAAACAGTGTAAAGTGAATAAATAATTACCATTCATTTATATGTGAAAAATATCAAAGCATTCCCAGATTTAAAAAATAATAATAATAAAATAACCCACAAAATCATACCAAATAACACATGGAATCTAAAATACCACTAACTATAGTGTCCTGGTGGCCTGTTGGGTAAGCACTGGACTGCAAGTTTGGTTTGAACTACAAGGTCGGTGGTTCAAACTCACCCACCACTTCTCCAGCGTCGCTCGCTGTGAGTAGAAGCCGACTGGGCGGCATTTACAACAATTACAATAACATAGTGTTCACAAACACAGTTCAAAGCGATAGAGGTTCGATGCGAGACACTTGAGTGTATTTCTGGGGAAAGAGCTTGCCTTTCCTCTAACCGCCAGCTGCTGATTGTTAGTTTCGCTCTCCATCTTTTTTCGTAAAAGTAAAAATCTCTTCGAACTCCAGATGACGAAACAGGTACTGGTGTAGGCTTTTTGTAAAAGCAAAGTGGCAGAAAGCGGGAATTCGAAAAGGGGGAGCCATGCACCCGAACTGCCACCAGTGGGCGCTCCAAAAACAGGAATCCTGGTGTCGCTGTAGAGTGAGCACTGGAGTGCTAACTGAAAGGTTGTTGTCCATTCTAACCCATAGCGACCCTGTATAGGGTTTCCAAGGAGCAGCTGGTGAGCTTGAATCATCGACCTTGCAGTTCAAATGACTCTGCAGTCTGACGCATTAGCCCACTGCGCCACACCAGGACTCCAACTGAATGTAGGCAGTTCAAATCTACCAGCAACTTGGTGGAAGAGAGATGAGACTTTCTGCTCCGGTAAAGATTTACAGTCTTGGAAACCCTGTACAGGGGTCGCTGTAAATTGGAATCTACTCTGTGGCAGTGGAATTTGAGTGAGAATTCTCCCAAGGAGACCTGGGTGATGCTAATGGTTAACCTTGTCTGACTGCTGTAAAGTTGGAGATTCAAGTCAACTCAGAGGCACCTCAGAAGAAAGGTTTGGCAATCTAATTTCAAAAAATCAGCCACTGAAAATGTGCTCTGTGGAACACAGCTCTGCTAATACACAAGGGATCACCATGAGTTACAATTAGTGGCAATTTATTGTTAGACAACAGCAGTTCTGATAGCGTAGTGGTTACGAATTGGGATCCGAACCGCAAGGTCAGCAGTTCGAAACTACCAGCTGTTCCGCGAGAGAAAGATGAGGATTTCTGCTCCCGTAAAGATTTACAGCCTCGGAAACCTTGTACAGCGTCACTATGAGTTGGTTCAGACTCCATGGCACATAACCACCACCACCAGTTCATACTACCTATACGTCACAGGTAGTCCTGGTGTGGCGCTGTGGGTTAATGCGCTGGACCTCAAGGTCTGTTTGAACTGCAAGGTCGGCCGTTTGAACTGCAAGCTCACCAGTTGCTCCTTGGATACCCTATACAGGGTCGCTATGGGTCAGAACCGACTTGACGGCACTTAAAAACAACAATACATCATAGGGTGGCTACAAGTCGGAAACAACTTGATGGCACTTAGTAACAACAATAGTTTATACTTATAAATAAATGATTGAATAAATAATTAAATCACAAGGGACAAATCTTGGTCTTCACAAATCAAAATGTTGGCACTAGTTAGGGAGATTAGAAGGTGGGTGATAACATTTGAGGTTAGGGTATTCTTGAAATAAGCTTTTATAAACAGTAAAAGATATGGGGGCTACTTGGATTTTTAAATTAATATTCAATTTATGGAAATAAATAAAAACCTAATATTCCTTAAGTTCTTAGGTTTAATAAAAGTCTTAGTATTCTATTTACAAATCTAAGTTAATAAAATTTCTCTATTTATTTTAGAATATGTATACTAACTCCAAGGAGCTCTGATAGCATAGTGGTTACGAATTGGGGCTGCGAACCTCAAGGTCTGCAGTTCGAAACTACCAGCCATTGCGCAGGAGAAAGATGAGGCTTTCTGCTCATGTAGAGATTTACAGCCTTAGAAACCCTATACAGGATCGCCATGATTTGGAACCGACTCTACAGCACATAACAACAACAACATACTAACGCCATCCTTTTTTTTTTAAGTGCTGTGTCTGTAACTAACAAAACGTTCTCATGAACATAGGATACAATTTAGATTATATTGTGTTGTTGTTGTTAAGTGCAGTTGAGTCAGTTCCAACTCATAGTGAGACTATATAGGACTTCTGAGGAGCAACTGGTGGGTTCGAACCACCAACTTTGAGCTTAGCAGTCCAGTGCTCAGCCTACAACACTACACCAGGACTTCATATTATATTATAGATAAAATAAATGTCTACAATTTTGAATTTTATGCTTTCTTAAACAAGATTTGTGGGTTTTTTTTAAAAAACTGGTTAAAAAATGAAATAATTTTCAACTTTAAAAATCTCACATTAAGTCTCTTACCTATATTGTTGTTGTTGATGATAGGTGCTGTTGCGCTGGTAACGACTCATAGAGACCTTATGGACAAGAGAACAAAACCCTAGCCAGCCCTGTGTCAATATCACAATACTTGCTATGCTTGAGCTCATTGATGCTGACACTGTGTCCATCTATCTTGTTGGGAGTCTTCCTCTTTTACACTGACCCTCCACTTTACCAATCATGATGCCTTCTCCAGGGACTGATCCCTCCTGATAATATGTCCAGAGTATGAGAGATGAAGTCTGGCCATTCAGGCTTCTAAGGAGCACTCTGGCTGTACTTCTTCCTACACAGATTTGTTTATTCTTTTGGCAATCCATAGCACTTTCAGTATTCTCCACCAACACCATGTGCATCAATTCTTCTATGGTCTTCTTAATCATTGTCCAACTTTCACATGTATATGAGGTTATTGAAAATATCATGGCTTGGATCAGGTTCACTTTAGTCCTCAAACTAACATCTTTGATCTTGAACACTTTAAAGTGGTCTTGTACAGAAGGTTTGCCAAGTGCAATATGTAATTTGATGTCCTGACTACTGCTTCCATGAGTGTTGATGCTCGATCCAAGCAAAATGAAGTCTTTGACAACTTCAATCCTGTCTCCATTTATATGGATGTTGTTTATTAGTCCAGTGGTGAGGGTTTTGTTTTCTTTATATTGAGGTGTAACCCATACTGAAGGCTGTGGTCTTTGATCTTCATCAGTAAGTATTTTAAGTTCTCTTCACTTTCAGCAAGCAAGATTGTATCATCTGGAATATTGCAAGTTGCTAATGAGTCTTCCTCCAATCCTGATGCCACGTTCTTCTTCATACAATCCAGTTGCTCAGATTATTTGCTCAGCATTCACATTGAGTAAGTATAGTGAAAGAGTACAATCCTGGCACACACCTTTCCTAATTTGAAACCACTCAGTGTTTCCTTGTTCCATTCTTACATGAGTACATCATCATGAACATTGGAATTATAACTAATTTTTCCTGTACCTCAAGTTCTCATAAACAAATTAAATATTCAATATGCACAAATTGCTCTTAAATAGAACACAAAAATATTGAAGCCACTGTTTTGTTTTGTTTTTTCCCTATGTTGTTGTTGTTATGTGCTGTGGTAAATAATAAAAACATTCCCAGGTTTGTTGGAGTTTTTTAAGTGACTTTCTAAAGCAGCCGTCTTTTAACAGGGATGACACTGCCCCCTAGGGGCTATTTTGAGCATTTGAAGAAGTAGTCACAATGTTGGATGGTTATGTGCATGGAAGTCAGTTCAGAATCACAGTGAACCTGTAAAGAGTTTCCCACGCTGTAAATTTTTATAGGAGCAGATAGCCTCATCTTTCTCCCGCAGAGTTGCTGGTAGATTTGAAATGCTGAGTTTTCGGTTAGTAGCTCAGTTAGTAATCCACTAAGCTACCAGAGCTCCTTTTTTTTGGAGGTACACCATAATTATCTGGTGGGGAGGGGCCATGGTTGCTTGACATCCTGAAATACACAGGTTCGTCCCACACAACTGAAAGTTACCCTGATGGCGTAGGGATGCACGCTCCTGCGCAGCTTGTTAAGTGCCCAGTGCTTGT
>NW_006408543.1:14160138-14160638 GCF_000296735.1 Chrysochloris asiatica
TTCTATCCATTTTTGAAAGTGGTGTATTAAAAGCACCCACTATTATTGTAAATTCATCTATATTTCTTTCTTCAAAACTATTAGAGTTTGCTTTATGTATTTTGGAGCTCTTTTATTGGTAGCATAGACAGACATTTATTATGGTTATGTCATCTTGTTCAACTGTCCCTTTAATCATGAGATAATGTCCATCTTTATTTCTTATGCTAGTTTTTGCCTTAAAGTTTATTTTATCAGAGCTTAGTACTGTCACTCCTGTTTGTTTTTTATTGCAGTTAGCTTGGTATATTTTTTCCCCTCCTTTGACTTTTAATCTGTTCTTGTCTCTGTGTGTGAGATGTGTCTCCTGCGGACAGCATATTGAAGGATCTTGTTTTCATATCCATCTGCCGCCCTCCATCTCTTAACTGGTACATTTAATCTGTCTACATTTTTTATGTAATTTAATCCATTTACATTTCTTATGTAAATTAATCAGTATAATTATCAATGTTGATAGG
>NW_006408543.1:14162738-14164110 GCF_000296735.1 Chrysochloris asiatica
CACGCCTTCCTTTGAGAGTATATATTCTCCTGCTACTCCCTTACCCAACGTCGTCCTCCGCCACCGCTAAAAGAGCTATAACCCTAAGAAGAGCTGTAACAATAAACTACTGTCAGAAGAATCCTGCTTGTCGCGTCCTTTATCGGCGAGGGCGCGCGACACTACGGTACTTAATAACAACAACTTCTCCAGATGACCTCATGTGAACTGGCAAACGAAAACAATTATATATAAGGAGGGAGAGGGGAATGGAAGAACAATTAGGCAGGTTTGCATGGGCTAAGTGGGACAGAGGTAAATAATGATGTATGCACAACCTTGAAACAACAGGGCTCTGGGATAAAGGGATTGAGACACTGTTGGAATGGGGAAAAGGGAGCAATAATGTTAAGATGCTTGGCTGTCTTTTGAATCTTGGTTTCCTTTGCATTATACTATAAAATAGGGCTGCGAACCTTAAGGTCAGCGGTTCGAAACTACCAGTCGCTCTGCGGGAGAAAGATGAGGCTTTCTACTCCCGTAAAGATTTGCACCCTCGGAAACCCTGTACAGGGTCGCTATGGGTCGGACCCGACTCAATGGCACTTAACAACAACAATAAAATAGACACTGGAGGGGGAGAAAAAAGAATAGCCAGAAATATCACCAGAGAAAGCTTATAAGTCCGTTTTCTGCCTATAACTGATTAGAATGCCTAAAATGGGGCTACAACGTGTCCAGTGAAGGAATCTTCCTGAGGAGCCTCTGCATTACATACACTATAAGTGGACTCCTGAGTAGCATACAGAATCTTCAGAGTTGGGAAATTTCCACTTGAAAGCATGAGCAGACCAGACTGGAGCCACTAGAAGACCAGAAGATACTTCTTGAAAGAAAGACCAACAGGAAAAATACAAAAAAATATAGGCAGACCGACTGATTACTACAAGATCAGGCAAGTTGCTTGCCCAGGAGACATTGAGGCAAGTAATTGGGTTCCCTCAGAGCAAACCCCCTTCCAAGATTAAGACTCAATGGGAATACACGCTCTGATTGCTGACCACGTTCGACACCGATAAGGGGAAGTGAGGGAAAAACAGCAATGAAGCTGCATGCTAAACCCGATAATGTTCAATAGACTTCTGTGAACCCGGGTGGAGACCTGTTTGGCCAGCAGTGTGGCAAGACCTGGAGACTCCTGGGCCCAGAGTCAGTGACATAGCCACAGAGGACTAGAGTGGAAAGTGAAGCATCCAGCTGATAAGAAGAGAGGGCATATGCATAAGAACACCCACATTTGCAGATAATACGCACTTGACCTGGCTTCAATGACTGGACGATCAGAGCTCAACTAGAAGAAGAAAGAAGAGGAAAAAAAGAGTAATCTGATACA
>NW_006408543.1:14164210-14171576 GCF_000296735.1 Chrysochloris asiatica
TTGTCTGCCTCCCTGGTATATGGCAGTTGGTACTGGTTCTTACCTGGATTTTGGTGTTTTATAGAGTGTGGTTGTAGCTTGACTATATGGCAGCAGTTACTGTCTCTTCTTGGGTAATATAGGGAGAGAAAGAGTCCCCAAAAGGTAGAAGGGGAGCATACAACAGCAAAACAGCAACAATAACAAAAGGAAAAAAAAACAAAACACCAAAACAACAACAAAAACTATACTGGATACTGTAGTCTATAATCACAGAAAAGGGAGAAGAGGGAAAGAAGAAGACGAAGGAAAAATCTGTAGCCTACTATGAGTATGATTTTAATGTCCTCTTTCAGCTTCTTGCCTTCAGAGCTGCCTAAGTGATTTTAAGGTGCCACTTTGGTTGTTGTGCTGTGCCTCAGGATTTAATTTAATTTTTGGCCTGTTTTGTTTTTAAACTCTTTCCCTTTCCACAGCCCTTGTTCAGGCTTTTCCATATTGAAAAAACAAAACAAAACAAAAAACAGTTCAGGGCCGGCTCGTGGACTGAGAGTATCTGTGCTCATGCATGGCAGAAGAACCCATCAGTGGTGAGGGTGAGGGTGTCCACTCAATCAGGTATTCCCTCTAGTTTCCAGAATGGAGGTGCACAAACAGCAGTGGGGCCAATGAACAGATATCAAAAAAAAAAAAGAAAGAAAGAAAAGAAAATCAAAACAAAGCAAAACCGAAAAAGTGTATTGTCCACCTTTGCTCCAAGGTTCATGCAGTGTTTTTCTGTGGTGTGTGTGCTCCCCCACTTGGTTTTCCAATTGGTCTTGCCCACGTTGTTGGCTCTGGGCCACTGAACTTGGCAGATTTCAACAGTACGTAATTTCTTACTTTCGCTACAAGTTTCACTAGCTATATTCAGAGCTCTGCCCTGAATCTGCTTTGCCTGGTATTCTGTGGTATTGCTGACGGTGAACCTCCTCGTTTTTCTTCCTTCTTTCTCCATTTTTCCTCCTCTTTCCCCACCCTTCGTTTTTATCTATTTATTTTAAATCCTTTCCCCATTAGTCAGGAGCTAAAGACCTATCCAAGGAGCTCTGGTAGCGAAGTCATTACAAATTGGGCTGCTACCCACAAGGTTGTTGTTGTTGTTGTTGTTAAGTACTGTAGAGTTGATTCTGACTCATAGCGACCCTGTACAGGGTTTCCGAGGCTGTAAATCTTTACAGGAGCAGAAAGCCTCATCTTTCTCCTGCGGAACAGCTGGTAGTTTCTAACTGCCTACCTTAAGGTTAGTAACCACTGATTCGTAACCACTATGCTATCAGAGCTCCTTGTAGGCAGTTTGAAACTACCAGCTACCAGCCATTCTCTTATATGTTGTTGTTATTAAGTGGGAAAAGTTATGTACCTGGTAATTCAAATGGTCACTCCACTACTGAGAGGTTCAAGTTTGGGTCCTAACATAAGAGTCTATGAAGAAAGGCCTCGCAATGTTGTTGTTAGGTGCTGTCGAGTCAGTTACAAGTCATAGCAACCCTGTATAGGGTTTCCAAGGAACAGCTGGTGAGTTTAAATTGCCAACCTTGTGGTTCAAACCAAACTTGTGCTCCAATGCTTTATCCCACAGTGCCATACCAGGTCTGGTGATATGGTGATGGTGGTGGTGGTTATGTGCTATGGAGTCAGTTCCAACTTATAGCGACCCTGTACAGGGTTTCTGAGGCTGTAATTCTTTACAGGAGCAGTAAGCCTCCATCTTTCTCCCACAGAACAGCTGGTAGTTTCAAACTGCTGACCTTGAGGTTTGCAGTCCAATTCGTAACCACTACGCTACTCAGCATGATGAATACCATTAATGGCCCACACATTGTACATTTCAAAATGTCAAAATGGGAAATATTTTTGTTGCATGCTTATTTAACACACACACACACACACACATCCTACAGCTCAAGCTCCAACTTGACACATATGGAATGAGTCAGAGTGTACAGGAGAGCAAGTGACAGTGGTCAGAGAAATGAAAATGAAATTAAAATTAAATAAGCCCCTATTTTTTTTTATCAGTTGACTCAGCAAAATGTTTTTTTTTGTTGTTTTTTTTAAAAAACAACAACAACAAAATAGAAACAACACTAACTGTTGGTTGTTGTTGTTGTTAAGTGCCATCAAGTCGGCACCGACTCATAGCGACCCTATTTGCACAGCAGACTGAAACACGGGCCGATCCTGGGCAAACCTCACTACTGCTGCCACGCTTGAGTCCATCAATGCAGCCACCTGGCCAAAAAAATAGATCTTCCTCGATACTTTTAAGGAGCCTATGTAAGCTGGTACGATATATTTCAAAGGCAACCTAGCAATAAGCATCAGGTGCCATTAAGGAAAATAAAGTTTGTGATTCAGCAATTTCACTGCTAGGAATAAATTGTTAGAATATACATAGTTTATGGAGTCCTGGTGTGGCGCTGTGGGTTATTGCACCAGACTGCAAAGCCGTTTGAACTGCAAGGTCAGCAGTTTAAGCTCACTAGCTGCTCCTTGGAAACCCTATGCAGGGTGGCTATGGGTCGGAACCGACTCAACGGTACTTAACAACAACAACCTAGTTTAGGCAAGGATTCCTGGTAGCGAGTGTAGTGGGGCAGCAATTCGAATCTACTAGCCGCTTGGTGGGACAAAGGTGAGTGAGACTTTGTGCTTCTGTTAAGATCTCTAGCCTCAGAAACAGGAAAACAGTGACTATGAGTCAGAAGGACTCAACAACATACAATCATTTTGTTGTTGTCAAGTGCCATCGACCACTTAGTTTAATGCACAACGATTCAAGTTCTATTGATTCCAGGATAACTTATGAGGGCAAACACTGGAGAGTTTAAAACCTCAAAAAGGCATATTTGCAGAACAGAATATTTGATGACAATGAAAAATCATTACACTTAACAAACTTGGCTTAAAAATATCCTGTTAGGAATATATTAAACTGTCTGGGAATTTTTAAATGCCTAGTTAAATAAAATGAGTAGTTTACAAAGCTGTGGTCACGGTGTGATTCGAATTTGATGAAGAGGTTAGAGATGGAAAGAACTATGCCAAAATGTAACCATGGCTCCCTCTGGAAGCGAAATTAGGAATTTTGTTTTCATCTACGCTTTTTGACGGGGGCGTGGCAGTAGGCAGGGGAGGTGGTCACCACCATTTCTTCCTTCTGTCAACAGGTTAAAAAGTACCACCCCACCGCTGGCAAGCTGCGCCAGCTAGTGGGCGGATCAGGCGGGCCCGCGAATGAGGACGCGTACGCGGGGTGGGGTGATCAAGTATGCAGACGCGTACACAGCGTGAGCCGGGTGCGGGGTGCGGGGCTGCACGCAATGGAGGCCGGGCTGGGGCGGGCTCCTTTGAAGCGGCGCGGATAGATAGGGCAAGAGAGCAGATGGGGAGTGGCGCACAGGGTGGGGCAGCCGCCGACAGCTGCTCGACCTCTGCGAAACTGCTGGCGGTGTTTCTGCGAGGAGTAGGCCGTGTTTTTGTTGTCCCGCCCGGCAGGGAATAAAGGATTTCTGACCTTCACTATCAGGAATTACAGGGACGGTGGTACACTATGAGTGAGTTGCTTTCCCCCGGGCTGGCGAGCTGGGCAGGAGGCGAGTGTCCCTATTGACTCACGAAGGGCCGAAGGCGTCTTTCCCTCAGGCCTCTACATAACTCTTTCTTTCTCTCTCTCCCCTCCCTTAACACCCCCCATCCCCCCAAGAACGGGCTGTTTTCGGAGCAATCGGTGGAGGTGAGTCTGCTTGTACAGCGTTACAGAAGACCACGGCTGCTAGGTGTAAGGTCCAGGCCAACTAGAGACTTTCAGGTGCAGGGGCGTGCAGCCTCCCTGCCAGCTTCCGATTCCAACTTCTATAGTCCTTGAAGTTTGAAATAAGAAGAGTGTGGCTGAAAAGATTTAAATTTCTTACTTCAAGCCTCTCATTTTCTTTAAAAACAAAAAACCGAGGCCCAAGAGAGAAGTGTCACACAGCAAGTTAGAGACTTAACTAGGAAGAAAGCCTTGGTCCTCTGTGACCTCTGGCTCCACACCCACACCCTTTTTATACCTGGGGACCCTCTTCAAGACCCTGTTTCGCATGTGCTCCCAGCAGACTGCCTAATCTCATAGCTTTCCCCAGAAATTATCCGGAATTCCTAAGCGACCTATTTCCCTGAGCCCATTGCCAGCATTAAAGCTGTGTGTCCCCCTCCCCCACCAGTCGTGGCCGTGGCGGCGGTGCCCTTGGCCCTCGGTGCCTTGGGCTTCACCGGGGCTGGCATTGCGGCCTCCTCCGTAGCCGCTAAGATGATGTCTGCAGCCGCAGTAGCCAACGGTGGTGGAGTTGCCGCTGGCAGTCTGGTGGCTACTTTGCAGTCTGTGGGTAAGTGTACTGGAAGACTGGCTGTGATCCTCAGATTCCCAGTTCTTTGTCCCTCCCTCACTGGAGAGATGAGGGGGCTGCTTAAAGAGGGCGGGAAGGAACCCTGATTTGGGTCCATGATGTCGGGGCTGGTGAGTCTAGCCTCATCCAGAGTGGATGCTGGGGACCTGGGCAAGTTCCTCTGCTCTGAACCTCACATAACCCTTTTGTAAAGTAAGGGAACCTATAGCTCTTGGGTCTGTGGCAGGTTGCCCTCTGTTTGTCACTTCCCATGAATTTGCCCAGTGTCCTGGTGTGAAGTTGTAGGATGAGCACTTGACCTCAAAGTCAGGTTGAAATTCAAGATCAGAGGTTAAAACTCACCAGTTGCTCCTCCAAAACCCTATGTAGGGTTGCTATGAGTCAGAACAGACTCAACGACACTTAAAAACAGAAACTTCTCTCTTTCAGCTCCTTCCAGCATCCTCTCCTGAAAGCAAGGACTTCAGGATGTGGAAGGGGCCTTCTGAGGGGCCTGGGACCCCTGGTCACAGCACGTCCGCCTGTGTTCACCCTCTTTCTTTTTCCCAGGGGCAGCTGGACTCTCCACATCTTCCAACATTCTCCTGGGCACCACTGGATCAGCTTTGGGGGCCCTTATGGGGGGTTCAACAAAGAAGCCCCCACACACAACTAAACCGTCATCTGGAGATGAGGACTCAGCTGAAGAAGCTGAGGAAGGGGACCTGGCTGAAGAAGCAGAAAATGTGCCCAAAGTTAAACCTCCCAACCCCCTGCTCAGATCCAAGAAGCATGAGAAATAAAGTTCTTGGGCTGATGGTCGCTGTGTCCTTGCTTCTTACAGCTACAAGTGGGCTGGAGGCTCCACTCAGCTCATGGAGGGCAGAGGCAGATGGTGGGTTGACCAAGCACCAAGCCAGACTTCAACTGGTCCTCGCTTTACCAAGTACGAGCAGTATGACCATATTTCTGCAAGCCTCACTTTACCCTTTACTTCATTCAGTGATGACATTGACAAAGGTCACCATTGGGAGGCAGGAATGAGGAGCTTTTTCAAGGACACGTTGAACCACTGATGCCGCAGTCCTTTGTTCTTCCTCTTTGTGGGTCACTATTGTTGTGAAGTGCCATCGAGTCGGTTCCAACCCATAGCGACCCTGTATAGGGTTTCCAAGGAGCAGCTGATGAGCTTGAACTGCCAACCTTGCAATTCAAACGGCTTTACAGTCTGGTGCATTAACCCACAGTGCCACACCAGAGACATGCTTTATCTCGGGGCCCTTGATCCTAGAGATCATGAATCTTGCTGTCCCTCTTAAACCTTAACTTGTGCCTGTTTTAAAGCTCCGTCGTCTCCTTCTAACCTTGCTTGTGTGAGCTTGATCACGCAGCAGGGCAAGTTGAACCAGGTGACTCTGCTGTGTCCAGAAAGTGGAGTTCATAATTCAGCAGACCCATGCCACTCAGGGAAGGGCTCCCCATGAGGCAAGGACTACTGCTGACCATTCCTACCTGTCTGCCTATTGTTCCTGCAGAGGCAACACCTGAGGGACCAGTGGTCCAGAGGTAGGACCAGAGAGTCAGTGGCCGAATGAAGGTAGGCCCCCTGGGAACCATGAAACCTCACCTTCATGAGTTGTGGGGAAGAAGTTAGGCCAGGGTGCCCAAGACTCATAGTAGGCCTGGGAGAATGGGTGTTGTCCAGGGTTAGACCTTTGCGTTGGCAGGAGAGGGAAGACTGCTCTGTGGAGGGGCTTCTGTCTTCTACTCCCAGGAGACCTGCAGAGGCTTGAATGATGCCCTGCAATTAAAGGAATGTGTTTAGGAAAATGTGCATTTTAGTCCTGGTGTGGCGCTGTGGGTTAATGCACTGGACTGCAAAGTCAGTTTGAACCACAAGGTCAGCAGTTCAAACTCACTAGCTGCTCCTTATACAGGATTGCTATGGGTTGGAACTAACTTGATAGCACTTAACAATAACAACATTTTAGGGGGAGAGTGTCCACAGCTTTTATCAAACTCCCCAAAGCATCAAGAAAGGGGGAAAAGGCAAAGAAGATGGCACATCAAGAATTAATAATACATAACAGATTGGTTCTTATGCTGAACAAAAGCCAGCCTCCACCAACCCAGCTGGAGCCACTTGGGAACATACAGATGAGTGAGTCTGAACAGTTTTAATTGTTGAGAGTGTTTGCCTCAACCGCTGGCTTTTTACTGGATACAGACAACCTGTATGGCCGCTGGCAGAGCCCAGGGCAGGCATGGCAAGAGGGCAGGGCACATGACTAGGTCACTGCCTGGCTTAAAACAATCAGTTTCTGCAAACTGTGGGATAAGCCCAAGTTTCCTACCCTAGTGTCCCAGGGCTGCCATAATAAAGAACCACAAACCAGAGCTATAAGAACAGGAATGTATCCTCTGACAATTCAGGAGCCTGGAAATCTGGTGACAGAGCTTTGTCTTTTGGGAGTCTTTAGAGGAAAGTTTTTTCCTGCGTCTCCCAGCCTCTGGGAGTCCCCAGTGTTCCTTGGCTCCTAGCTACAGCGTGACTCTGTCATACATGGCCATCTGTCCTGTGTTCATCTCTCCTCTTTGTGAAAACATCACTCATGTTGGATTAGGACCCGCCGTTCCGCGGGAGAAAGATGAGGTGTTCTACTCCCATAAGGATTTACAGCCTAGGAAACCCTGTGCAGGGTCTCTATGAGTCGGAACCGACTCTACGGTGTTGAGAGCTACAAACGCCATTACAAGATGGCGCTGACCTCAACTTCCTCCTTCTTGTTTCCTTGTCTTTCTCCACGTGCGTGCAGGCGCTGAACTCCACTCGTTGTATGCTAATTAGGCGCTGAACTCCACTCGTTGTATGCTAATTAGGCGCTGAACTCCACTCGTTGTATGCTAATTAGGCATTTTTCTACCAACCAATCATGTAACCAGTCATGTCCCGCCACGCCTTCCTTTGAGAGTATATA
>NW_006408543.1:14177131-14195870 GCF_000296735.1 Chrysochloris asiatica
CCTCAGTTTCCCTGATAAGTGATGTTTTTGTAGGCTATAAACAGATAGTGTATGGAAGAAGTTAATGGAGAGTTAATTGCATCTAACAACTAAAATTAACAAGACTTAACAGACAAAGGTTAAGAAACATATGTGAAGGTTAACTTGCTTCTCAGAGAAAAGAATAGATTTATGTATGAACAAATGTTTCACTAAAAGGTTTCAAGGCGCCTGAATGTCTCCTATGTGTTGAGATAATGTCTCTTTGCTGTAACTTTTCATCCCTGTGGTAAACCAGAAGGAATGTTCCCCAAGAAAGATTGTACCTTGATGTCATTGATTACTATGAATGCAATGTTTTCTGTAATGGAATATAAGGGGGTTGTAAGATAGAACAAAGAGGTAGAAGAAAGGAGGTAAAAGAAAGGAGTAGAAAACAGGAGAGAGGTAAGAGATGTAGAGGCAAGAGTGAGAGAAGTAAGTAGAAGCAGAAAGAAGTAGGGAGCGAAGAAGGAATATGAGGTGGAGAGGAGACGAGACAAGAATGGAGGGAGGATAGAGGGAGTAATGTAGAGAAGAAGCAGGGGAGTGGAGTAGTGAAAGTAGTAATGTGGATAACTAGGAGGAGTAGTGTAGAAAGAAAAAGAATAAGAGTAACGTAGAGAAAGAGACAGTAAAGAAATGGAAGGAGGGGAAGGGAGAAAAGAAACAGAAGAGAATAAGCAGGAGGGGAGCAGAAGAGGAGAGAATGAAAGCAGGGGAGGGGAGAAAGGAAGCAGAAGAGATGAGCAGGGGAGTAAAGAATGAGAGAAGTAGAGTAGTATAGAAATGAGAAGAATAAAGCATGTAATAAGAAGATTTTGAATTTATCATGACCCATGACTCCGTGTAATCCTTATCGCCGACGCCACACACGCCTTCGGAAAAAAACCCTGGAATAAGTATGCTGTGGCAGGCTCCCGACAGTGAGGGTTGGAAATGTAAAGGTAGACATTTTGTAGCAAGGAGGGGAGTGATTAACTTTGCAGTCTAGGAGCAGAGGTCTCTGGAACCATCAAGGGAGAAGAATGGAGAGAGGACCCTACCCAGAGAAGCAGTGATGCCTGAGATGGAGGTAGAGACGATGGTGCGGAGAGATGGAGCAGCTGGGGATTTTAGACATGGAGAAGGAGAGGAGCTGTGTGCTGACGACCAGGGGGCAGGCTTGTAGGGTGTACCCTTTGGTTGGTTGATGATGCATGGAGGGGATTGTAACCATGACAATGAAACGATAAACGATAGGATGAATGTAAAACTAATGTTCTCCCATGTAAACTATCACATAATTCACAGTAAAACCTTTAAAAAAAAAACAACGAAACCAATTGTTCTCAAGTAGATTCCAACTCATAGACCCCTTGTGTGCAGGGTGGAACTGTCCTCAACAGGGGTCTCAAGGCTGTGCCTTTTCAGAAACAGATCACTAGCTCTTTCTTTGAAGGAACCTCTGGGTGGGTCTGAAATGTGGTGTGGTTGTGGTGTGCCATGGAGTCGGTTTCAGACTCATAGCGACCCTGATTGATAAGGGAGCCTCATCTTTCTCCTGAGGAATGGCTGGTAGTGATGTGTCTCAATTTACCCAGATGACCACTCAAGATTCTTAGGATCCATAAAGAAGCCTTTATTAGCTGGCCAGCAACTACAGCCTCCCTAAAAGCAGGAAAAAACTGCAGCCCCAACCCAGTTTTTCAAAGAGTATTTATACATAGGCAGTCTGACATTATCTTGTACAAACCAAGGGTATGATGTATGCATGTGCTGTTAGGGTGGGGGCTAGGAGTACACCAGCTGGTACAGTTACTTCTCAAGATTAACGTGGGGCTAGGGGTACATCTGCTGGGACAGTTAGTTTTCAAGATGAACTTTGGCCGGCTGTTCTCAAGGTTAGCCTTGGCCGCTGGCCACAGCATCCTGTGAGTCAGGCAGGCCCACTCAGATGTGAGGCATTTGCATACGCAGTGTTAAAGAAGCCAAGTTTATCCAGAGTTAAGGAGGAAGGGGATTTCTGCATCCAGGGGAGCTAAAAAATTTCCCACTTCAGCCTGATCCTTTCTTAAAAATCAGTTACTATAGGGCAATTGGGCCTTACGTTCTCCGCTGGTTTTATTTACACATCGAATCGTCTATTTAGCAGACTGATTTTTCAACTGGTAGGGGCGTATATGGGGGCCTGAGGATTAAAAGTTTGATAGCTTGTACTCGCTACTTCACATATTTGTCTAAAGTATTAATGAGGCATGGACTAATCAAAAGGAGCAGTAACAGTGTGGCAATCGGTCCAATGAGGGCAGACAATAATGTTGTGAGCTAAGGTGACCATGAAAAAAGGTTTTGGTACCAATTTCCTTTTTCAAGGGAGGTGTGTTTTGTTTTAAGGTTGTTTCGGACTAAGGCTAGAGTTTCTCTGATGACTCCAGATTGGTTAGCATAAAAGAAAGCAGCATATGTTTCCCCTAGGGCTGCATAGAAACCTCCTTGTTTCATGAAAAGGAGGTCCAGTCTTCTTCTTTTCTATAGGACTACTTCCACAAGGGGGCAGTTTTGAAGGAGCTCTGGTAGCGTAGTGGTTACGAATCGGGCTGCGAACCATAAGGTCAGCAGTTCGAAACTACCAGCTGCTCCGCGGGAGAAAGATGAGGCTTTCTACTCCCGTAAGGATTTACACCCTCGGAAACCCTGTACAGGGTCGCTATGGGTCGGAACCGACTCGAAGGCACTTAACAACAAACAACAACAACTTCCACAAGGGAGTCTAGTTGGTGCTCCAGTTTAGAAATGGAGGACTCTAGAAAGCTTAGATTCTGGGAAACTTGTCCTGAAAGGGCTTTAAAAGATTGATCTTGGAGCACCAGGGAGGAGGTTCCTACAGCAGCCCAATCAGTAGGGGAGCTAACACAGGCACTGTCTTATACCCGCTGCCTGTTTTGATTCCTAAGTGTTCCTTTCCTCCTTCCCCACTATACACAAAGACTTGAGGGAGAACGTGCACTAAAATACATAGTTCATGGGAGCGGGTACTAGCTAGCACAGTTTGCGAGGCACATCTGGCCAAACTCGACGAGTTGGTCATCTGGCCCTTCCTTCCCTACTTGGACTGTCCGGAATGATAGTGTCCCCAAGGGCTGTTGCAGGACTGAGTGGGCTGCTCCTGCTTTGCCGCCTACTTTCAAGGTTACTGTGGGTTCCTGGGGGCTCATTGTCTGGGAACCATGGTCCCATCAATCTTCTTCACTTAAGGTGAGGACTTTCCTTTGACCTTATGGCTTTTGGGAGCACGCCTTCTTCCAATGCCCTGTCTCTTTGATCTTTCCCCAGGGGAGGTCTTTTTCCTGGGAACCTGGGTCTTCCGGTTCCCTTAGTTCCAGGGGGTGGTTGGTGAGCCTTCAGGGCTGCAATGGTCGCTTTCTCCAATCTTTCTACTACTTCCTCTGGGCTATCTCGGTTATTTTAAGTGCGTTGGCCACTGGCAATTAACTCTGACTTACTTTTCCCTTCAAATCTTTCTAATTTCTGAAGCTTCTTCCTAATATCAGGGGCCAACTGTGCACAAAAACCAGGTTGATCGCCTGGGCGTTCTGCCGGGGCGGGGGAGGGAGCGGGAACCTCCAGGTTGATAGGTGTATAAATGTGATAGGCGTTCGAGAAACGCTGTAGGGGATTCATCTGGCTTTTGCAGGACCACACTTACCTTGGAGAGGTTAGTGGGTTTCTTAGCTGCTCGCTGGATACTCTTCAAAAGAGCCTCAGTACCTCGATCAAAATTTGGGTCCCAGTCCGGCTGTTCTGTCCGCAAGACTCAAGCTAGGCATGGCTCCCCTGCTGGGGAAGCGTTTCCATTGGGGGCCAGGGCCTCTTTCTTGGAAACAAGAGCCCCTCCCTGCCCAGGCTCTTGACCACGCTGATGCCAACTGCTCGCCCGGCGTGTAGAAGGAAGCATTAGCTAGGGCTTGGGAGCGGGTCGGCGGTGAGGTTCCAAGGAGTCCGGGCAGCCCTGTCTGTTCCCCACTCTTCGCCTACCCCCCACCCCCAGGACTAGCGCCCTTCGCGACGCTGCCCGGTGCAATGGGCACCCTAGGCATGCAGGGCACCTTAAGGAAATTCTGGGTGCCCAGGTGTCTGTCACTACTTTCCAATGCTCCGGGCAATTCATGAGTCAAAGGTCCCCGCATCTGGCCAATTCACCCCCAAAAGAGGGCCACTCAAGTTCACAAAGAGTTCACAGGCGCCCCCGACTGAATTTGACCCAGTAAACATCTTCCTGTTCTGAGGAATAAACATCCTTGAAATTATTTAAAATGCACCCAAGAGGGCAAGTTTCTTTGGAGGCAGACTTTCCCATATTTGATCTTGTAAGAAAAAGGGGGTTACACAGAACGACACAAAAGCCAAGAGAGTTACAAGGAATGAGCACAGACATACAATGGACAGTTTAGGACTCAAGTGAGTGCACCTGAGACAGAATGGGCGACTGGGCATGCTGGGACGGATTTCAAGGCTTTTCACCCTTGGACATCCAGACTGCCTACGTGAGTTATAGTGCCAGTGGACAATGCCCACCGAGGAACCGTACTCAGGAAGGGACTTCCATCCCAATCCTATGTGAGAACGGGATGCTGCACTAGGTTCTCTTAGTTGGCTCAGTCTCAGATGGTCTGGGGTCGGTACCTCTTCCTGTGGATGCAATTCGGGTGGGCCTGGGGAGGCGTTTACAAGGCCTTAGTTATCCAGCACTGAAGGTTCAAGAGGAGGCCAACACAAAGAAAGTAGCAATTATCTCGGGCTATCCTGTGTCTAAAGGAGCTTTGGTAGCGTAGTGGTTACGAATCGGGCTGCAAACCTTAAGGTCAGCGGTTCGAAACTACCAGCCGCTCCGCGGGAGAAAGATGAGGCTTTCTACTCCCGTAAGGATTTACACCCTTGGAAACCCTGTACAGGGTCGCTATGGGTCGGAACCGACTCGATGGCACTTAACAACAACAACAACATCCTGTGTCTAAAAGGAGCTCTGGTAGGGTAGGTCAGCAGTTTGAAACTACCAGCTGTTCCGCGGGAGAAAGATGATGCTTTCTGCTCCCGGAAAGATTTACAGCCTCGGAAACGCTGTACAGGGTCGCTATGAGTCGGAACCGACTCCAGGGCACATAACAACAACAACAACAAATCCTGTGTCTGACTGCCCAATCTTCGGGGCAGTAACTGCCAAGCCTAGACCCAAAGGGAGGGTCAAGTAGAGACAAATCAACCCGTAGACGAATAAGCAAGCAGTCCACTGATTAGTCATGAATGGTGACTTTTCTGAACCAGAAAGGGCAGGTTAGGAAAGGTCAATCAAGGCAAAAGGGGACAGATAAAGGTTGGGGAGCCGCCAATTAAGAGGACCAGTCAGGGGCCCTCCTGGCCACGCCCCTTGCGGGGTGTTGCAACGTCATCTTAGCTAAAGGTGCATCCGAATAAACTGGACAACTGGCCCAGCTCAGGGGGCGCGCCCCCTGAGACGTTCTAGGGCCCCAGGTGTTGGCTGGAGTCCAGAGTAACCGGACAGGCCTCGAAGCCTAACCTTCAAAAGCCTCTGGAGGTAAATTCTCTTATCCTTTTATACTGCCTGTTCTTACTCTAGTCGGGGGCTAGCCAAATGGGACATGATGAGAGGACTGGACACAGTCTAACTCACAGTCACTTCCTCACGAGAGACGTCGTTTGAGGAAGCCTGTCTATTTCTCAGTGGGAGACATAGAGCCTGTTTTATCTGTTTCTCAGGGGTAGAAATAGAGCCTGTTTTTCCTTTGATCTATTTCTCAGTGAGAGAGATAGAGCCTGTTTTTCGTTTTTCTGATTTCTGATGTTGGCTCTGAAATCCACTAACCCATTAATGCCGTTTCTGTAGCCTCTGAATGACTGATGAGAGTGTGAATGATTGTAACTGATCACAGCATGCTATGAACAGTCTGTGTGACCTCACGCTTCAGCTACGGTGTCTGAGTGGGCCCAAACCTGTGTTTCCACGATGTTATCATATAGCACAATGGTGACTCACCACCTGAGTGGTGTTACAGAAGCCAAGTTTTTCCAGAGTTAAGGGGGAAGGGTGTTTCTGCATCTAGGGGAGTTGTTGATACTAAAAATTTTTCCCACTTCAGCCTGATCCTTTCTTAAAAATTAGTTACTATAGGGCAATTAGGCCTTACAGTAGTTTAAAACCAACAACCTTGAGGTTAGCAGCCTGGCTCACAACCACTACGCTACTTGGCTACTTATTGTTGTTGGTGGTGTTAAGTGCCTTCCAGAGTTCCGACCCACAGTATCCCCGTAAAGGGTTTCCGAGGAGCAGCTGGTGAGCTTGAACCATAGGCCTTCGGGTTCAAGCTGACTTTGTAGTCCAGCGCATTAACCAGCAGCCCCATACCAGAAGTCCATGCTATTTGTTAGTTGTTGTTAAATACTGTGGTGTCGGTTATGGCTCTTAAAGACCCTGTGTAGGGTTTCCAAGGCTTTGTAGGATCAGGAAACCTCATTTTTCTCTTATGTTCACCATTTATGCCCCCAGGGACTTATACTTAACTGATACCCTCATTCTAAAAAAAAGTTGTTTTCACAGATACTGCAGGTTAGTCTTCAATTAGAGACAGAATTCAATCATCCAGACTTAAATTGGGGACAAAGATCAACCCAGAACACTACCCCTTCCCCAGCAGACCGCTACTTGCCTTTCTCTGAGTCCCACAAAGCCTTGACTGGCTCTGGGATAATGCTGATCTGTGCCCTAGTAAAGGACAAGCATTTTCCTTTTGTTCCTGTGGAGAGGTAACTGCTCAGAGAGTGTGTGTGTGTCAATAAAGAGTGATTTGATGCTCTGGAGTGGAACCCATCCTTGGATCAGAAGTTTCTACAAGACCTTATTCTGAAGGTGAGTGTGGGAGAGTATCTGGGAACAAGGAGAATGGTCAGAGCCCCTGAAAACTTAAAATGTCCTCTGTTAGTGTGGAGGAAGGCTGAGGCCTTTGGGACAGGGCAGTAGCAGTATACCCTGTGTTTTCTCTGTCTGGGAACTGCCCACTGGATGTGTGAGGGTTGGAATGCCTGTCTGAGGAAGTGAGTGGAAGTCTAGCTCAAACTTGCTGCTCTCCCATTGGCTGTCCGTGCCTTCTCAAGGGGACTTAGCCAAACAATCTCCCTAGGATCCTGAGGTCATTTCCTTTGAACATCCTGCTTAGAGGAACAAAAGGAATTCCAGAGAGGAATCAGTGGCCTAGGATCCTGAGGTCATTTCTTTTGAACTTCCTGTTTAGAGGAACAAAAGGAATTCCAGAGAGGAATCAGTGGCAGGGTATCAGATCATCCTGTCTCCAAATTTAAATCTGACACTTTTCACGGACTCCCACCCCACGCAGCTAGGAGAAGACCAGGTTGGGAAAGAACTTGAGTCCCCCAGTCTCAGAACGGTCACTGCTGGACTCACTCTAACAGTAAGTGGAAAGGAATGGCTACACAAGGAATTAACAGCCTGCATCTTTATTCTTTATTTTCTTGCAGGGGTTCAGGGTGCCACATTTGGAGCACAGTTACCAGACGAGCTGGGTTGGTCCCCCGCAGGTCCTCATCTACTAGATGCAGCTGAAGGTCAGACAGCCTGAATTAAGGCACCAACAAGGCCCCAAGAGTGCACCCAGTGGAGGCCAGGACTATCTTGGTTGACAGGGAGAGTCCAGCTGCTCCTGTGGGAGGAGAGAATGCTCTGAGGGGGATGGGCTGGCTAGGCAGCACTCTTGGGTTTCCTGACACTCCTGTTTGCAAGACCAAGAGCTCATAGTTCCTCCACACTCCCTGGCAGAGGCTCAACCCCAAGCAACCCAGCAAGTCTGCATTGAGCAGAATGTCTTGGACCCAGAGGACCCTGAGTCCAGGATGCTTCTCTTTCTCCTCGGTCTTTTTCAAAGAAACCCAGAGAGAAGAAAAGGTATAGAGAGACTGAGAACCAAAGGATCATGGCAGCTGGATGGAGGAGAGCCCCTCCACACACACAGGCCTCAACTCCAGGCTGGATCCTCTAGAACGTTGGTCCTGCCCACACCCCCACCTCCTTCTCACCTACAGCAAACCCTGTCCAGCACACGTACCCAGTGACTGAAGAGTAGCCACCAGGCTGCCCGCTGCTACACCACCTCCGTTGGCAATGGCCGCCATAGACATCATCTTAGCAGCTACAGAAGAGGCGGCGATTCCAGCCTGGGTAAAGCCCAAGGTGCTAAGCACCACCGGCATTGACCCCAAGGCCACAACTGCAGTGGAGAGGAGAATAAGGGCAAGGGAGGGGCTTGGGAATGGGCCCACCCACCTGCTTGGTCAAATGTGGGGACCATTAGAGGCCTGGAGAAGGGGAAAGTCCCTTGTCCCCTGAGCCTCAATAAAATGCTGAAATAAAGGAGTGGCTTGCCAGCTTCCTATCTTTACTGAGGACATCTATTATGCAAACAAATCTTACCCAGGACACTAAGTTATGTGAGGCAGACATAGGCTCAGAGCTGGACCCTCTGCTATTCCGTCTCCACTAGATGGGATCTGAGCGGATCAGCTTGTTAAAGCACCGATATGCCTGTCTCATTTTAAGTAATCCTCCCGAGACCCCTGAATGAGTGTTATGGGCCACTTTTCAGAGGCTTCAAGGGACACTCCCACAGTCATGCCATGGTCACTCTGGCCAGGGGACAGTGGTCCTGACTGAGATTACCCCTTGTCTACCTCTTCCAATCCTGTTCCAGTGCCTTGGTCTAAGCCTCTGCCCTTCTCGATGGTGCTTGTTCCATCCCCAACCCAACCACTTGAGGCCTGGGGAAACTTGACCAGTGGCCAGACCATTGTTCCCAGAGACCCAGGGCCCTGGGGTGGGTGGGGCCGCAACCCTTTTCTGTAGAAACTTACCACCTCCGGCTACAGCTGCAGCTGTCTTGGCTGGTGACGAAAAATACATTCTGTGAGTGGATCCTTACTGGCCTCCCACCATTCCCTGAGCCCACTGAAGGAATGACCCCTGTCTGCCCCATCCTTGCTTCTCCCAACCCAGGGCACATTCCTGAGAAGACAGACCCCACAATCCTAAACTTGGGAAGGATGGCTGGAGAGTCCGAGCCCAGAAGCAGAAAGGACCTGCCCTGAGGAGATTTGAAGTTCTTGGTGTTACACAAAGTGTTACAGTGGTTGCATGTTCAACTGATTATCAAAAGGTTGGCAGTTAAAACCCACCAGTCACTCTGAGGGAGAAGGGTGATACTGTGCACTTCCATGACAAGTAATGCCTTGGAAATTCTATGGGGCAGTTCTGCTTTGTCCTATAGAATTGCTATGGGTAGAAATCAATGGGTTCAGATTTGGGGTTATGGGTAGATTTGTGCTCACCCCAAGAGATCTGCAAAAACTCTAAATCTCTGAACCTTAGAATGTGACCTTATTTGGAAATCGGTCCTTGGCAGATACAGTGTAAGTTATGTTAACATAGTGGAATTCAGGTAGCCCTTTAATTCAGTATGATTGATATCTTATGAAAACAGAAGAGACTCTGATAGGATGGAACGATGGAGTCAGAGATTGGAGGGATGTGGTTACCAGCAGCTGATTCCCAGTTCCTTTACAGAGTCCTCCCAACATCCCCAGCCTGTGTCCTGATTCCAGTACGAGTCCCTCTTGGGACACTTACCCACGGTGGGAACGCCAACCAGGGTGGTTCCAGAGGCCAGTGTACCCACACTGGACACAGTTCCTGCTGCTGCTATCAGACCGGCAGCCATGCTGGAAGCCCAGGCGCTGGCAACAGCAAATGCCATGGTCCTAAGAGGATCGCACCTCAGTCAAACCTGTCAGAAGAGTAGAGATTTGGTGGCAGATTGGGGACCCTAAAACTGGCTTCCCACCCACTGCCCAGAAGACATGGAGGGCCAAGGGAACCAGAGGCTGCTCTGAGCTTGTGGTGGCAGCAGGTACAGAAAGGGTCTTGGGGTGAGGTGAGGGAAGGAGTGATGTGGGTGTTCAGATGATCGAAGGAGGAACCTCGAACATTTTCTGTTCCCATGTGCTTTGTTGCTCCTGAGGACCCCAGAGGCAATGTCTTAGATAATTTAAGGACTCCCGTAAATCTCTCCAGAGCCATGAAAAAGACTCTGGAATTAGGAAAGGCGAACTCATTACAGTTTGGGGTCATTTCCTGTGGCCAAAGTGCTGTGAGCACCCTGATGCTATGTAATCTCCTTGCTAACTCCAGAAGGAAGGAACTCCTGTCTCCATCGGATACAAGAGGTTATGCTTAGGCTCCAAGAAGGTTAGTGTTTCACCCAAGGTCATTAGGGTCCCCTGGCAAAATGAGACAGGACCCAGGTCTGTCTGCTTCATTGGCTGGTAATGGCTTTGAATTGGCTTCTCTGATTCCCCCTGCCCACCTGACTCCTTCAAACTCCAGCTCTTGGTGCCTATGGCCGGGGCAGGTGAGGACTTGGGACCCTTCCCAGTAAAATCCATCAACCCTCCTTACCTTACCCAAGAAGCTTGTCTCCCAAGAATGTGTCCAGAGTCTCTGATGCAGATGCTTTATATAGTTCCACCCCATCCTATTCAAAGCACAGCCTTCTTGGATGGCAGGCAGCCAGTGAGTTAAGTTTCATTTTCCTGGAAATTGAAACTATCCATTGTTAACCAGTATAAATTGTTTTGTCATCTATTTTGGGATGGAGGCATGCTCGATGCATAATAAAGTTTTTAAGACATAGAACTAAAGTTACATGATAAAAGGATGAATATTAACTTCTAGGAGAGACAAGAAGGTGATTTTCAGAATGATACTAATCCCCATAGTGGCTACATGTTCAGTTATTCAAAAAATTCTTGTTATGGACTGAACTACATCCCCTCAAAAGATACATTGAAGCCGTAACCTGTTAGGGTCCAATAACCTGACTTCTGCAGGTATAGCAACACCCACTTGAGGTTGGGGCAAACAGCACACACTGACAAAAAGCAGCAAGTAACAAGCAAGGTTGATTGTTATTGTGAAGTGCCGTCGAGTCAATTCTGACCCATAGTGACCCTGTATAGGGTTTCCGGGGAGTAGCTGGTGAGCTTGAACTGACGACCTTGCAGTTCAAACGGCTTTGCAATCTGGTGCATTAAGCTCTGAATACTACACTTCTTAAGGAGCTCTGGTAGCATAGTGGTCAGCAGTTGGAAAGTATCAGCTGTTCCATGGGAGAAAGAAGAGGCTAAAGTACATTTCTCAGAGGAGGAGATGCAGGTGTCTCTCTCACAGCGCGAGTGAGAGAGCGCTGCCTTTCTGTTCTCTCTCCTTTTTTATAGGGTTTTTGGCTCTTCTTCCTCAAGTTTAATTCTGATTGCCGGCAGCATCTAGGTGGCACATATTTTTGCACCTTTTTTGATGGTCTTGCACTATTCTAGTTCTCAGCAGTTGAGCTGGGCTCAGTTTCCTAGAATTGTTGATTTAAGTGCCAGGTGTTGGGGTAAGGTTAAGCTGGCCTGTTAGGTTCCTGCTCTGTCCCTAACATAATACCTGCTGTTTGCAAACATAGCCCTGTTTGGAAACAGCGTATTTGAAAATCTGATCAGTTAACAGGAGGCCATGACCAAGCAGGGCGTTTGCTAATCCAGTAAAACTGCTGTGTCCTGATGAAACAGGAGAAGCGTCAGGCAAAGACTAGTGAGAGACTCTGTAGATGTAAGCAAGGAAGACTTGGGGCTAGCAGAAACTATGAGATGCCTGGAACAGAGTCTCCCTTAGGGTCTCAGAAGAAATCAACATGGCTAACACCCTGATTTGGACATCTAACCTTCAGCACTGTGAGACAATACATTTCTGTTGTTAAAAGCCACCCAATCTGTATGATTTTGTTACAATGGCCCCAGTCTACATGGAAGGTTCCCCCATGGCAGACATAGATCTAGGTAGGTAGGTACTGCGGTAGAGCAGGGAATTAACTAGACCAAAACATTCGTGTTCATGTGGCTTACAAGCAAGTGGAGAAAATGAAAGACCATGTATATACATAACTAAAAACTCAAACCGATGCCTTTGAGTGGATTCTGACTCAACACTGATCCCTTCTGTTCACAGAGCAGAACTGAGCTCAGTAGTGTAGGGTTTTTTGGCTATAATCTATGGGAACCTATTGCCAGGCATTCTTGTAAGGCGCCTCAGTGTGGATTTGAAGCATAGATGCATTCGAACTGCCCACCTTTCATTTCAGTCAGTTTCATCTGGAGCATGTTAGATGATACAGTCCTTAGGTGAAGGGGGAGGAGGAGTTACACTGGGAAAAGCTGGGAATCACCAGGACTTTCTAAGCATCTCTGGATGGACTCAAACCTAAAGCCTTTCATTTAGTAGCTTTCCATTAGTGTTTAGCCTAAAAGTCTGTTTTCCCTCTCAAGATCTACCACTATGCATGCATTCCACACTTCTGCACTTCTTAAAAATTAATAGACAATCTTCAAAAGAGCAACAGCTGTACTTTCCTTCTTGAATCACAAGTTTGGAAGTGGAATAAAAACAAAAAACTGCTTCTTGGTATCTACAACAGTTTTGCTAGAGTTGACAGTCAGTTCGTAAACATCTTTCCTGATAAATGGTTGATCTCTTGAATTGCAAACGTTTTACTCTTTTTAACATAACAGAAAAATCTACAGCTTTGCTGAAGTGACACCGAACTTGTGTTAGGGATGATGGAAAACTCTGGAAATGATGAACTACATGACAAACATAATGAATGTTGCTGATGATGCCGGCACAGAACGCTGAAATGGCAAATGCTTTCTCACATAACATTGCAAAAACACCATGGGGGCCATGTCAGACTTCCTTTTGATTTCACAAGGGAGAAGGAGAATCAAACTCAAAATCAGCCAAGACTGATTACTATGAAACAGAGGTAAAACTTGCTGCTACTGAAGTGAGCTACTAAAGACTAGAAAGTCATGAAGTGAAATTTTTTGCTGTTATTGTTAAATGCCTTTGAGTCGGTTCCGAATCACAGCTACACGAAACACTGCCCAAGTCAATTGTTGCTGCGACTATGCCAAACCATCTAGTTGGGGTCATCCGTTTTTGCCGACCCTCCACTTTACCATGCATGATGTAGTTCTCCAGGGACCACTGCCTCCTGATAATATGCCTGAATTATGAGAGATGAAGTCTGGCCATCTTGGTTTGTAAGACGCATTCTTGCTGTACTTCTTCCAATACAGATTTGTTTGTTCTTCTGGCAGTCCATGGTACCTTTAATATTTTTCTCCAACACCATAACTTAAACACATCAATTATTCTATGATCTTCTTTATTCATTGTCCAACTTTCACATGTATATGAGGCTGTTGAAAATACCATGCTTTGGATCAGTTCACCTTAGTCCTCAAACTGACATCTTTGCTCTTGAATACTTTGAAGAGGTCTTGTACAGGAGACTTGACCAATGCAATACATAGTTTGATTTCTTGACTGCTGCTTTCATGAGTGTTGATGGTGGATCCAAGTAACATGAAGTCTTTGACAACTTCAATCTTTTCTCCATTTATCTTGGTGTTATTATTTGGTCCAGTGGTTAAGAATTTTTTTTTTTTTTTTTACTTTGAGGGCAACCCATACTGAAGACTGTGATCTTTGATCTTCATCAGGAAATATTTTAGTCCTCTTCAGTTTCAGCAAGAAAGGTTGCATCATCTGTATATCGCAGGTTTTAAATGAGTCTTCCTCCAATTCTGATGCCATGTTCTTCTTCATATAATTCAGTTTCTCGAATTATTTGCTCAACATACAGATTGAATAAGTATGGTGAAAGAATACAACCCTGGTGCACAGCTTTCCCAATTTCAAACCATTCAGTGCCCCCTTGTTCTGGTTGAATGACTACCTCTTGGTCTATGTACAGGTTCCTCATGTGCATAAGTAAGTGGAATTGAATACCTATTTTTTGCGATGTTGTCCATAACTTGTCATGATCCACACAATCAAAAGCCTTTGCATAGTCAATAAAGCACAGGTAAACATCTCTCTGGTAGTCTCTGCTCTCAGCTAAGATCCATCTAACATCAGCAATGATAACCTTCGTTCCACGTCCCCTTGTGAATCTGGTCTTAACTTGTAGCAGCTCCCTGTCAATGTACTGCTGCAGCAGTTTTTGAATTATCTTTAACAAAATTTTACTGTCATGCAATATTGATGATACTGTCTGATGATTTCTGCATTCTATTGGGTCACCTCTCTTTGGAATGGGTACAAATATGGATCTCTTCCAATCTGTTGGCCAGGTAGCTGTCTTCCAAATCTCTTGGTGTAGATGAGTGAGCACCTCCAGTGTTGCATTGGTTTTTTGAAAGATTTCAGTTTGTATTCCATCATTTCCCCCAAGACTTGCAATGCTTTCAGTGTGCCTTGGACGTCTTCCTTCGGTACCATTGGCTCTTGATCATATGCTACCTCTTGAAATGGTTGAATATTGATCATTTCTTTTTGGTACAGAGACTCTCTGTTTTCCTTCCATCTTCTTTTGATGCTTTCTGCATCATTCAATATTTTGCCCAGAGAATCAGTCAATATTGCAAGTCGAGGCTTGGGTTTTTTCCTCAGTTCTTTCAGCTTGAGAAATGCTGAGCGTGTTCTTCCCTTTTGATTTCCTGACTCCAGATCTTTGCATATTTTGTTATAATATTTGACTTTGTATCCTCGAGCTGCCCTTTGAATTTTTTTGTTCAAAAGAATAAATACTTGGGGATAAATCTAACCAGCGAAACAAAACACCTATACACAGAAAACTACTAAACACTACTATATGAGACCTTCAGAAATGGAGTACTATACCACATTTGTGGGTAGGAAAACATAGCATTTTGAACATGCCAACACTACCCAAAGCAGTCTGTAGATATAATGCAATCCCAATCCAGATTCCAACACCATGCTTTAAAAAGTTGGAAAAATAATCACTAATTTTAGATGGAAAGGAAAAAGACCCAGGATAAGCAAAACATTATTTTAAAAGGAGAACAAAGTAAGAGATCTCTCACTTCCTGATTTCAAAACCTACTACACAGGCACAGTCATCAAAACAACCTGGCACAAGTACAATGAAAGAAAGACACACAGATCAACGGAACACAATGGAGAACCCAAAAGTAAATCCATCCACTAGAGTCAGTTGTTCTTCGACAAACGGAGAAGAGATAGTCTCTACAACAAATAGTGCTGGCTAAACTGGGAATCCATTTGTAGAAAAATTAACCAAGATCTATATCTCACAATATATTAAAAAATGAAATCAATGTGGATTAAAGACCTAAATGTAAGTCCTTGAACTATAAAGATCATCAATGGAAAAATAGAGAAAACTTGGTGCTGTTAAGTGCTGTCGAGTCAGTTCTGATTCATAGAGTCCCTGGATAAGGTTTCTGAGGAAAGGCTGGTGGATTTGAACTGCCAACCTTGTAGTCAACAGTCCAGTGATTATCCTAAAGTACCTCAAAGGGACAAACTTAGGAGCTCTGATATATGGCATAAATAAACTATCAAACATAACTAGAACCCCACAAACAGAAGGCCAAATAGATAACTGAGACCTCCTAAAAAGTAGGCATGTATGTGCATCAAAGGATTTCACCAAAAGAGTAAAAAGAAAACCCACAGACTGGGAAAAAATGTTTGGCAAATGGCATATCAAACAAAGGACTTACTTTCTAAAATTTACAGAAAACTTTTAACACCTTAACAACTAGAATACAAACAGTCCAGTTTTAAAAATGGACAGTTGACATGAACAGGCAATTTAGCGAAAAAGACATTCAGGTGGCCAACAAACATATGAATATTGCTCATGATCATGTGCCATTGTTGCTAAGTGTTGTTGAGTCCGTTCAGATTCAGAGTGACCTGTGTAGGATTTCCAAGGATCAGCTGGTGGGTTTGAACTGCCAACATTGTGGTTAGCAATCCAATGCTTATCCTACAGAACAACAATGCTATTATCTTTCTCCAACATTAATAGCAAAGTTCCAGGAAAAAACAACAGAAAATACCAAATGCTGTCTAGGGTATAGAGAGACAGGGACCTTTCTACACTGCTGGTGGGACTGTAAAATGGTGCAACCACTGTGGAAAACAGGATGATGCTTGCTCAGAAAGTGCAAAGTAAAAATACTTTATGAGCCAGCAATCCCTCTGCTTGGTATATATCCTCAAGAACTAAGAGGTGTGACATGTACACCTACTCATAGAGGAGGACCTCCGACAAGATGGATTGGCACAGTGGCAGCAGCAATGGGCTCAAGTATAGTAATGGTTGTGAGGATAGTGCAGGACCAGACAGTGTTTTGTTCTGTTGTGCAGAAGGTCACTATGAGTCAGAAGCAATTCAATCACACTTGACAACAACAACAAACGTTCATTGCAGCACTATGTACAACAGCATAAGGATGAACACAGCCTAAATGCCCATTAATGGAAGAACGGTTAAAAAATGTCTGGTACATACACACAATGGAATACTATGCAACCTTGAAAAGTAACTATGAATCTGCCAAACACTTCATAACATGGATGGACCTGGAGGACATTATGCTAAGTGAAATTGTTGTTGTTGTTCTTGTTAAGTGCCACCAAGTCAATTCTGACCCATAGTGACCCTGTTTAGGGTTCCTGAGGAGAAGCTGGTGAGCTTGAACTCCTGACCTTGAAGTTCAAACGGCTTTGCAGTGTGGCTCATTAACCCATAGCACCACAAATTAGTCAACCACGGAAGGGCAAATAATGTATGAGACCACTGTTGTAAAAAAGTTAAGAAAAGATTTTCTTTTTTAAACTTTCTATTGTCAATAAACTTTTTAGTGCCAAAAAATTTGGAAGGCAGCTACCTGGTCAACTGATTGGAAGTGATCCATATTTGTCCCTATTCCAAAGAGAGGTGACCCAACAGAATGCAGAAACCATCAAACAGTATCATTAATATCACACACAAGTAAAATTTTGCCTTTAAAAATGACAGCAAAAGTACATTGACAAGGAAATAACAGAGGTTCAAGCCGGATTCAGACAAGAATGTTGACATCAAATTGATTTTAGCTGACAGATTTTAGCTGATTTTTCTGACATCAAATGGATCTTAGCTGACAGAGAATACCAGAAAGATGTTGACTTGTGCTTTATTGGCTATGCACAGGCTTTCGACTGGGTGAATCATGACAAGCTATGGACAACATTGAGAAGAATGGGTTTTCTAGAACACTTAATTGTGCTCATGAGGCACCTGTTCACAGACCAAAAGGCAATTGTTCCAACATAACAAAGAGATACTGAATGGTTTAAATCAGGAAAGCTGTGCACCAGGATTGTCTTCTTTAACCATATATTCAATCTGTATACTGAGTAAATAATATGGATTATTTGAACACGAATGTGGCATCAGGATTGGAGGAAGACTCATCAAAAACCTGCACTATACATATGATACAACCTTGCTTGCTGAAAGTGAAAAAGAACTTAAAATACTCACTGGTGAAGATTAAAGACCACAGCCTTCTGTATGGGTTGCACCTCAATGTAAAGAAAACAAAACTCCTCACCAGTGGACCGATAAATATCATCATGATAATTGGAGAGAAGCTTGAAGTTGTCAAAGAATTGATTTTTCTTGGGTCCACTAACAACACTCTTGGAAGCAGCAGTCAAGAAATCAAATGACATATTGCATTAGACAAATCTACTACACAAGACCTTTTTAAAGTGTTCAAGAGCAAAGATGTCAGTTTGAGGACTAAGGTGAACCTGACCCAAGCCGTGGCAGTTTCAATAGCCTTGAATGCATGTGAAACCTGGACAATGAATAAGGCCAATTGTAGAAGAATTGAAGCATTTGCGTTATGGTATTGGAGAAGAATATTAAAGGTATCATGACTGCCAGAAGAACAAACAAATCTGTATTGGAAAAAGTACAGCCAAAATGCTCCTTAGAATCCAGGATGATGAGACTTTGTCTCTCATATTTCAGACATATCATGTGGAAGGACACCATGCTTGCTAAAGTGGTGGGTCAGCAAAAAAAGAGGAAGACTCTCAACAAGATGGATTGGCACAGTGGTATCAGCAATGGGTTCAAGCATAACAACTGTGAAGATGGCACGGGACTGGACAGTGTTTTGTTCTATTGTGCCTAGGGTCACTATGAGTTGGAAACCAACATGAAGGCACATAACATCAATACCAACATCATTATGAATTGAATTAAAGTTTACAGATCAGATCAACAGGTTTTCTTGATAAAAAAAAAAAAAAAGTCTATGATGGTTACAGGTGGGGGAGGGGAAATTATGAGCTGGAGGGTAGACACATGTTAACAGGGGTGGTGGGGTAGACAGTATACAACAAGAGGGAGGTTGGTAAAGGAAAGATGAAGGTAGCAGGAGACACAGGGAGGGATGCAAGGGTTAAAATGAATAGAGGTAAATACTGTGAACTGGTGATTCTTGGAGGGGATTACAATCACTGTAAAGTAGCAAAGTATATGATTTGTTGAATGAAAAATTGATGGTCTCTTGTGGTACATACACACAATGGAATATTATGCTACATTGAAGAATAACAAGGAAGCGGTAAGCCACCACATAACATGGATGAACCTTGAGGACATTATGCTGAGTGAAATTAGTCAGTCACAAAAAGAGAAATACTGCATAGGACCACTACTGT
>NW_006408543.1:14210710-14221205 GCF_000296735.1 Chrysochloris asiatica
CTTGAGGTTCGCAGCCCAATTCGTAACCACTATGCTACCTTATATCTCAGGCATTATTTGTGTAAAAATACAGTATCTCAGTAAGTCTGCTCCTACTCTCACACCATGTTCTCCGTTTGAATGCTTACTCAGGGTGGCCCCATGATAGCCACGTTAAGCTAATTCAAACTTCTTGGTTGTTGTTGTCAAGTGCTATCCAGTCTGCTCTGATTCAGAGACCCTGTCTAGGGTTTTTTGGTACGGCTGGTGAGTTCAAACCACAAATCTTGTGGTTCAAGTCAATCTCGTGGTTTAGTGCTTATCAACTTCATGGTTGTTATTATTAAGTGCCTTCTCATAGAGACCCTGTATAGGGTTTCTGAGGAGCAGTTAGTGAGTTTAAACCACTGATCTTGAGGATCAAACAACTTTGAGGTGGAGACCTTATCCTACTTCGCCACACTGGGGCTTCATGGTTGTTGTTGGTGGTTACGTGGTGTGGAATCGGTTCCAACTCATAATAACCCTGTACAGGATTTCCGAGGCTGTAAACCTTTACAGCAGCAGAAATCCTCATCTTTCTCCCTCGAACAGCTGGTAGTTTTGAACTGCTGACCTTGTGGTTCACAGCACTATTCATAACCACTATGCTACTAGAGCTCCATGGTTATTGTTGTTGTTGTTAGGTCCCATTGACTCGGTACCGACCCATAGCAGAACGAAACACTGCCCAATCCTGGGCCAACCTCACTACTGTTGCCACGCTTGAGTCCATGCTGCCACTTGACCAATCCATCTCGTTGCGCATCTTCCTCTTTTTCTCTGACCCTCCACCTTACCAAACATGACATCCTTTTCCAGCAACTGGTTCCTCTTGACTAATGTCCAAAGTATGAAAGGCCATCTTGGCCTCTAAAGAGCACTCTGGCTGCTCTTCTTCCAAAATGGATCTATTGGTTCTTTTGACAGCCCATGGCACTTTCAATATTCTCCTCTAACACCGTAACTCAAAAGTATCAATTCTTCTATGGTCTTCCTTATTCACTGTCCAGCTTTTGCATGCATATGACGTTATTGAAAATACCATGGCTTGGGTCAAGAACACCTTAGTCCTCAAGCTGACATCTTTGCTCTTCAACACTTTAAAAAGGTCTTGTGCAACAGATTTGCCTAATGCAATACGTCGTTTGATCTCTTAACTGCTACTTCTGTGTTGATAGTTGATCCAAGAAGAATGAAGTCCTTGACAACTTCAATCGTTTCTCCATTGATAAGAATGTTATTTATTGGTCCAGTGGTAAGGATTTTTGTTTTCTTGACATTGAGATGTAATCCATACCGAAGGCTGTGCTCTTTGATCTTCGTCAGTAAATGTTTCAAGTCCTCTTCACTTTCAGCAAGCAAGGTTGTATCATCTGCATATTGCAGGTTGATAAGGAGTTTTCCTCCAATCCTGATGCCACGTTTTTCCTCATGTAACCCAGCTTCTCGAATTATTTGCTCAGCATACAGTTTGAATAAGTATAGTTAAAGAATACAACCTTTTTGCACACCTTTCTTAATTTTAAACCATTCAGTGTTCCCATGTTCTGTTAGAACAATGCCTCTTGGTTCAGGTACAGATTCTTCATGAGTACAATTAAGTGTTCCAGAATACTGATACTTCGCAATGTTGTCCATAGCTTGTCATGATCCACACAATCGAAAGCCTTTGCATAGTCAATAAAGCACAGGTAAACATCTTTCTGACATTCTCTGCTTTCAGCCAAGATCCATCAGACATCAGCAATGATATTCCTCATTCCATGTGTTCTTCTCAATCCGGTTTGAACCTCTGGAAGTTCTCTGTCAATGTATGATTGTAGCCATTTTTGTATTACCTTTAGCAAAACTTTACTCCCATGTGTTATCAAATATTGTCCGATAATTTCTGCATTCTGTTGGGTCACCTCTCTTTGGAATGGGCACAAATATGGATCTCTTCTAATCAGTCGGCCAGATAGTTGTCTTCCAAATTTCTTGGCAGAGATGAGTGAGTGTCTCCTGTGTTGCCTCACTTTCTTGAAAGACTTCAATTTTTATTTCATCAAATCCTGGTGCCTTGTTCTTTGCCAATTCCTTCAATGCGCCTTGGACTTCTTCCGTCAGTATCATTGGCTCTTGATTATATGCTACCTCTTGAAATGGTTGAACATTAAGCATTTCCTTTTGGTACAGTGACTATGTTTATTCCTTCCATCTTCTCTTGATGCTTTCTGCATCATTCAATAATTTGCCCAGTGAGTCTTTCAATAATGAAAGTTGAGGCTTGAATTTCTTCTTCAGTTCCCTCAGCTTGAGAAATGCTGAGTATGTTCTTCCTTTTTGGTTTTCTGATTCCAGATCTTTGCACATTTTGTTGTAATATTTGGCTTTATCTTCTTGAGCTGGTCTTTGAAATTTTCTGTTCAGCTCTTGGACATCCTCAGTTCTTTTATTTGTTTTAGCATCTCTAGTCTGGAGAGCAAGTTTCAGTGTCTCTTCTGACATCCATTTTGAACTTTTCCTTCTTTCTTGTCTTCTTAATGACTTTTTGCTTTCTTCATGCGTGATGTTCTTGATGTCATCCCACAACTCTTCTAGTCTTTAGTGTTTCATGTATCAAATATGTTCTTCAGATGATCCCTAAATTCAGATGGGATATATATGCTACCAGAGGTCCACGGTTAGAGGTATGGAATTGTCTTGTGATTGCTGGCATCTTGTATATGTCAATCAATCAGAATTTTTTCCTAAATTCCTGAATTTTCTATACTTAAAACTGGTGTGGTGCTGTGGGCTTATGGGTCACACTGCAAAGTCATTTGAACTGCAAAGTTGGTGGTTCAAGTTCACCAGCTGCTCCTTGGAAACACTATACAGGGTCACCAGGGGTTGGAATGACTACAAACCCTTGCTGGAGATCTCATTGCCCCTGAATTGCTTGATTGGAATCACTTTTATTTCTTTAGTAAAACTCATATAATAATGAGTCACAATAGACTTTTAACAGAGCCTCCAGTTTCGTCTTTGTACACTAAAACTAGCCCTTAATATAAGCGCATTTGTCTGGTGGAGCTGACGCAGATTTGACAGCACTCACTGCCACTGCTGAAAAGCGCTGCGCAACAAAAACCACTCCACACATGCGCTCTCCAGGCCCGCCGCAGGAGCAGCGAATCAGGTTGCCGCACTTAAGCCTGGGGCGGGACTTCCTTTCGCTGTGCACGCGCCTGAGTGGTGGCCCCGCCCCGGAACCAGGCTTGAAGCTGCTGCAGATGGTACGACGCGCGTGTGTCTGAGGCTATGGCTGGAACGTCTGAGGAATCTTCGGCGGCGTCTCCACACGGTGAATACCCGGGCTGGAGCAGGTTTCGGCCGACGCCTGAGAGGAGTTGCGGGCGGGGTCTGGGATCTCTCCGAACCGCTGAGTTCCCGCGATCGGGAGAGGGCGGTCGCCCAGTCAAGCTGCCAGGCTTCCCCGCGCCCAGGGCCCGGTCCTCGGGCATCTAGACTCGTCAGCTTCGGCTTCTCGACCTCGGGCACTCGTTGGTACCTGAGACGAGGCGAGAGGCTGCCGGGCCACGGAGTCGGTCGCAGGTTGGCCTGCGAGGAGTAGGGACCCCCGACGTGGTTTGCTCTCTGTGACCTCACTCCGTATGAGGGGCGTTTCCCCTCTTCTCGTCGTCGGGCACGGGGTTCTGTGAACGCGATGGAGCTTGTGCGGTGGGCCAGCCTTGCAGCTCGTGCTTGCTTGCTCAGCGGGTTCTGACCTGCTGCCCAGTGAGACCCATCCCGCATCTCCCCCGTGTCCTGTGCAGACTGGGAAACTGAGGCTCAGAGACGAGACCGCCCCCCTGACAGCAGCAGGCCCAGAGCCGACGGGCGGGGCGGGGGGGGGGCGCGCATTGAGCGACCGAGGTTGGTCTCCGTCTTTCTCGAAAGAATCTGGATCGTGTCTTGCCCTGACGACAGCGTGGTTGAATGGACATTAAAATCGCTTCAAATGCACAGAAAAAGGGGAAAAAAGCGCGCTGAGCTTTAAGCCTTGGGCAAAGGACGGAATGGTGGGATTAGCAATGGTGGGATTAGCGTTAATTTGAGGAAGAAGGAACCACCGGTGGTGCACTTTTGGTGTTCCTTTTCGTCACAGGAACCACCAAAGCTTGCCCTTTAACCTCCTCTCCCCTCAAAGAAAACCTCCTTGACGTCACCCCCCTAACCCCCCCAAAACAGAAAAAGCCCACGTTTTTATTTTGCTTTCAAAAGGGCTAAGGTGCTGCCAGCTCACTGCCAGGCTACCTTGGAGTATTTGATTTCCTTGTCTAAAATGTACGCTTAGTGATGTATGGATGCTTAGCCCCTGCCCTTTAAAGGTGAGCGCAGGAGAAGTAAGCAGTGCAGGTCCAAGATCCCACAGCAGCTAAGGGTTCCATCTGGGATCTAAGCTGGGTTTCCGTTAGCCGCCATTGTTCTGTTTTGTGTCTGCTTGGGTCCAGGCAAAGCTGTTTCTTCAGTGGCTGTATTTTTTTCATTTAAAAAACTTTTTTTTATTGCATTCTAGGTGAAAGCTTATACAGCAAATGGTTCTTAAGTGCCCTCCAGTTGGTTCCGACTCTAAGCGGCCCTGGGTAGCGTTTCCGAAGCTTTAAATCTTCAAGGGAACAGAAAACATCTTTCTCCTGCGGAGTGGCTGGCAGCCTCGGATCACGGACTTTGTGGTTCGCAGTCCAGTGCCATTTATACAATTTTTATATAATTAGTTCCCTGTCATTAGTTACGATTTTCATAGTGTGTCAGTCCTCTCATGATTTCCATTCTGTTTGCTCTGTTTCCAGTGATCTAGTTTCCCTATCCCTCCCTCCTTGCTATCTCCTTTTTGCTTTTGACTAAGTGTTGGCCATTTGGCCTCATCAATTTGATTCCTTAAGAGAGTGCATTACGTATGGATGCTACTGTTTATTTAATAAGCCAGTCTAATCCCTGGCTGAAAGGTGGCCTACAGGAGTAGTATCATTTCCAACGCATAGGGTATCTTAGGGTGTTTGGCTTGGGAGTTCTTCTAGTCTGGACTTTCCTTAGTAATTTGAATTTTAGTCTACATTTTGTTCCCATTCGATCTCGACCGTCTATTGTGTCCCTGGGTAGAAGCACCATCTAGTTCTAGTCTCTGCCTAGAAAAGGCACTGGTTTGTATGGGCTGTAGCCTGAGAACTACTTTCTCCTTTCACTGTTTGGTTTCCTTCATTCTCTTGCACTCCAGATAAGTAGAGACCAGTAGTTGTCTCTTAGATGGCCACTCACAAGCTTTTAAGGCCCTGGATGCCACTCATCAAACCAGGGTATGGAATGTTCTCTTTATTGACTGTGCTGTACCAGTTGACTGAGTTATCCCATGAGACTGTAGGGTCTTGAGGCTCCAAACCCAGTAAGGCAATCTCAGGAGGTATTTAGCTATGTCTAGAAAGTCTCTCTAAGTGTGCTCTAGTAGATACATGAACGTATGCAGCACATGGAGTCCTGGGGTGGTAACTGTAGGATAAGCACTGTACAGCAAGGTCAAGTTGAACCATTGGGTCGGCAATTCAAACTCACCAGCTGCTCCTCGGAAACCTTATACAGGGTTGCTATGAGTCAGAACCGACTTGATGGCCTGTAACAACAATATGTAGCACATACAAACATTTGTATATATGCCTATACTTAAACATGCATAGAGCATGCCTTCCCAAACACATAAATGCATTTGTGGGGTTTTTTCGTCCCCTCTTTGGTTTTCTCCAGTAGGAATATCAGTGTTAGAGCCATCTTTTGCCCTGAGTTGTGTCCTCCGTGGCCTCAGAACCGTATACTCCTCAGTTACCGACCTAATACAATGTATCTTTTCATTTCCAGCACCCATGAAGTTGAAGGAGACAAAATCAAGGCTGAAGCCACCAAGCTGTGGCAAATTGAAGACAAAGGGAATCAAAGTTGTGGGAAAATGGAAACAAGTGAAGATAGACCCAAACGTGTTTGCAGATGGACAAATGGATGACTTAGTGTGCTTTGAGGAACTGACAGATTACCGCTTGGTCTCCCCTGCCAAGAATCCCTCTAGCCTCTTCTCAAAGGGAGAACCCAAGAAGAGAAAGGCACAAGCTGTTTCAGAAGGAGAGGAGCAAGGAGAGTCCAGCTCCCCAAAGAAAAAGATTAGGTTGAAAAAGAGTAAAAATGTGGAAGCTGGAGGTACCAGTGCCCAGAAAGAGTTTGAGGTCAAAGATGCTGAACTAGGGCCTCAGGAAAGCAGCTCTCATTGTCCTGAGCTAGAGGTAGAGGAGACGGCATCCCACACTGTTACAAAAAAGAAAAAGAAGAAAGGGAAAAAAAAGAACAAGCCTTCCCAGGGTACTACTCCAAAGGTGCCCAAGAAGGTGAAGACATGGATGCCCGAAATGAATGACCAGAAGGCTGACGTGTCTGCCTGGAAAGGCCTGTTTGTGCCCAAGCCGGTACTCCGAGCACTCAGCTTTCTAGGCTTTTCTGCGCCCACACCAATCCAAGCCCTGGCCTTGGCACCTGCCATCCGTGACAGACTGGATGTTCTCGGGGCTGCTGAGACAGGTAAGTGCTTCCCTGTCGAGCCAGGGTAGAACGGCCTGCCTTTAGGAAATGTTGGGATCATAACCACAAAGCAGAGTTGAATGAGGGCGGATAGAAATCCTCCAAGTCTGGGTGCAATCTGCTAGTTGCTGATGGGTACCCAGGGCAAGCCACTCACTAGCTCTCTGAGATTCAGGCCTGACAGTCAAATGGAGACAACAGCACTACCTACTTCTCAAGTGGGGAGCCTGGGGACTCTTGTGAGATAAGCACTGGACTGTGAGCCACAAGGCCAGTCATTCAAGCCCACCAACCGCTCAAGAGAAAGATGACCCTTTTGGTGGGCAAAGATCTATAGCCTTGGAAACCCTATACAGCATCGCTATAGTTGGAACCTGTTCTCAATGGCACTTACAGCAACAACTGCATGAGTGGTTGTAAGGGTTAACTGAACCTATACTCAATGGCACATAACAGCAACAACTGCACGGGTGGCTGTAAGGGTTAACTGAACCTATACTCAATGGCACATAACAGCAACAACTGCACGGGTGGCTGTAAGGGTTAACTGCTGCAGTAAATTTAAGTGTCCACAGTGCTGGGTACATGGGAGGTGATCTGTAAAGGGTTTTTCCTTTTCTTGAGTCTGTTGTGAATGTCCTCAAGGAGGAATGGAGGGCCAAGATCAGCTCTCTGGCGAGGTAGCTCTTTATCAGTTGAGGGAAGAACTGTCTCAGTCTCAAGAGTTGCCCATAGATAAAAAGGGCTGCTTTGGGAGTTTGTAAGTTTCTTGTTTGTCCTTGAAAGTATTTGAGTGTGCAGTGGGGACCCATTGGGTGGCTTTTGTAGGCAAGTTCAGGCGTGAGGTAGGTGTTAGGAATGGGCACTTTTTAAGACCCTCATTGCCTGTGCTGACTGTGACTTTGTGGCACGTTGCCTGACGAGGGAGTGACTGATGTGGGGGCTTGTAGTGCCTGGAACTACTCCCCCAGATAGACCAGCATTAGTCAATAGAAATATAATTTGAACTATATATGTAATTTTAAACTTCCTAGGAACCACATTGTTTGTTGTTGTTAAGTGTCATTGAGTCAGTTCTGACTCAGCGACCCTGTATAGGGTTTCTGAGGCTTTTTAAATCTTTTAGGGAGCAGAAGAAAGCCTTATCTTTCTCCCACAGAGTGACTGGTGGGCTCAAACAGCTGACCAGGTGGTTCATAATCCAGTGCTTAATTGTAAACAAGTATAAGCAAGCAGGTGAAAAATAATTTTTGCAATGTGTTTATTTTGCCAGTTATATAAAAATGTTCAGTTTAATATGTAATTGATACAAAATTGCTGAGATAGCTTACATTCTTTTTTTTGTTGTTTTCAAATCTGACATTTATTTTAAATTCACAGCACATCTCAATTTAGAGTAAATGTTTTAGTAGTGCTCAATAGCCACACTTGACTTCTAGGTACTGTATTGTACAGTGTAGGGTTAGGCCTTGCAGACACTGAGCCTGGGGCTTCTGAAAGGGTGATCAGAGTCACATAGATGGAGCGTGAGGACAGCTCAGGAGGGGAGTAGAGCAGTACCTTACACATCTGAGCACCTAACATTTGCCTTGCAGTCCTGGTGTGGCGCTATGGTATAAAGCACTAGATTGCAAGGTCGGTTTGAACCACAAGGTTGGCGGTTCAAACTCATCATCCGATTGTTACATACCCTATTTAGGGTTGCTGTGAGTCTGAACCGATTCTAAGGCACTTAGCAACAACATCTGTCTTGCACTGCTGAAGTGCTTAGTGAGCGCAAGCCTCACAGCTTCCCTGAGGGAAGGACCAGTTGCTGTTGACTCAGTTCCAGTTTAGGGTCTTAGTGTGATAAGCGCTGGACTGGAAGGTCGGTTTGAGCCTCAAGGCTGAGGGTTCAAATACATCAGCCATTCCTTGGAAACCCTATACAACCCTTGCTCTGAGTTGGAACCGACTCAGCAGCACTTAACAACAACAACAAAGTACCATTATTGTTCCATCTTAAAGATGAAGAAACTTGGCCTTACAGAATGGACAACTTGCCTGAAATCTCATGGTTAGAAATGGGAAGTGCCTAGATTCTAGACCAGGTCTGTGTGCCAGACTGCTTTGATACAGGCATTGACCTGGAAGGAGGTCTCTGGCAAGCAGAGGCAATGTCTGGGAGCCACTGTGGCTGGAACTTGGCATTTGGATTCACACTCAACTCCTAGGTGACCTGTCCCCGTGCAACGCTGTGATTCTACAGGTGTAAGATTTGAGACTGTGGGCAAACTGCTGCCCATATAGAAAATGAATATAAGGCGGTTTCAAAAATTAATGGAAAAAATTCCACTATCTTTTAATGCCATTTTTCTACATTACCAAGTGGACACCTTGGCAATTTCTCCCTCCTTGTCATCCCCAGGCAACCACTGTTAAGCTTTCGATCATTATAGATTGGTTTGTGTTTTCTAAAATTTTATATAATTTATATTGATTCCTGTAATAAATATTTATGTGGTGGGGGGCAGAGATTTTGGGTGGGTCTGGCACTAAGATTCATCCATGTTACTCTTAGGAGCAGTAGTTAATTTCTTTTCATTGATGAGTAGTAGGATAAGCTATTAGGTCAAATCGACTAGTCGCTCCCTGGAAATGATCAACAATGATCCTATGTAATGATCAACAACACCAAATAAAAATGTTAGGGATTTTTATATTCTCATTTTATGTACTGCCACTTAAGGTAGTTCTAATAGGTTTTTTGTTTTTTTTTTAATGCACGGCTCAGTTTTAATTTCTAATATATGAAATATCAACAGCTATAACCCACATAAACAAAACCTGTCAGGAGTTTTTAAGAGGGCCAAGGGTTTTGAGACCAAGCAGTTGAGCACCACTGTTCTAAATAACAAAGTCTTATACAACAAAGTCTTATACCTTCTTGGAACTCTGTCATCAAGGAAGTAGGAGAGCTGAGGCAGGCTGACGTCGGAGGCAACTTCAGGCTCTTGGCCAAATGGTGGTTCATCTCCTTCTGGTCTTTCCAGGCCAGTGGTGTGGGGCTGAGCTACATACTGGAGAATGACCTCATGTAATCAAACAGATGCCCCACCCCACTCCAGAATCGGTGGTCTTGTTAGGCTGGGCTGTCCCTGGGACACCTTGATTTTTAAAATCCCAAGTGCTTCTTCTTTTTTTAATGTTTTATTGTGAATTATGTGATAGTTTACTTGGGAGAACATTAGCTTTACATTCATCCTATCTTATATAGTTTCATTACCATGGTTACAGTCCCCTCCATGCATCATCAACCAACCAAAGGGTATACCCTGCATGCCTGCCCCCCGGTTGTTAGCACACAGCCCCTCTCCCTCTCTGGGTCTAAAGCCCCCAGCCGTTCCATCTTTCCACGTCATCATCTCTGCCTCCATCTCTGGCATCACTGCTTCCCTGGGTAGGGTCCCACACTCCGCTTTTCTCCCTTGATGGTCCGAGGGACCTCCGCTCCTAGACTGCAAAGTCAGTCACTCCCCTCCTTTTGCTACAATACGTCTACCTTTACATTTCCAACCCTCACAATCAGTCCTGATAACAATTAATCACTGTTGTATCACAAGAGACCTATCCACATTTCCTTTCATCAGCCCCGCCTGGACAGATTGGATACTACTCAGTGGAGAGTCTACCTTCCTTCACACTCTCTGCATCTAGGCTTCCTCTTGAAAGCTTGTAAGCCAGTCATTTCTTGAGTTCTAATAGTTTTTTGAAGGTTCTGGCAAAGAGTAAAACAGGCTGTACTTTGGAAGCAAATGAAAAGGAGTTTCATTCAGGGTGAAAATATAGTCCATACTAGGAAAAACAGAAGGAGCTCTGGTAGTGTAGTGGTTACAAATCGGGCTGCGAACCGCAA
>NW_006408543.1:14221625-14223991 GCF_000296735.1 Chrysochloris asiatica
ACACCACACCAGAACTCAAAATTCTACAAGGTTAGCCAGTTTATTTGTAGGGTAGGCACTGGACTGCTAACTCCTTTCAGAAATCCTGTATGGGTCGCTGTGTGTCGGGACTGACTTGATGGCACACAACAACAGCAATACAAGCTGATATATTTTCTAACATAGACTTCTTGGAGCCAGCCTAGCAGGTGGTTTTCTGAAATACCTGCATGTAAGGGGGCTTCAAAAAGTTTCTGAGAAAATTCCACTATTTTTTAAATCAATTTTCACCATCTTTTTGAAACCCCATATATACATTTTTTTCTAGGACATAACTAAATCAATTTTCACCATCTTTTTGAAGCCCCATATATACATTTTTTTCTAGGACATAACTACACATTGTCCTGTGACCATCTTGACAAATATTATCTTGAAAAAATACCCTTTGTTTGTTGAGGTTGATTAAATTTATACGAGGGCAAGTCAAAAAATGGCTACAAAACCATGTTGTTAGTGCCATCGAGTTGGTTTGAACACACAGCAACCCTGTCTAGAATTTTCAGAGTGGTTGGTGGGTGTAAACCACCAGCCTTGCAGTTAGCAGTCCAGAGTGTACCCTATAGCATCGCGAAAGGGCTCAGAAACTTACATTAAGCAAAAATATCTAAATGTGAAACTATTGCTCTTTGGCATATCCTGCTCCTAGGGCTATCTCCATCTCTAACCTTGTCCTCTTTGATTTATACCATCCATGTAAAATGACCGTTTTGATATCCTCAGCGGACTCAACTACATCCTTTTCAGTGCTTTTTTTTTGAGTTTGGGGAACAAAAAGTGTGAAAGGGCAAGATCAAGGTTGTCGGGTGGATGGGATGTGGTTTCATAAAGAAATTCTAGGACAGCCCTTGCTGCCCTCCCATACATTGTAGTTATGGAAAAACAATTTCTTCTCTATGCATTTGTCCTGGCATTTTTCTCCCAAATGCAGTTTTCAATTTTCTAAAAATTTGTTCCTAATAAGTTCTGTGATCATCCCATGTCCTTAAAGAAAATTCCTCGTAAGTCCCCAGTATCGTACTGTGTCCTTCAAGAAGCTCTATCAAGGTAACACCTTGGGGATCCATCAAGAGTCACCATAACCTGCTGAGCTGCCTTGAAGTGAATTGTCGCAGCCTGTCTCTCAGAAGACAGTTTTCATGGACCCTCTTGTGTGAAGACCTCCTATTGTTGAGACTTCTTGAAGTTGTTAAGTACCATTGGTTCTGACTCATAGCGGTCCTGTCTAGTGTTTCCCAGGAGCAGCTGGTAGGTTTGAACTGCTGACCTAGCAGTTAGCAGTCCAGTATTTACCTTACAATGCCACACCAGGAATCCATTTCACACAAAACATAACTTGAGCATGTCTCTGTGATCAGTAAGACAGTGTACTACTTACTTCAAGAACTTGTCTGCAGCCATCTACTGATCGCAGAAGCATGTTTAAGTGTGTTTTGTGTGGCATGTACCTGTGTATGGATGAACTGGAACCCTAATAGCAAGACTTTCTGTAATGAGTTCACTGTGTCATTAAAGTTCTAAATTGCAGGCTTTATTCTGAGGGAGGACTTTGAACAGGTTTGATTCAGAGTTGAGTTTCAATTTAGACCTATGTCAGTCTGTTTTAATCGTGCCAAGCATCTTAGGTTTGGAGTGCCCTTCCACGCGCCTCACTGACTAACTGACCTCTTATATAAAGGATTTATGGTCTATTTTCTAATATGGTATCTTTTGTAAATAATTGCAAAAACCTTTACCTGGAACCTTTGCCAACATCATTATTTTAGTCTTCACTGAACTAGCCTGCCTGGAAAACAGTTCTTTTCTATATCTAGTTTGGGTGTTGTTGCTGAGTGCCATAGAGTTGGTTCTGACCCATAATGACCCTGTATAGGGTTTCCAAGGAGTGGCTGGTGAACTTGAACTGCTGACCTTGTGGTTCTGACTGCAGTCCAGCGCATTAGCCCACATCTAGTTTCCCTATAGCATTTCTCAAGCCCTTCTTCAGATGTGTCCGAAAGCAATGGTTATGAGCTGTGTCCCTGAAAGTTCATGAGAAGCAGAAGTAAAACAGTCTAAACTGCAGCTCTTAGAAACCGCCCTCTCAGCTGTGTTAAGGACCCTGAGTTTTGGGGTGCGCCTATCCAATTCCATGAGATTATCTACAAAGACAGCCATATCGTCCATCTGGATCCCTTTTATTTTATTTTTTTTCCTGGCTAAAATCTTCAGTACAGCTTTGAACAGGAGTGGTAAAGTGGGTATGATTTCCTGGTTTCTGATCGTTACTGGGAAATATTCAGTCTCCCCATTAAGGATGCTGGGTGGCTCATAGGGATTCTTTGTCG
>NW_006408543.1:14225069-14233769 GCF_000296735.1 Chrysochloris asiatica
GTAACCACTATGCTACCAGAGTAGGATAAGCATTCATTAACCTCAAGGTTGGTGGTACAAACTCACCAACCACTCCTTGGGAACCCTTTATAGGGTTGGTGGTACAAACTCACCAACCGCTCCTTGGGAACCCTTTATAGGGTTGCTATGAGTCAGAACTGACTCAGCTGCACTTAACAACAACTGCCACCATTCAAAGGTCCCTGGGTGGCACACCTGGTTTGTCCTTAAACTACTAACCTAAAGGTGGTCAGTTTGAAGGGACCTAGCAGTACCACCAGGAAAGGCCTGGGGGTCTGCTTTCCTGCAGCTTAGAACCAGGAAAGCTCTATGGAGCAGCTCTGCTCAGTAGCTATGACTTAGAATCAGCTTGTCTGTGTTTGTGTTTGGTCTTGGCTTTCCCACCTTTTAGATGGTTTGTCATATCCTACACATAGGTTTAAAGGAAGCAAATGAGCAACACAGATCTGCAACGTGAATTTTTCTTTTCATAAGTGTCCTGGGAAAGTATTTCATAGATTCACACTCCACTCCCAGATGCACAGTTACGCTTCTTGTTGTGGCACTGTAGGGTCAACATTGGACTGTGAGCCACAAACTTGGCATTGCAGTCTCAACCAGCCTCTCCTCAGAGTCACTGAGTCGGAAGAGACTTGATGGCACTTACCAACAACAGTAGAAATAGAAGCACATACACACACAATTTTGTCTGTATCCCTTTTTGGTTTTCTTGCTCAGGTATTTGTCTTTAGCTCATCATTGATGACCTCTGACTTCAGTGCCAGTCTGTAGGTAGACATGAGTTGGCCAGACTTCTCCCCAGGCCCAAAATACAGCTGCAGCGCTACGGGGAAACTTGTGTAGGGTGGAGGAGCTGTGGGGTGGCTGGGGTGGCTCTGGGTTGATGTGCTGGACTGTAGAACCACAAGGTTCAATACAACTTGATAACACTTAACCACAATAACTATTCTATGCAGAAGACAGAGCCCTAGACAGAAGTCTATGTATCTGTGGATTCACTTTTTTTTTTTTTTTTTTTTTTTTACTTCTAAGGAAGTGGGAAAACCCTTGCCTTTGCCATTCCAATGATTCATACAGTGCTGGAGTGGCACAAGAGGAAATCTTCTCCAACTCCAAGCAATGCTGGCAAGCCACCTGGAGAGGCCAGAGCCGAGACTGGATCACCAGGCAAGGCTGGAACCGAGTCTGGGATGTTGCCTGATGAGACTGGAGTTGAGAGTGAAGCAGCGTCCACTGGAGTTGGAGCTGAGGCTGGAGCCTCACCCCACAAAGCCAGAGCTAAGATGCAGCCTACGGTCTCTGACCAAGTGGCACTCTTCTGTGATGATGATGCTGGTGAGGGACCTTCTTCCCTCACCAAGAAGCCTGTCTCCAAACAGGACGAGGATGAAGAGGAAAACCTCAGTGAAGAGCAGACTAGAGAGTTCCACAAAGAGGCAAATGGCAGAATTGCCACCTGTAAAGAGCACTCAAAGCGTCCTCTACTGGGACTGGTTCTGACCCCCACTCGAGAGCTGGCCATCCAGGTCAAACAGCACATTGATGCCGTGGCCAGGTTTACAGGTGAGAGTTAGCTCTGCCTATAATGTGGTTCCTGAGAGCACCCGAGATGCTGGGTGGCAGGGATGCGGGGACTGTGGTTTACAGGTGAGGGTTTGAGAGCACCTGAGATTCTAGGTGGCAGGGATGCATGGACTGTGCCTCCTGTCCGCTCAGGTTTCTTTCTCTCCAGACAGTGAAGTTCTAGAGACATGACCTCAGTGGCTACTTTTCAGTTTTCCAAAGCTAGCTGGCCAGTGCTATTCTAGAAGCATAGAGAATGAGTTCTTTATTGGGTATAAGGGATGCGTAGGGTGGGGTTTGGTACGTTGCCGGTTTTTATAAATGCAATTTTGCATTTGCATATTTCTTTTGGCTGCCTGTGTATTACAAAATCAGAGCTGAGGTGAGTTAGTAGTTGTTACAGACCCTCTGGCCTGTAAGGCCAAAAAAGTTTATTGCTCAATGCTGTAAGAAAAAAAATGGGCAGTTCTTGCCGTAGAGCATTGCAACTTCATGCTCACAGGGCATCCCTTTTTTGCAAAGACTGTTCAGTGGGAATTTTATTTTTGTAATAAAAGCAACAATTTGTATCGAGCTCTTACTGTATCTGAGCAGTGCTGTTTTCATGCTTGATCCACACTGGGTAATCATGAGGAGAGGAGAGTACCAGAGGAGACCCAGACTAGCTCCAGGTCTGGAGAATGGGGAGACTTTCTAGGAGAAGTGTGCCACCCAACAACCAGGAACATCACTCTCAGCTCTGTGGGCACCCCAACTACACATTTCCAAGGCTGTGGAGGCAAGCATGTGTGGACTTGAACACAGGCCTTCTGTTCTGGTTGGAAGGAAGAAGTAAAAGAGGTTGGGGAAGCAGGCAGGGCCCCAGATTACAGAAGACTTGGTAAGCCTTCTGGGAATGACACCCTCCTGTCACAGGAGCTGTGGACCTGGGGGCTCTGGTGGCAGCCATGTAAGAAGCTAACTGCAGCAGAGAACTAGATGGTGCCTAACTACCACTACTGACCATTCTCACCAGGGTCATAATAGATGGACCCTAACAGTGCGAGAAAGTGTGGACCAGAGCTCACATTCCTAAGAAAACAACACAAAGCCGTTTTACTGGTTGAGACTGAAGGACTTCCCAAGACTATTACCATGAGATATTATTCAAACTTTGAGTTGTACCTAACCCCTGAGGTCACCTTGTAGAGAAATACAGATGGGCTCAGAGGCTGATGAATGTCGCCTGAATGTTCTGTGCTCCATTTTGACATTCGTCTATCTGAGACTAAGCAGTCAACAGTTACTTCAGATCAAAAGTGAGAATGGAAGGGGACAGAGAAGCTAGAGGGACAGAGGGGAGAGGGGAAGGGGACAGAGGGGAAGATGGATGGCAGTGGAGCAGCCAGCATGGAATTAATGAGAGTCTCCACACACTGTGAAGGACGCAGTCAGTCTCGCTGAGCAACTTGTGTCGAAGTGTAAACCTTCACCGAAAATAAGAAAAACTAAAAATGAATCAGTAAGTAGCCAGGCTAATTCCAGTGCCCGTTGTCTTTTGTGTGACATAGGAATTAAAACGGCGATTTTGGTTGGTGGGATGTCCGCACAGAAACAGCAGAGGATGTTGAACCGCCAGCCCGAGATGGTGATCGCCACTCCAGGCCGGCTGTGGGAGCTGATTAAGGAGAAGCACCCTCATTTGAGTAACCTTCGGCAACTGCGGTGAGAGTCCCCTCTCCTTTCCCTCCTGGCCTTCGGTGTGAGGCAGACCTGAGGTGACATAGAAGTGTGTGTACTGCCTGCCTGCTGTCAGAGCCACGGTGAGACAGCAGAAAACCAAGTATGCACGAGAGAGACGAATTGAGGCTGTGGTGGGGTTTGTGCCTGTGTGTTGTGGAGCTGTGGGGGTGGGTGGCATTCTCTGATGATGTGTGTCTCTCTCGATCTGCAGGTGCCTGGTGGTGGATGAGGCTGACCGCATGATTGAGAAGGGCCATTTTGCTGAGCTCTCGCAGCTCATGGAGATGCTTAGTGAGTCTCAGTACAACCCAGAGAGACAGACGCTTGTTTTTTCTGCCACCCTGACCCTGGTGCATCAAGCTCCTGCTCGAATCCTGCATAAGAAACACACCAAGAAAATAGACAAAACTGCTAAGCTTGGCGTCCTCGTGCAGAAGATTGGTCTGCGGGCCAGGCCCAAGATCATCGACCTCACAAGGCGTGAGGCCACAGTGGAGACGCTGATGGAGACCAAGATCCATTGTGAGACGGAGGAGAAAGACCTCTACCTGTACTACTTCCTGATGCAGCATCCGGGGCGCACTTTAGTGTTTGCCAACAGCATTTCCTGCATCAAACGCCTCTCGGGGCTCCTCAAAGTCCTGGACATCATGCCGCTGACCCTACACGCCTGCATGCACCAGAAGCAGAGGCTGCGAAATCTGGAGCAGTTTGCTCACCTGCAAGAGTGAGTCAGCCCTGTCCCTAGAAGCCCAGCCCCTATCTCCTGGGCTAAGGTGGGCAAGAGGGAGGGAAGACTGTGGAAAGTGTCTTCGTCACGAGGACCTTGTTGGTAGAAGGTAGCCTTTCTCACAGCAGACTAGGAAAGCTCACCCTGAGTTTGCATTTGCTGCTAATGGCCGACAGACACATCCATGTTAGAGAGTGCTGCCACAAGTGCCAGTGAGTGAGACCCTGTGAGCGTCAGGGTACAGCTGTGCTCCAGAGGGTTTTCATTGTTTCCCTTTCTGACAGTCGGTTGCCACACTTTTCTTCAGGGGTGCTTTGGGGTAGACTTGAACCACTAACCTTTCAGTCATTCTGACATCCTTGAGGAGAAGCAGAGTCGATCGTGATGAGCACCACAGACCCTGGAACTGGACAGCTTGAGATCAGATCTTGGCTCCGTCGCTTTCTAGCTGGTCAAGTTACTTTACTTCTCTGTGCCTTCATTTTTGTCACCGCGTAGTGGTTACGAATCGGGCTGCAAACCTCAAGGTCTGCTGTTCGAAACTACCAGCTGCTCCATGGGAGAAAGATGAAGCGATCTGCTCATGTAAAGATTTACAGCCTCGGAAACCCTGTTCAGGGTCGCTATGGGTCGAAACCGACTCGACGGCACTTAACAACAACAACAACATGAAATAGGGGTAATATAAGGTGCTTTGCTATTTAATCTTCTCCGGAGAAGATTATGAATTCATGTCTGGAAGGTGTTTAGAACAGTGACTGGCTCATGGATCAATGTTAGCTCGGATAGTTACTGTTCTCACTGCCAGCATCTCTCGTGGTTCTCAGCATTACAGCGCACAGATAGAGGACCTGATGGCTTGAGAAGTGGACTTGCCCAGGAGTCAGGAAGTGTCTGAGCTAGGTGGCTTCAGACAAGTCAGTCAGACCTATGGTCTACCCTCAGGGAGCAGGAGGCACATGGTCAAGACACATCCCAAGCCTGGGAGGTGGAGGAAGACTGTAAAGTGGCGTTTGCCCACAGTGTTTTGTCAGGACACAGGGTGATGATGAATATCTAGAACACATGACTGGGTATCTCCATGTGAATGTTGGTAGGCATCCTGAGGGCTTTACTGAGATTAGCTTAGAGCAGGGCTTGGCAGAGTTCAGTAATTGCGACAGAGAAGATGTGATCCACGAACCTGAATGTATTTTCTCTCTGACCCTTTACTGACAAAAAAGTTTGCTGGCATAGTTGTTGTTGTTAAGTGCCGTCGAGTCGATTATGACTCATACTGACCCTGTATAGGGTTTTCGAGGAGCAGCTGGTAGGTTTGAACCACCAACTTTGCAGTTCAAACTGAGCTTGCAGTCCAGTGTTTATGTTACAGTGCCACACCAGGACCCCATGGAGCAGGAGTTTAATGTTATGCAAAGCTTAGTTTGCCTCACATCCCCAGTCCTACCTCAGGTATAGGAACTGTGGATGCTGGGGGGCCCAAAGGCTTACAATTTAAGATAACACTACAAGTGCTTTTGACTCGCCTCAAGCTGTGCTTTAAAAACTGTGACCCAACACATATTTATTGAGTATCTATTATAAGTCAAGCACTGAGAATACAACAGAGGACTGCCTGTTCTAGCTAGGGGAGATAATAAGTCTGGAGTGGATCCAGTGGGGCTAAGAAGTAAAAATGGAGCAGGATCCTGGCTGGCAGATAGCTTCTCTGGTGAGGTGACATTTAAGCATAGAGCTTAAGAAAGTAAGGAGGTGCATCTGAGGCAAGAGGCTTTGAGGAAAGAGCACGCTTGGCACTTTTGAGGAGAACGTCCATATGGCTGGAGGGAACGAAGCAGGAGGGTGACTGGAGCTGAGGTCATGGACTCAGAATATGTGAAGAGAATGTCCATGTGGCTGAAGGGAAGGAGGTGGGAGGGTGACTGGAGCTGAGGTTTTGGACTCAGAATAACTATGGCCTTTGTTAGTCCACTTGAGGTGGTCTGTGATTGCAGTGTGTGGCCTGTTGGTTGTGGTCGGTCAGATGTAGGTTTCAATCCAGGCTCCACAGGTTAATAGTCATGACTGTTCATCTCTGAGCCCTTGGTTTTTCATCTGTAAAGGGAGATATGGTATTATTATCCCATAGGACATTTAGAGTGCTCAGTAGGTGGTGGTGGTGGTGGTGGTGGTTATGTACCATGGGGTCAGTTCCGACTCATAGCCACCCTATAGAGGGTTTCCAAGGATGTAAATCTTTACAGGAGCAGAAACCCTCATCTTTCTCCTGTGGGACAGCTGGTAGTTTTGAACTGATGACCCTGAGGTTAGCAATCTGATTCATAATCACTACACTACCAGAGCTCCTTTCAGTATGTGGTCGGAGTTTGATTATTGATACCTGTTATTTATAATTATTAATGAACTTTCTGTGCCACAGCTGTGTTCTCCTGGCAACAGATGTGGCAGCCCGGGGCCTGGATATTCCTGAAGTCCAGCATGTCATTCATTACCAGGTAAGGGTATCTGGGAATGTATAGATGTCCAGCATTAAATCTGAGAGTTACATTTCAAGAAAAAGAAGACGGGTTAGTGGGGCCAGAGAGCAAGGAGGAATGGTTGGTCCCAAGGCTTGATGCAGTTGAGACTCCCAGTGACGTCTGGTGCCTAACTGCTGCTGCTTTTGGAACACTGAGGTATGTGAATGGTAAGATGGAGTCTCAAAAACCTTTGGCATTGCCTGGAACCCAAACAGCCCGTCTTTGAGTTGGAGAGTTACTTTAAGCCTTCTCTCTGTGAGTCTCCGTTTCTTCCGTGCATGTGAAGTGGTGTAGAGAAGGGGCAGTGTGGTGGCAAAGAGCCTACCTGGGCACAAATCCCAGCTGAGCAACTTGGGCAACTCATTGAATCTTTCTGGGCCTCAGTTTTCTCTGTTGTTAAGTGGCCCCAAAAAGTGACCACGTATAAAGAGCTTACCAAATGTTAGCTGCTGTTGGCAGTAGCATTGACAATGGTGCACACATGCAGTGAGTCAGCCTAGAGAGGTGGTCATGAGATGGCCTTGGGAGTCAGGTAGCCAGAGTTGGCGCCCTGCTCTGCTCTATGCCAGAGTTGTGTATCTTTAGGCAAATTATTGAGTGTCTCTAGTTTCAGTGTCAGTGTTTGCAAACTGGGAGGCATACTGCTCCCAAGACTCCAGAGGGAGTCATTGTCAGGAGAATTCACACTCCCTAAATGGAGCTGATGTGGTAGTATTATCTCCCCCTTAATCTTTCATGCATAAAAAAACTTTTTCAAAGTCTTTTTGTTTTAATTTTTTTGAGAATTGGGTGAATATTTGCAGAGTTGATCAGATTTCCATTCATGTATATATATGTATATATATACACATATTTTGTTTCATGTCTTTGATTTCAATCCACATAATTTAACATCATTTGTCCTGCTTTTTGATCTATAGACAGATTCCTCATGAGCACAATTAAGTATTCTATTATACCTATTCTTTGCAGTGTTACCCACTTTGTTATGATCCATATAGTAAAATGCTTTTTATAGTCAATAAAGCACATAAGCATCTTTCTAGTATTTTGTGTTTCTTGTTGCTGTTCTTAACCCTTGTGAACTGTATTTTTGGGTACGTGCTGTCCATCTGATCTCTAATAGTTGAGTTTTCTAAGCTGTGTGAACTTCCTAGTGGTGCTGTTCCCCTTTAGACCTGTGTATTGTTTGGCTGAAGATTGAGCCCTGGGGGTGAGTTCAGTTCCAGAGCTGCCGGGGGACTAAGAGCCATAATCTCTGTGCTTCCACGAGTCTATCTGACCAGGAATCCTGGTCTTTTTTATGATTCTGAGTTTTGTTCCAAATTTAAAATCTTTTAGAGTGCCAGTTCAGTTTAGCAAGTTTCCCCTTTTCCTCTGTTTCTGGAGAAGGGGCTGGATTAGTCTTTGTGGGACCTCTCATGATGAGCCCGGTGATCCTGTAGTCCCAGACCCCAACACGTATGTAACCCAGTAGAGAAGGTGAGTTGACCACAGATGTAAGTTAAGGCAGAAGATGGTGGGAAGTTACAAAATGTAATGAGAGAGATGTAACTTCCAGATGGTGGTGGCTGTTAGGTGCCATCCAGTTGATTCTGACTCATAATGACCCTCTGCACAACAGAACGAAGCGCTGTCCGGTCCTGCGTCAGCTTCACAATTGTTAGGCTTGAGCCCGTTGTTTCTGCCACCATGTCAGCCCATCTTGTTGGGGGGGCCTTCCTCTTTTGCTGACTCTACACTTTACCAAGCATGATGTCCTTTTCCAGGGACTGGTCAAAGTATCAGAGATGAAGTCTCGCCATCCTTGCTTCTAAGGAACATTCTGGTTTCACTTTTTCACCACAGATGTGTGTGTTCTTTTGGCAGTTCTTCTCTGGTCTTCCTTATTCGTTGTCCAAGTTTCAAATATGTATGAGGTGATTGAAAATACCCTGGCCTGATGACACACCTTAGTCCTCAAAGTGACATCTTTGTTCTTTAGGACTTTATAAAGAGGTCTTTTGCAGCAGATTTACCTAATATAATTTGTCATTTGATTTTTTTTCCTTAATGTTTTATTGTGAATTATGTGATAGTTTACATGGGAGAACATTAGTTTTACATTCATCCTATCGTATATTGTTTCATTGCCATGGTTACAAT
>NW_006408543.1:14234738-14271932 GCF_000296735.1 Chrysochloris asiatica
ACCACTTGCCTTGATGTCTCCTGGGCAAGCAACTTGCTTATTCTTGTAGTAACAGTTAGTCTGCCTATATTGTTTTGTATTTTTCCTGTTGGTATTTCTTTCAAGAAGTATCTTCTGTTCTGCTAGCCGCTCTGGGCTGGTCTGCTCTGCTCATCCATTCAAGTGAAAATTTCCCATCTCTGAAGATTCTGGATGTGGTTCAGGCTTTCACCTATGGTCTTATGTAATGTTGAGGCCCCGCAGGAAGCCTCTCATTTGATTTCTTGACTGCTGCTTCCATGATTGTTGATTGTGGATCCAAACAAAGTGAAGTTTTTGACAACTTCAGTCTTTTCTCCATTTATCATGATGGTATTTATTGACTCAGTTGTGAGAATTTTCATTTTCTTTTCAATGAGGTGCAGCCTATATTGAAGACCATAATATTTATCTTCATCAGTATTTCAATTCTTCTTCCCTGCCAGTAAGCAAGGTTGTGTCATCTGCCTAACGCAGGTTGTTAATGAGCATTCCTCCAATCCTTGTACCACATTCTTCTTCATATAATCCAGCTTTTTGGATTATTTGTTTAAGATTGAGTAAATATAGTAAAAGAATACAGTTCTGTTGCACACCTTTCCTGATTGAAAACCATTTGGTATCCCCTAGTTCTATATGAATGACTGCCTCTTTTTCTTTAAAAAAAGTTTTTATTGTGAATTGAGTGAATGTTTACAGGGTAGATCATCAGTTTTACATTCAACAAATCATATACTTTGTTTCATTACAATGATTATAATCTTCTCCATGCACCATCAGTTAACAGTATTTCTCTCTATTCTTAGCTCTTTTATTTATTTATTTATTTAAATACTCAGGCATATATAATAATTTAAACCACCAAAGGGCACATTCTGCATGCCTACCTCCTGACCAACAGCTCTCAGTCCCTCTAATTCCATGAATTTAGAGGAATGACTGCCTCTTGATGTATGTACACATTCCTCCTGAGCACAGTGTTGTCCCGTTTGGCTCCCTTTGTATAGTCAATAAAGCCCATAAACATCTTTCTGAAGAAAGAAGTCGAAGGTGCACTGAGGCATTGACAAAGAACCAGGGCACTGGGAATTGATGGAATACAAATGGAAATCTTTCATCAAACTGCTGTGGCACTAAAGGCACTCATTCATCTATGCCAAGAAATTTGGAAGACAACTACCTGGCCAACTGACTGAAAGACATTGTCCCCGTTCCAAAGAGAGGTGACCCAACGGAATGCAAAAATCATCCGAGAATATCATTAATATTGCATGCAAGTAAAATTTTGCAAAAGATAATACAGAAACAGCTGTAACCATACATTGACAGAACTTCCAGAGGTTCAGGACGCATTCAGATAAGGATATGGAACGAGGGATATCATTGCTGACATCAGATGGATCTTGGCTGAAAGCAGAGAATACCAGAAAGATGTTTACCTGTGCTTTATTAATTATGCAAAGGCTTTTGATTGTGTGGATTGTGAGGAGCTATGACAAACATTATGGAGAATGAGTATTCTGGAACACTTAATTGTGCTCATGAGGAATCTGTACATAGACTAACAAGCAGTTCGAACAGAACAAGGGAACAATTAATGGTTTCAAATTAGAAAAGGTGTGTGGTAGGGTTGTATTCTTTCACCATACTTATTTAGTCTGTATGCTGAGCACATAATCTGAGAAACTGGACTATATGAAGAAAAACATGGCATTAGGATTGACAGACTGCGACATGCAGATGATACAACCTTGCTTGCTGGAAACAAAGGACTTAAAATACTTATGAAGATCAAAGACCACAACATTTGGTATGAGTTGTACCTCAGTGTAAAGAAAACAAAAATCCTCACCACTGGACCAATAAACAACATCCATATAAATGGAGAAAGGATTGAAGTTGTCAAAGAGTTCATTTTGCTCCGTCAACCATCAGTACTCTTTGAAGCAGCAATCAAGAAATCAAATGCTGTATTGCAATAAGCAGATCAGTTGCACAAGACCTCTTTAAAATGTTTAAGAGCAAAGTTGTCAATTTCAGGACTAAGGTGCTCCTGATCCAACCTGTGATATTTTCAATAACCTCATATGCATGTGAACATTGAGCATAAAGACGACCATAAAACAATTAATACATTTGAGTGATGGTGTTGGAGGGGAATCTTAAAAGTACCATGGACTGCCAGAAGAACAGACAGAGCTGTGCTGAAAGAAGTACAGCTAAAATGCCCCTTGGAAGCCAGGGGGGGCTAGACTTTGTTTCTTATACCTTGGACATATTGTCAGGAGGGACCAGACCCTAGAGAAGGATATCATGCTTGGTAAACTGGAGGGTTGAAGAAAAAGAGGGAGACCCTAATGAAATAGATTGGCACAGTGGCAGCAGCAGTGGGCTTGTGCATAGCAATGATTGTGAGGTTGGCATTGGATTGGACAGTGTTTCGTTCTGTTGTGCATAGGGTTACTATGAGTTGGTACTGACTCAGTGGCATCTAATAACAGCAGACATCTTTTTGGTATTCTCTGCTTTCAGCAAGGTCCATCTGATGTCATCAATGATATTCCTTGTCCCATGTCCTCGTCTGAATCTGGCTTGAATTTTTGGCAGCTGCCTGTCAATGTACTGCTACTACTGTTTTTGAATTATCTTTAGCAAAATTTTACTTGCATATGATATTAATGATACTATTTGATGCTTTCTGCATTCACTTTTCATTGTCACCTGCCTTAGAATGGGCATAAATACGGATCTGTTCTAATCCGTTGACCAGTTTCTTGGCAAACAAGTGAGTGTCTCCAGTGCTGCACTATTCCACAATTCCTGGAGTCTTATTTTTCACCAGTGCCTTCAGTGCGGCTTGGAGCTCTTCCCTCAATATTGCTGGGTTTTGGTCATACGGTGTCCCTTGAAACCATTGAACATTGATCATTTCTTTTTGATACAGTGACTCAGTGTCTTATTTTTATGCCTTCTATGTCATTTGAATATTTTGCCCATAGACTCTTTCAGTATTGCAACCCGAGGCTTAATTTTTTTCTTCAGTTCTTTTCAGCTTGAAAAATGATGAGCGTGTTCGTCCCTTGGTGTTCTAAAGAACTCCAGGTCTTTTGCACATTTCATTATAACACTTTACTTTGGGTTCTGGAGCTGCTCTTTGAAATGTTCTGTTTAGCTCTTTTATGTCATTTCTTTCAGTTGCTCTAACTTCTTTATGTTCAAGAGCAAGTTTCAGAGTTTTCTGATCCATTTTGATCTTTTCTGTCTTTTTAAGAACCTTTTATTTTCTTCATTATTGATGTTTTTGGTATCACCCCACAACTCATTCATTAATGTCTATAATTTCTCAAATCTTAAGATGGTCTCTGTGTTCAGGTGGGACATACTCAAGGTCATATTTTGGCTCTCGTGATATTTTAATTTTCTTCAGCTTTGGCCTGAACTTGCATATGAACAATTGATGGTGTGTTTCAGTCAATCCTTGGTCTTACTGAGCTTTTCCATTGTTACTTCTCACAGGTATATTAATTTGATTCTTATGTATTCCCTGTGGTGAGATCCATGTGTATTGCTGTTTATGTTGTTGAAAAAAGGCATTTGCAATGAAGAAGTCATTGGTCTTGTAAAATCCTATCATGTAGTCTCCAACATTGTTTCTGTCACCAAGGCTGTATTTTCCAACTGCTGATCCTTACTTTTTGTTTCCAACCTTTGCATTCCAGTCACTAGTAATTATCAATGCATCTTGGTTTCATGTTTGATCAGTATCAGCCTGTTGTTAAGTGCCATCAGGTCAGTGCTGACCCAAAGCAAACCTGTACTGGGTTTTAGATGAGTGAATGATAGGTTTGAAGTGCTGCCCTTCTGGGTTACAGTCCAGTACTGATCCTACAGCACCACACCAGAAGGCTGGAAAGTACTTTGGTATTTAAGGATGGAAAAGTTCTGGACTTACAGAGAGGTAGGAAAGGATGGAGGAAGAAACCTGATGAATGAGGGTGTGGAAGTGGGCAGTGTGCGTGAGAAGAGGAATGGGGTGGGTCCTTCAAGACCCTGAGTGTCAGGTTGAGGACTTGGACCTGTAGGTGAAGACTATCAGATAGAGCTCATCTCTAGTACTGTTCTCCATAGCCCGTGGTGACTGCCTACAGCACTCTGTTGACAGAAGAGACAGCAAAAGGTTGGTTATCTGGCCTCATTGGAGAGGACTGGTGCTGGATTACTGCTGCGGGTGGAAAGAAACAGCTGTTAGGGTCCTATGTCTACCTTTGTAGGAGAGGCACTGTGCTATGTTGTTAGCGGGTTTCTGATGCTGGGCTGTTTGCATTCAAATTCTTCTAACCAGTTAGCTGGTTAGTAGAAAAGTTGGTTACCCTCTCTGAGTTTTCGTTTCCTGTTTGTAATAGAGTTTTATGAAGTAGATAACTGTGTCATGTTGTTCTTGTGCAGCACTGAAGGGAAGTATGCATGCCTGGCATATTGTAGCCTTAGAATCGAATGACACACTATAATCCCGCAGTACTGAATGGCTGCCAAATGGGGGCATGGTTCCCCCATGCCAAATTCATGAAGAAACAGTGGAATCTCTCTAATAGATGGGATCATGTGGTCAGAGCAGTTTGGGCCTGGACTGGGAGAGTGACTACAGTTACCCAGTGGGGAGTGGTCTTGAGGGTCTGAGCTGGGATGAGGGGTGTGACAGGGCGGAGCCTGTCCAGTGAACTGGCTAACCCTAGGAAAGTTTGAATGTGGGGCTGGGATAGCTGGTTGGGATTGGTCCACGATGCTAGAGTGTATTCTACCTGCCTGGTGGAGGGAGGCAGACCATTGATGGGGCACGGCCCTGACGGGAAGAGCAGTGCTGACTGCTGGCTGCGTGATGACCTCCCACTTCCTCCTTTGGCAGGTCCCTCGCACCTCGGAGGTTTATGTCCACCGAAGTGGTCGAACGGCTCGCGCCACCAACGAAGGCCTCAGCCTACTGCTGATTGGTCCTGAGGATGTGATCAACTTTAAGAAGATTTACAAAACCCTCAAGAAAGATGAGGACATCCCACTGTTCCCTGTGGAGACAAAGTACATGGATGCAGTTAAGGTAAACCCACCGCTAACCAGGAGTTGGGGACCCCTTCAGAACACTCGCTGCCAGGCTCCAGCAGCAGAGCCCCTGGGATCTAAGCAGTGGTTTCTAAGCCGGAAGGTTTCTACAAAAGGGTCGAAGAGTAGACCAAGGGAGGGACTGCCGATGTGTGGTTGAGAAGTGTGCCTTCTCAGGGCGTTGACGTCAGCAGGCTCTCAGTTCACTGTGGGGCCAGCTGTGGAGGGTGTCTGACAACAGTAGAAAATCTGTTGCCTTTCAAGGGGAGTGCTGCGGGGGCACCTGGGTATGCCTTCAGCAGTGGTGCTGGGGATGCAGTCATCATCCAGACAGTCCCTGAACTCCTGGGGCTTACAGAATTCTAGAGCTGTAAGGACCAGAGAGACCCCTTAGCCAGCTAGCCCCACCCCCTCAGTTACTAGAGCCGCAGAGCCAGCCTGGACATAGGTTGTTTTAAGGTCACTTAATGAGCTCTGGTAGCGTAGTGGTTACGAATCGGGCTACGAACCTTAAGGCCAACAGTTCGAAACTACCAGCCGCTCCGCGGGAGAAAGATGAGGCGTTCTGCTCCCGTAAAGATTTACAGCCTCAGAAACCCTGTACAGGGTCGCTATGGGTCGGAACCGACTCCACGGCACTTAACAACAACAACAACAATGAGCTCTTAGTAGAGGTCAGAGGAGAGGTCCAGTATCAGGCCTGATTCAGATCCTGCTTCAGTCATTACATGGAGTTCCTTTTATTCATTCGCTCAACAGACATTTATTGAGTTCCTGTTATGTGCCAGACAGCACGCTAGGCCTTCCTGGAAACTCGATTAATTAATTCTCCTTAATCGTCCCAAGATCTCCTTGTTCTTATGACACAACGGGACTGACTGAATGATTTTGCTCCCTGAAGAGATTTCAGATATTTTTCCTCAGGAAGCAGATTGTGAGTGAGTGACTTGGGTGTCTGCGTGTACTTTGTTTAGGAGGTCGTTTATGCGATACAGGCAGTGTTTGTATTGTTTCCAAAGAAAGCGTTTTGCCCATGCAGATGCCCGTACACTGCTAAGTATCGATTCACAATAACACAGCAACTCTGCTTCGTGTGCGGCTATGAAGACTGGACTCTACCACACCCAGTGTTATGCTTCAAGGGGGTGGGGTGGTAGAAGGGTAGGACCCCTTTCCCCTCTGTACCTCAAAAGTGAGTGTGGGCTGCGTGGGTCCACTCGATTGAGGAAGTCTCACAAACCAGTGCCAGTGATAGCCAAGTATTCTTTTGTCAGGATCAAGGGATGGGAGAACAAGAATCTTTTTTTTGATTGGCTTGCTTCTTGGTTTCTTATTATCCATCTCCATTGCTCATTAGAAGAGTAATTGATCTAGTTCAGGAGAAGAGACTGCACCAGCAGATTACACACTGATTATGAGCATGATTACAAAGTGCCCGGTGTCCTGCTGCACAGGACAGAGTCACAGTACAGCTCCCCGCACCAGCTCTGTGGTTTAGAACAAACCCCCATAGTTGTGTGACCCTGTTTTCCATGGAGTTACTGAGGTAGGTGGAGGAGGAGTAAAGTGACTTGTTTAGGGCCACACATCTGATGGGAAGTCTTGCTATGTGCTTTGGGCATGCTTGGTTAGAGCAGCCACATGTGGCCTGTGCCACGAACCTTCCTGCATCTATCTCTACAGCCTGGGTCATCTCTGGTGTTTGGGAAGAGTTTACGTCAGACCCCTGATGTTGTCAGGCTGAGACAGGTCCCCAAGGGGTGGGATGGGATGCTCAGGTCTGTTTGGAAAGCTGGCTCTCAGTGCCTGCGTACACTTGGGTTTTATCAGAAACTAAAGTGCAAGAGTTGGTGGGTTACCACTCAGCTGCTAACCAAAAGATTGGTAGTTTGCACTCACCTACCGGCTTCATAGTGGCTACGAATCGGGCTGCGAACCTTAAGGTCAGCGGTTCGAAACTTCCAGCCACTCCATGGGAGAAAGATGAGGCTTTCTACTCCCGTAAAGATTTATACCCTCGGAAACCCTGTACAAGGTCGCTATGGGTCGGAACAGACTCGACGGCACTTAACAACAACAAACCGGCTTCATGGGACAAAGATGGACAGTCTGTTCCCACTAAGAGTATAGCCTAGAAATCGTATGGGGCTGTTCTGAGCAATTGCTTGGATCCGAATCCAGAGCACATCACCACACAGATGCATGGTGATGGGGACTGAGCCGCATCTCACTGATGAGCTTTAAAACCATGACTGACCTGAGACGCTGAGCCCTCTGCCAGATGAACACTCTCTGTGATTTTCCCCAGGAGCGAATGCGTTTAGCCCGACTAATAGAGAAAGCGGAGTACCAGAACTTCCAGGCTTGTCTGCACAACTCCTGGATTGAGAAGGTTGCAGCTGACCTGGAGATTGAGCTAGAAGAAGGAATGTATAAGGGTAAGACCGGGGCAGGTGGGCTCTTTTATGCCTTCCCACTTTGGTCTAGTTGGACTCATCCCCTGTACTGTTGGGTCTGGAAAACAACCTTTCCTATTTTGGTGACAGACCCAAGTCCCAGATGAGCCAAGTGCCCCCAGCGTTTGTTCTCTCAGTCTTGTCTGACTCAGTGTTGGTTGAGTTTCCTGCCCTCTTCTGTGGAGAGGGAGGCTCTGGTACCACATCACTTACATTTGAATGCTGACCCGTTCCTGTAACTGACCTTGTGGTCGGGTCAAGCTATTGAACCGTTTCTGTTTCCTTATCTATAAATTAAGTACTTTGATTACCTCCCACCTCCAGGGCTAGTTGTGCAGATTGCCAAGTTAGTACTTGTGACATGCTTAGAACAGCACCTGGTAAACAGAACATCTTTGGTATGCTGTAAGTTATTAGTTAGCATTGTGCTATTACTGGTACACCCATACCTGCTGTCCATTTACATACATGAACTGGCGGCTTAAAGGTGACAAATGAGTTGAGCAGGAAAACAGTGCCACCACCAGGCATTTCCTAAGCCCCTGCTCTGAGCCTGGGCCCCAGGTGCTGAGTACTTGGGGATGAATCTGAGGGTCTCTCGCTAGGAAGGGTCACGTAGCTGAGAAGTGGTGGAACCACAACCTGCCTTGCTGCACCCCACTATGTCCACCCCACTAGGCTAGCAGCTCGGCGAGGTATGGGCAGTTCAGACAGCCCGAGGGCAGTCTGGTGGCTGCCTGCCCAGTGAGGTTGCTTAGGTCTGGTGATAGTGAGCTGGGCCTCCGGATGCTCAGGCTTAGGGCTGGGGCTGATGCTGTGCGTGGCCCTCTGGCTCTGCCCTCTGTGCAGGTGGGCTCAGCGCTGGCGGAGTCTTGTCGGGAGGGTGGGGTACAGAAGGAGCAATGAGTCAGCACCCCAAGGCAGCCTGTGAGAAGTCTAGAAGCAGATGGAGACTTGGGCGGCTAGCTCTGTGATCTTACATGTGACTTCTCCAAGCCTCCGTTTCCTCATCTCTAAAATTAAGGCCATTCTAGTGCTTGTGAATAAAGGATGAGATGGTGCAGAGTGTCCCCTAGAAGTTAGCTGTTTACAGGGTTTGTCAAGCCAACAGCCAGCACTGAGTTCTACAGAGGACTTCTGTGCCCTGCCTCCCCCAAAAGTTCTAAAATGTGTTAATTGGAAGTATTACCCATTCAAGAAGGAGCTCTGGTAGCGTAGTGGTTACCAGTTGGGCTGATAATTACACAGTCAGCAGTTCGAAACTACCAGCAATACTGTGGGAGGAAGATGAGACTTTCTGCTCCCGTAAAGATTTATAACCTTGGAAACCCTGTGCAGGCTTGCTGTGAGTTGGAACTGACTCCATAGCACATAACCACCGCCACCTCTAGCAAACATTCAAGGGCAAGCACGATAGCTCTGTGAACCATAAAGGTAGCAGCTTGAGCCCTCCAGCCGCTCTGCCAGAGAAAGATGAGGCTTTCTGCTCTCACAGAAGTGCACCGTCTCAGAAACCCTGTATTAGTGTCCCTATGAATCAGAACCGACTTTATGGCACTTAGCCACAACAACCCGCTCAAGGAGATCAAATGCTTGTGAAACTCACAATAGGATCTGTTTTTATTCCAAGGAGGAAAAGCTGATGAGCAACAAGAGCGTCGAAGACAAAAGCAGATGAAGGTCTTCAAAAAGGAGCTGCGCCATTTACTCTCCCAGCCATTGTTTCGGAATGACCTGAAAACCAAGTATCCAACTCAGTCTGGCAGGCTGCCCATGGTTGTGTCTGCCCCGAGAAATGGTGAGTCTGCTCTGAGCTGTGTCTCCAAACAGAAGAAGAAAAAGCAGCAGCAGGGGCAGCCGCAGCCTAGTACCAGTGTTGGCTAACCGGTGGGCCAGGGGGCAGCACAGCGGGCTCTTTGCTGTGCTGTTCCGTAAAGCCCTCCTCACACCCTCTCACTTCCCTCCGCCAACCCCAGTTAGTTCCTCACGAGGGCAGGGGGCTCTGGTGTGTGTGCGCAGGGACTCAGATTCCTATATTCCAGTGTTACAGGCTTTGTATGTGCTCGACTTGATTTCCTAAATTAAAAACAGTGGTCAGAGTCTCCTGTTGTCCTGAACTTGTAGCTGGAAGATGGGGCAGTGGTGCCATTGGGTGGCATTGACTCGCAGAGTTCCCTGGGCGAGTAAAGGAACCCTGGTCATGCGGTGGGTTTCACCCCCACCACCTGCTCCACAAGAGAAAGGTGAAGCTATCTGCATTTGTCAGGAACCTATAGTCTCGGAAACCTCCTATAGGTCTCTAGGAGTTGGAATGACTTGGTGGCGGTGGCTTGGGTTTGGGTCTAGGTCAGTGTGGTGCAGGGCCCTGGGGGGTGTGTGGGGGGAGCACAGTGCTACCTGCAGGATGGTCTGGCTGCAGGATGCCTGTGGGAACAGTGTAGGGGTGGGCAAGAGGCCGAGTTCTCCAGATTCCAGTGACATCATCTGTCTCCCCAGCAGAGCCCTCGGCGCCTCAGTTTGCCTCCACTTGCTCACAAACTCTTGAGGTGTCTAAGGCATTCTGGGAGGTGGTGGGGAGGAAGTTATTGTCCTCAGATATCAAGAGGACAGAGGCTTACCCTGTGATCCCAAGCTGATTGAGTGGGGGCGGGGGCAGTAAGAATGGGAGTCAGGCCTCGGTATCCACTTCCCTCTGGCTCTATTGGGCAGAGCTGCTGGACACCTGTAGCCCTGTGCACAGGTCTTCCCTCCCCAGGTGTGTCTTCCATCCTGGAGCATTGATGCTCTTTAGGTCCCCGAGTCCCAGGTGAGCGAGCTCCTCTGGGGAGAGTGCTCCAGTTCTCTCTGGATTAATGCAGGTCAGCAGCCACAGCTGCCACCTCGGGGGATTTCTGAGAGCTGTGTCTGCCCAGCTCATCAGGGTGCTTACTGACAGCTGCTAGCTGGAGGGAACCCATGAGTTGGGAGAAGGCACACAATGGACCCGGGTAGCCCAAGACCCAAGAAAGATGAGGGCTGTGGGGACATCCGGCCCTGCCTAAATTCAGATGTAGGGGTCACTGAGCACTGACCAAGTGCTAAGCATTGCTCAATAGACACCTTTGTCTACTCTGTGTGCCGTGTAGTATTCCTCGGGGCTCGGACGTGCTTTAATAACATAGATTTGACAGTGGAGGAGCTGACACTTGGTGACTGTGGATCATACAGCCACTGAGTGGCAGAACTAAGGTTAGCAGTGTCTAACTTCTGGGCCAAGGGCAAGATGAGAAACTGCTTTAAAGACAACAGTGTGTCAAGGCCTCCTGCCTGTGTTGTGCCCCTGGTGATCTCGAGAGATGGGGAAGGTAGAAGAAATGGCCAGAGAGAGAGAAGTGGGCCCAGACTCCTTCTGGGAGCTGTCAAGGCCTCTCCATGTTCCCAGTGGTGCCTGGCGCTCAGCCTTGGGAGACCTGAGCATGTGTACTGGTGGAACAAAGACCCATGATGTTCCGATAGCCACACCCTTGCCTTCTAATAGTAATTTTCTTTATTGGGGAAGGGGTATTCAAGTTGGGTTGCAAACCACAAGGTCAGCAGTTAGGATCTACCAGCCACTCCATTGGAGAAAGGTGAGGCTTTCTGTTCCTGTAAAGATTTACAGCTTCGGTAACTCTACAGGGGCACTATAAGTCGGAACTGACTCCACAGCACACTACCACCACCACCACTGAAAGGGAGCTCATCAAAGCTAGGCTCTTCTGTCTCCTGTGGTGTGACTCCCTGGGCCCCAGCCCTGGATCTGCCACCAAACAAGGAGCTGGCCTCTCCCTGCTCATCTGTACATGACCCAGGGAGCGAGCTGGGCTCCGTGCCTATCAGGGATCCAATGAGAAGCTGGGACATAGCTGTGAGGGAAGCTGGTTTAATGCTGGGAAAATCATGTCACCAACTGCCCAGGGAAGCTGTACCCCTTGGGACCTGGGGCCCTTTGCAGCCACTCAGCCATAGCCCCTCCCTACCCAGCTTCTGCTTTCCTGATTCCCCAAGCTGAGGGGGAGGCACTGCTGAGGGAACATCCCATATGTAAAGCACTTACTGGAGTTGTGGTGTGGTGCTTGGAGGATCAGGTTGGCAGTTCAGACCTACCAGTCGCTCCTTGGAAACCCTAGTCAGGGTCACTGAGTCAGAACTGACTTCACGGCACGTAACAGGAGCACTTACTAGTGCCAGTGGGTGAAGTGAAGGGCTGCCAATGGAAAGGTTGGGGGTTCACTATCCTGGGGAACCCCCTGGGGCAGCCCTCTATCCTGGGGGCCTGGAGGGGGGCTTTGTGAATTGGAATGGACTCAATGCTAGTGGTTTGGTTTGGTACTGTGTCAGGCTGCATGTGGTCTTGCTCCACTTTAACCAGCAATGTTACATGGAAATAACGGGGTCTCCAAGTGACCTGTGCTGAGTCACACAGCTAGATAGTGGCAGAGCCTTGGTTTGAACCCAGGCAGTCTGGCTCACCCAGTGTCCTTTCTCCCAGTTGGGCTGAGACAGGAATCCCAGGCCGTTACCCCTTTCTGCTGCCAAATAGTCTCACCAGCTTACACCGTTTCCTTGGGAAAGTCACACATGTGCAATTATAAAGGCAAGCTGTCATACAACTTTCCTTCCAGCCTTTGTCTGGAAAGAGATGGCTTCATGGGGGACAGGCGGAAGACGCCTCGGGAGGGAGGGCTGTGGGTGCACGACTTGGATGAGCAAGGCACCTGACCAGGGTGGCTGTGGCTTTTGTCAGTTATTTGCAGCAACGTTAAATTCTGCCACTCCTTTTTCTCTGAGGGCCAGCATGGAGGGCCTGAGGCAGCGGTTTGGATTTGGGTACAATTGTGACTATCTTGACTGGCTTCTGCCAGACCTGGGATCCTGCTTCTGAGCTGAGCAGCCTCCTAGGCAGGGCGTCCCACACACACATGGTGGCTCTCCAAGCCTGTGCTTGGCTGCTCACAGGGCCTGTGGAGAGGGCCGAGGACGCCAGCTACCAGTCTGGGTGGCTCAGCTGGGAACTGTGTGTGGTCCTGCCCTGCAGTTTGGGAACAAGTCCCCTGGAGACTTGGGGAAAGAGGTTGCTGTTCACCCTAGGCCCCAGAGCAGGGTGGACAGTGGTCAGAAAGGGGTCAGGTGGACAGCTCTGTGGAAAGGGCCATCGTGGCTCAGCTTGCACTGAGGACTGTACTGGAGGCCCTGACATCTGCCTTAGGCAGCGAGCACGGTGACCTGGGAATCTGCTGGCCACTGGGTGTTGGCCGACTCACAGCACCAATAGACTCTGTTAAACCCCTGTACTAACACCTGGGGCCAGGCCTGAGGTTGAGGACATCCCCAAGGGGTAACCCACAGCCTGAGCCCAGCCATGGCTGGGTCCCCATTAGGGTCTCTTGCCCACTGGATGGGTGATGGGGGACTCTGAGGCAGCGGGGTGAGGAAGGTTGCTGGCTGAGGCTGTTTCAACAAGTAAGAAATGGTCTGCCCCGCTGCCAGCTTCCTTGTCTTGTCCCGCCTGAGCTCACCAGCCTGAATGCAGAGCCAAGGCCAGAAACAGCCGAGAGAAAGGGCTGCCCGCTCGGCAGGGATGGCAGCACAAGTGCCGCTTCCTGGTCCCAGGCATCAGTATGGGCCCTTCTGCTGGGCTTCCAGTACCACTAGCCTCATGCCGAAGGCCCCCACTGGACCTTGGTACACAAGCCTGGTTTTTTGAAGTTGAGGCTGGGTAAATGCACTCCCTCCCATCCAGGAAGCTTGGTCCCACACAGAATCTGTCACGTTTGGTTAGCCAGTAGCGCTTCAGTCAGAACCATACTTAGCAGAACTGCTAATCCCTGGGGTCAAGTGTGACCCTGAACTGGCTTTCCTCCCCTCTGGAGAGGCCCTGCCCCATTTCCAACAAGTCAATGTGGCAGGAAGCTCCTCCAGATGACAAACCACCCCAAGGCCTCCCGGTTCCCAACCCAGGGTCAGTGAGCGCCCGCGCCTTCATCTCAGTAAGAACTAAGCACCATCCAGAGCGATGGTCTCCTTCCCAGGGGCTCTGCCCAGGAGGCTGTGCGCACGTTTTAGCTACAGGCCTACATCGCTTAAAAAACTGACAAGCCGGATTGTTCCGTTCAGAACGCAGTCCCGTTCCGTGACAGGCTCCACTGCATGGCCGGAAATCAATCAGCATTTATCGGCTGCGTAGAGGATGTTGTAGTGGGACGTTTTATAGAGCAGGTAAACCGAAGGGCTGGCTGCCTCAGGAAACACGTGGTGGTTCAGTGCCGTGTCCATCTCATCCACGTACTCCACCTGCAGGGCGATGTTCAGCGCCTGGGACAGCGCCGTGATCTGGATGTGGTCACATTCCATGGCCATGGGTTCTACTTCCTGCTGAGACCAAAGTGAGAAAGCAAGAGTGAGGAGGGCAGGGGTGGGTCAGGTCCCCAGTGCAAACCTGAAAGTCCAGGTGGTACAAACCTACCCAGCAGTGCTGCGGAATAAAGGCCTGGCAAGAATACAGCCAAGAAAACACTCTGGAAGAGTTCTACTCCGTTATCACATGGGGTAGTTGCAGATCCCAGACCCCTTGATTTTAAGAAGAGTCTGGGAGCAGGGATGGACCCCTTCTTCACGTTGTCCTCCCCTTTCCCCCCATAATCTGTGCGTGAGTGTGAGTGCAGGCGTGCTGAGGAATAGTTGAGGGAAGCAGAGGTGGACTGAAAGGCAGAGGTGATGGTCAGCAGGCCCCACATAGAGGGGCAGCTACTCTGGCTGCTGCTGATGGGGACCATGAACTACAGGTCCTTCTGCTTTCTCATGAAAACTGCCCAATTCTCCATCCTAACCTAAGCACGGTTTGGGGTGACCGTAATCTTGCAGTTGCTGTTCTACCCCTCTGGAAGCAGTCCAGCCCCCAGCCCTTACTCCCTAGATGGGAGAGTGGCTTGCCCAGAGCCATAGAGTCCAGGCAGGTCAGGTAGGGCTTCTTCCCAGCTTCCCCACCTAGTGCTCTTGGAATTGCAAGTGTGGTGAGCTGCCCAAGTCCTCTGGCTAGCCATGGTGGCCTTACGTCTGTCTGCAGGGGCCAGAGACCAGGGCAGAGCCTAAGGACAGACGCACGTGAGCACAGAAGTCTTTGATGTCCATCTCCTCGTCGATGAAGTGTCGGAAGAAGTCCGCCCGGTTCTTGATGAAGGCGGAGGTGAGCAGGCGCAGGAACTGCACCACACGGTCCGAGGTGCCCTGGTCATTGAACACCTTCAGCAGGCTGGACACGGAGCTGTCCCTCTCCAGCAACTCTACCACGCTGTAAAACTGGTTCCCCCAGGCCAGCGGTCAGTCAGGGCAGGTCACAGCTCTCCCTCCTCCCTCCTCCCTCCACAGGGCTTCTCAGCTTCCTCCGTGGAGCCGCCAGTAGGATGCCCTCCAAAAGGAGTTAACTGGGCTTAGAAATACTCTGTAATGAGCATTTGAGCCCAGGGTCATGGCCAGGGAAGGGGGCCCTAGGTGGCACTTTGAATCCACCCACAGGCCTCTCAGAAGGGTCACAGCGCTGAGGGTCCTGGGGAACAGTTGTACTCTGCACACACACGGGCATTGCGAGTTCGAATCCCTTTGACCCTTGAATGTCTACGGAACAGGGCCTGGACCCTCCTCTGTCCCGGTGTCCCGGTCGTGGGCTTTTCATTGAGATTCAGAGTCATCCAAACCTCAGCCCTTCACTAGTCCTGTGGAGCCATGTGGGAAGGGTGGGGGAAAGGAGGCCTGAGGGTCCCAGCCCTAAGCAACTGCCTTCCCCTGAGGGAGGGAGGGCGGGCTCCCACTGCCCTTTCCCAGGCAGCAGGAGCTGGAAAGGCACAAACTACAGAGCTCTGGTGGGGAGGGGCTCTGGCCAGCACCTCCTCTCCACCCCCACCCCGCCTTCTGCTGTATCAGGTGAACTCACAGCATTAAAGAAGTTTCGGAACTTGTGCTCCTCAAAGCCGGCAGCCAGGAGGTCATTTGGGGTCTGCAGTACATGCTCCTTGAACCTAGGGGGCGGTTAAGTGATGCTTAGGTGGTATCAGAGACACTGGACAGTAAGTGTTCACCCCACTCTGGACTACGGTGACCCCCAACACTGGGGAAGGGTGTTATCACTAAGGGACTGGTCCACAAAAGGAGCGGCATATCGCGCTCAAGGAGGATAACGTGTAAGGTGTTGGTGAGCAGTCAGCACACAGAGCACACAGCGGCTGCACTGACCAGCCTCACCAACTCTGGACACTAACAAGGGAGTAAACGGCACAATGAGAAAGGCTGGAGGTTGCCTCAGGCTCAGCGGACCAGGACAAGTCCCCTCAAGGGGCTGTGCCCTGAGGGGACCTCATAGTGGAGCAAAGAGTTTGCCAGAGGGGAAGAGCAGGGGTGTGCTGGCAAATTTAGCAGCTGGCTTGCGGGGGTGCGTGGAGCAGGGCTGGTGTGGGGAAACCCAGGTCAGTGTGCAGCTTTGGCCAATACCTGTGCTATAAATACTTTCTACCAGCTCACTGATGTGCCAGTTGGGAAGGGGTGGTCAGTAACATGAAGAACCCTCATTGCACAGTGGTTAAACACTTGGGTGGTAACTGAAAGCTTGGCTGTTTGAACTGCTCCCCACCCCTTATTCCATTTCAACCACAACAAGCAGCTGGGCACCCCCACCAGACAGTCCTCCAGCTCACTTCATGGGGGGAAACTTGGGGCTGACCTTGTCCACTCACCTGAGGATCTCCCTGCTCCTCCCCAGCAGAGACTCCAGGTAGGAATAACCCAGGGCCCGGTAGAAGCAGTTCCCATCCCCTTTGATCTTCCGAATTGCTGTGAACCTTTTGCTGAGTTCCTGCCAACGAAGGGAATGTGGGTCTCAGGTTGTGCCAGACTCCCAGCTCCCTCAGGGAGCACCATCCTGCTCCCAGACTCGGCTGTCACCTACTTATTCCACAAACAGATGAACGGAGCCACTGTCCCTGCCCCTGGGCAGCCTACAGTCTGGAGGATGCTAGGCAATTCCGTGATGGGAACTCAGGTCAGGGGAAGCTCAGGCTGGGGTGCCACACAAGTGATATCTACATCAGATATGAAAAGTCCAGGAAAGCTTGGAGGAGCAGGGGTGTGTGTGGGGTGATGTGTGAGCAGGGAGAACGCCTGGGGAGGGGTGGGTGGGTGTTGATGTCGGTGTGGCTGGGTTGGTGGGGAAGAAAGTTGTACAACCTGCTGGAAGGGTCTCCTGAGACACATTCACACAGTCTGCCCCATTGTGCAAACACTTCTCAAAAGGTTGGGCCCAAGGACAGCATTAGCCCCCAGAATATAGCTCAAGAGACAGGAGCAGGAAAGAAGAATGAATAGAAACAACCTAGAGGAGGAAGTGGGAAGAATGCTGTTACACTGAGGGGAAAAATTAGTGGATGAAAAACTAAGTTCTGTAAATTTCCAGCCAAATAACAATACTGAAACAAAACCAAACCAAAAAGGCAGAGGACCTGCCCTCATTCCCTCCTTGTTCTGCTCTGAGCTGTTTGTTTCCCTCTGAAAAGACCAGAAATCCCCTTAGTGCACCCAAGGTACAAGGGGAAGGAGGGGCTGCTGCACACAGACCCGTCCTTTCCCAAGAAGGCTCCAGGGGCAGAGGGCGGGAGTCCTCTCAGCTCTTGCTCCTGCAGGAAAGGCCGACATGGGACCCACACTGGACCAGCCAGAGTCTTGAGGACAGTGGTCAGGGCCCAGTGACTGTGTTGTGTCTGTGAGGGTTGAGGCAGATATTCTGCCTCATGCCAGAGAAAACCCATTCTTCAGAAAGTGAGGGAGCAGCAGAGAGGTGCAGCCCTGAGATGGGGAGAGGTTAGCCAGCCCCTCCCACTGCACACCTCTTCCTAAACCTTAGCCCAGCTGAAGAGCCCCTTACTCCTTAGAGGTAGTAGTTTAGTGATTACAAGCGTGCCTCTGAATTTGGGTTACTTGGATGCAAGTCCACACTCTGCCACTCCCAACTTGCATGACCTAGGGCATGCCATTTAATTCCCTCAGTTTCTTCAGCTGCAGAATGGGGACAATGGTAGTTCTTCCATCACAGAGATGTGATAAGTCTCTGAGTAAGTAAAACACTTAAGACAGTGCTGAGCTTGAAGAACAAAGGCTGATTTTGTGTGTGTGACTAAATCACTCCGTGTTTAAACAAGCACCCCACATGACAGTAAACATATGTGTTCTCCCAGTCTTGTCTTTTGCCCATGAACCTAGTCCAAACTAGTCCCTTTTGCTTTCAATGTGCTTTTTCTCAGCTCCCAGTTCCAGCCCACTGACCTCGGGACCCTCTTCTCCCTCCCCTCTGCCTCACCTGGATTTTCCGCTGGTAAATCCTGTTTTCAGGATGATCCCGAAGAATGGAAAGAATGTCAAATTTTTCTGATATTAGGTTAAAAGATGTTTCACTCTGAAAGAGATAAAGAATGGTGACAATTTCAAAAGCACCCGATGGGATTTCACCCACTTGCTGGTCTCTGAACCACTAGTTCAATAAAGTTGGCCCTGTGACCTTACCCTGGAGGGCAGGTGCATGGATGTAACCAGTATCCTTGAGGCAGATCTGGAGCCCCTGTCCCTAACAGGGATGGTCAGCACCCTCACAAGAGTATCCCTGGTCAAGAACCCTCATCAGGGAACTTCCAGAAGGATTCATTTTGTAAAATACAAGACCTCAACTTCACACTTAGGGAACCTTCAAAGCCTTGGTGGTACAGTGGTTAAAATGCTCAGCTTTAATGATTTAGCGGTTTAAACTCACCAGCTGGTCCATGAGAGAAAGGCAAGGCCTTCTGCTTCCGAATTCATTTGTTGTGCTGTGGAGTCGGTTCCGACTCATGGCCACCCTGTATAGGGTTTCTGAGGAGCAGCTGGTGGGCTGGAACTGCTGACTTTGCACTAGTCCCCCAGTCTGGTGTGTGTTCCCCAGCACTTCACCAGGACTCCCCGTAATGATTGTTTATTGTTAAGTGCCAGTGAGTCGGTTCCGACCCACAACGACCTGGCATAGGGTTTCCAAGGAGCGGCTAGTGAGCTTGAACTGCCAACCCTGTGGTTCAAATAACTTTGTAGCCCAGCACATTAAGCCACAGCGTCACACCTGTAATGATTACAGCTGTGTAAATTCTATGAGGTAGTTCTACTGTGTCCTAAGTATAGGGTCATTACCGAGTCCTGGTGTGGCACTGGGCTGCTAACCAAAAGGTCAGTGAGTCAAATCCAGCAGCCACACCTTGGAAACCCTACACAGAGTTGTTATGAGTCTGAACCAACTCAATGGCATTCAATGCCAACAAGAATCAGACTTGATGACAGTAGGTTTGGTTTGCTTTGGTTAAGGAATCTTTATGCTGAAGAATGATGCATCTAATTACCTTTTGTCCTTTCTCATCCACCCAACCCAATTCCTGAACATTCAGCATGGGCCACGTACCATCTTACATGCCAGAAATACAGGCAATAAGATATAGCCCATCCCATACAGGGTTGCTGGAGTCCTGGTATGACGCTGTGGATTTATGTGCCAGACTTCAAAGTCATTTGAACTGCAAGGCCGGCTGTTCAAGCTCACCAGCTGCTCCTCAGAAACCCTATACAGGGTAGGGTGGCTGTGGGTCAGAATCGACTTGACGGCACTTAACAACAACATACAGGATTGCTATGAGCCAGAATCAACTTAATAGCACTTAACAATATCAGGGAAAACAGTAATGACTAACGAGGTGACATAAGGTCACGTAAGATGCCACACTCCTTGGCACTGTTCACAGGGAGGTCCCGTACAGGGTGCCCTGGAAGGTTTTCCACACCAAGAGCAGATGGGATGGGGAGGGCAATTTCACACGCCACCTACGGGTGAACATTCATAGTGCAGCCCAGCTCGGCATCTTTGTCCATTGCAATCTGGGAAGCAAGCCTCCTAAAGGAGTAGTCCCTCTGAGGGACTAAGAAGAAATCTGACAGGGAGGAGGAGGTGACAGAAGGAAGCTCAGGGTCCAAACTGCAGGAGACATCTCTGGCTCCCAGCTATCTTGCCGCAGGTCTCCTCTCTGCCAGTTCATTTGTCCTGCTGGGTTCACACCTGAGAGAGACCTGCTCCCTCCACCTGCCTGGGAGCAGCTCTGGTTTTAGCATGACAACATTGTAGAAGAAATTTGTGTTAGAACCATTTATAGCATATGTTGTTGTTGTTATGTGCCATCCAGTCAGTACCAACTCTTAGTGACCTTACGCACAGCAGAACAAAACACAGCCCGATCCTGGGCAACCTCACTATTGTTGCCATGTTTGAGCTCATTGATGCTGCCACTTGGCCAATCCATCTGGCTGGGGGGGTCTTCCTCTTTTTCTCTGACCCTCCACCTTACCAAATATGATAATCTTCTTTACCAAACATGATATCCTCCTGACAATATGTCCAAAGTATGAGAGACAAAGTTTGGCCATCTTGGCCTCCAAGGAGCACTCTGGCTGCACTTTTTCCAAAACAGTTCTTTTGGCAGCCCGTGGCACTTTCAATATTCTCCTCCAACACCATAACTCAAATGCATCAATTCTTCTACGGTCTTCCTTATTTACTGTCCAGATTTCACATGCATATGAGGCTACTGAAAATACCATGCCTTGGGTCAGGTGCACCTTAGTCCTTAAGCTGACATCTTTGCTCTTCAACACTTTAAAAAGGTCTTGGGCGGCAGATTTGCCTAATGCAATACGTTGTTTGATTTCTTGACTGTTGCTTCCATGAGTGTTGATAGTTGATCCAAGAAGAATGCAGTCCTTGACAACTTCAATCTTTTCTTCATTGATAAGAATGTTGTTTATTGGTCCAGTGGTGTGGATTTTTGTTTTCTTTACATTGAGATGCAATCCATACTGAAGGCTGTGCTCTTCGATCTTCATCAGTAAATATTTTAAGTCCTCTTCACTTTCAGCAAGCAAGGCTGTATCATCTGCATATCACAGGTTGTTAATGAGTCTTCCTCCAATCCTGATGCCACATTTTTCTTCATAGAACCCAGCTTCTCAGATTATTTGCTCAGCATACAGGTTGAATAAGTATAGTGAAAGAATACAATCTTGTCGTACACCTTTCTTAATTTTAAACTATCCAGTGTTCCTGTGTTCTGTTCGAACAACTGCCTCTTGGTTCATGTACAGATTCCTCATGAGCACAATTAAGTGTTCTGGAATACTCATACTTCTCAGTGTTGTCCATAGCTTGTCGTGATCCACACACTTGAAAGCCTTTCCGTAGTCAATAAAGCACAGGTAAACATCTTTCTGATATTTTCTGCTTTCAGCCAAGATCCATTGGACATCAGCAATGATATCCTGCATTCCACGGCTTCTTCTGAATCTGGCTAGAACCTCTGGAAGTTCTCTGTCAATGTATGCTTGCAGCTGCTTCTGTAGTATCTTTAGTAAAATTTTACTTGCATGGGATATCAAAGAGATTGTCCAATGATTTCCACATTCTGTTGGGTCACCTCTCTTTGGAATGGGCACAAATATGGATCTCTTCCAATCAGTCGGCCAGACAGTTGTCTTCCAAATTTCTTGGCAGAGATGAGTGAGTGCCTCCTGTGCTGCATCACTTTCTTGAAAGATTTTAATTTTTATTCCATCAATTCCTTATACTTTGAGCTTTATACTTTATACTCTAAGATAAATGATGCTTGTACTGAGAAGGTGAAACACAACGTTCTTGCCTTCCTGCTTCCCAAGGGGTGCATGTCTGTACAACAGGTGTGCGGATGGGATACTGCTATGAAATGGAAGTCTTGTTTTCCATCCATTGAGCACCATCGACGCTTAGTGGTCACTGCTGCCGGCCCCTTTCACTTCATGCCTCCAACCACAAGGCCTCCCCTGGTTGCCGCTCTCCTCATTGACTGCTAATGATCTCGACTCAATGTCATTCCGCCCTTTCTCCATTTGGAGAAATAGGTCTGGGTCTTTGAGGATGAGATTGCTCCACAACTGACCACCCATGAGGGTCACCCATGTCACCAAAGTGAACAGGCTCCACACTACTGTCTGACCCAGATTCACACAGCCACCATCCAGGACCAAAAGACTGGGAAGGGGCATTTGTAGGGACCTTGGAATTCCCCAAATCTCCAAAGCCACATGGTGTCTCTTGGCACAGGACAGCTTGTCCTATTGTCTGTGACCTTCAGTTCACCGGCAACTCCCCCTGGGGCCAGTCATGGGGCCTGGCACAGAGGAGGGAATGATAAACTGTTCGTTAAATGAAGGACTAGAAATCCTATTTGTGTTCTGAAGCTCTGCCTAAAAGCCACCTCCTCCACCAAGCCTCCCTGATCTCCCCACTCTTCCCCAGAACTCACACTTTATTCCTTTTCTTCCTTTCTGGGGGCTCTGGGCATGCCCTTCCCCAGACTTGGGGGGTTGGTCAGGGCACCTTTAGAGGAAAGCTTCAGAGTGGAAAAGATGGGTTTCTGGTCTCAAAGGACAGAAGGGAGAATGCTTTCAAAAGAGGAAACAGCATGCAAACACTTGGAGGAGGAGAGAAGAGATCCTGGGTTTGCTTCTGGAAGTTTTTATTCTGTATCCACCTTTTTTGTAAGAGTAAGCCTGGCTCAGGTTCCATCGTCTCTTCTGCTCTGACAGTATGGAGGCAGACTGAATAACTGTTCTGGGCAGACGCTGTAGACTGCTTTGTCACCATCCGTCACCCCTTTTGTCCCCACTAACAGAGTACTGGTTTCACCCAAGGCAACGTGATAAAAATGACCAGAGGAAGCCAGTCCTTTCCTAAACTTCATTTTCCCAGCTTCCCTTGCAGCTATGGTCTTGCCAGACCTAAGAAAAATCTACTGGATCCTTCTAGGAAAGCTTTAGTTTTAGATTAAAGGAGCAGAGATGGCATGTCCCATTTCTTTCCTTTTCTCCCTGCCTTAAATGCAGATGGAATGTCCACATCACAGCAGCCATCCTGTGACCATGAGGCTGAAAAACAGCACATGGGGGATGGTTGATGATCTACGGCTGTCCGACATTGTGTTGTTAAGTGCCTTCAAGTTGGTTCTGACTCATAGCAACCCTGTATACGGTTTCTGAGGAGTGGCTGGTGAGCTTAAACTGCCTGCCTCGTGGTTCAAACCAACCTTGCAATCTAGCACATTAAGAAGATGTAGCGCCGCACCAGGACTCCATCCTACGGTTAAGCTGTATGAAATAAAAACAAGTGCTGTTATTACGCATAAACCATGTACCAGGTGCTGGGACAGAGGTGTGTGTATCCTCAATACCTCATTTAATTTCACAACAACCTAGTGAGGAGCCGCCAAAACGTATTGCTACAAAATCATAGAAGCTTTTATTAGAAATAACCAACTGTGAAGCTACTGTTTCTCAAACATATCCTACATCTGGGTCTATACATTTCTAAAGGAGGTGTTTCTGTCCCTCTAATCCTTCCTCAAAGAATTGTGCACTCTTTGATTTTGTTGTTAAGTGCCCTGGAGTTAAGTGCCGACTCAGAGTGACTCTGTATAGGGTTTCTGAGGGTTTATAGCTTCACGGGAACAGAAAGCCTCCTTTCTCCCACAGAGCCACTGGTGGGCTAAAACACCATGGACCCTGTGGTTCATGGTAATTTACACCACATAAAAATGGTAGTATGGGCGTCCTCAAGGGACTCAAATCATGTTTGTTTTGAGTTTTCGAAACAAAAATAAGTCTGAAGGGGCAAGATCAGGGCTGTAGGATGTCCTCAAAGAATGAGCAGGTGTGTTGTAATGGGGAAAAAAGCTCCCCAGTGTAAGTTTCCTGGCCATTTGCTCCCCAATGCAGTTTTCCTAAAACTTCATTAGCACCCGTGGTCTTCCTATGTCCTTTGAGAAAAATCTATCAAGATGGCCCCTTTAGGATCCCCCAAATCAGTCAGCATAGCCTTCTGAGCTGACCTCTCTGCCTGGAATTGTATTGCCCCAGCAGACTCCTTCAGAAGGCACTGTTTTTATAGGATCTGTTTTTTGAAGGCACCCTAACAAGACTAAGCAAGTGTATTACTGGGAAAACTTGTCTCAAAGACATGTTTAACAGGTTTTACATGGAATAAACTCGTGCCTGTCTGACGTGGCACCCTAGTGGCAGTACTTTGGGGCTGACCTTCATAGTTCTATCCAGCCTATGGACACACAGAAAACATGGGAAAACAGGCTGCTTGTGGCAGGAAGTGATTTAGCACAGGTCTGTCTGCCTCTGGATCCTGGGCAAGTCCTACCATACCTAATGGAGCTCAGTGTCCAGGAAGTGGCAAGACCACAAGGAAATTTCTAGACAACAGGCCAGGCCCTGACTTCCTGGCCTCGTGGCTTCCCCCAGACAAGCAGACAGCAGTTCTCCACACCTCAGGGGCTATGCTTCCACATCCCAGAGCTGCTCAGCACAATTCCAAAGGAGACTGTTGACAGGAGGTGTCCAGATATGGTGGTAACAGACCTCTAGGGAAGTGTCTGAGACGTCCAGGGGACACTCAGCTTCTAGAATACTGTTCTAATTTGCTAGCCTCTCTGCTGAAGGATGAGAAGCCTCTAGTTTGGAGCCTAAGACTGGTCCGTCTTCTTTCATTCATTCATGTATTTTACTTAATACAAGCTGATTTTATGGACTTCAGTGGCAAATTTATAAAAAAAAGTGACCATGTTTTGACCTACCTTAAATCATAGGCTAGTTATATTATTATTACAATAAATAAAAATGGATGGCATGCTGTGAATTTTGGAATTTTGTACTGCACCTTGATAAAGCAAATACCTCAGAGGCCCCATACCTTTCAGGATTACAAGCCTACCCCTGCTGTCTTGACCAAATGGCATGATGACAAACAGGAAACATTTCAAAACCAGCAAATGATTCGCATTACAATTCCTTCTCCCCTTCATTTTCTGTCTTAAGTCTTAGTTCCTTCCCAGTCTCATAATTTACTTCACTAACAAGTTGTTGACACTTCATAAAAGCCTTACTGTTTTTATAGACAGAAATTTTAGTTGATGACTTGGGTCATTAACAACAATGCATTCAATAGCAAAATATTCCACTCTTGTATACCCAAAAGAGGAGTCCTGGTATGGTGCTTCAGGATAAGCATTGGACTGCTAACCACAAAGCCTGCGGTTCAAATTCACCAGCCGCCTCTTAGAAATCCTATAAAGGGTCACCATGAGTCGGAACTGACTTGATGGCACACGAGTATTTAAATGTAGGTTACCAGCAACAAGTTCCAATGACAATTTAAAGGAGGATTAAGAGGGGTAAATGAGCCGGTCTCAATTTCCTATTCTCCATGGTAGTGTAACTTTTGTGTCTTTAACAAACTGACTTTGGCTACTGAAAGCAGTCCACCAACAGACAAAACATTGAACAGCGGCTCCCGTCCTCACAAGGCTAATACACACGGGCCTCTGCAAGGCACTTTCCCCAAGTTGTTTCCTTTATCCCCATCCTTGCCCCCATTCCCAGACCCTCACAGTCCCCCACTGGAAGTGGCCCTTGTTAGTTACCATGGAGTTGATTCCAACTCATGGATACCCCCATGCGTAGCCCCACTTTTGATATTGTCTATCTTTTTAAAAATACAGTGTTGCTTTATGTATGCAAAGGAGCCCTGGTGGTACAGTGTGATAAGTGATGGGCTGCTAACCCCAAGGTCGGCAGTTCAAATCCACCAGCCACTCCATGGGAGAAAGAAAGATGAGGCTGTGTACCCCCATAAAGATTTACAGCAATTCTACTTTGTCTTACAGCTGAACTGACTGGATGATGGTACATTTGGTTTTGTGGATGCATGCAGTCTATAGCTATCGGGTCCTCTCCACTGGACCCCAATCAGTTCTATGAAAGCTCTATCCCTGCTGACAGACTCCACGGTCAGCCTCCTCCATCTGCAGATAATGGGCCCTTGGGTTAGCTCCAGCGCCCCCTGGTGGCCATAGTGTGTTTCTTGGGGACATACATGAAAGGTAGGAGGATTTTCACCTTGGTGGCTTTAAGTCCCTGTCTGGGTCACCTTCAGAATGACCCAAGTCAGTTCTAAAGGAGCCTCCCCTACTTCGGGCCCCCAAGGCCTTGGTTACACCTTTAGGCATGTTTTACCAGAGCCTCAATTTCCAGGGGAAACCTCAGCACAGCCTCAGTTTACTGACCCATAAACCAGATATGACGCTGTGGGTTTGGCTGACTCTACTGGGTGTTTTGGTGTGGTGCTGTGGGCTAATGCGTCAGGCTGCAAAGTCATTTGAACTGCAAGGGTGGTGGTTCAAGCTCATCAGCTGCTCATTGGAAACCCTATATAGGGTCACTGTGGGTTGGAATCGACTCGATGGCACTTAACAACAACAACTGGGTGTTTTGTTGTTTTCTAACTTGTGGCTGAATTTTTCCAGGGTGTTATGGAGCAAGAACACAGACAGACCTCAAGGATGATCTGTCTGGCCACTTGAAAGGACTGGTTCTTTAATTATAGGTTTCGGAATAGATGCTAATTGATTAACCTCTCCTTGGAAACAGGCAGGTGGAAAGGAGGAGAAGGATGTTTCTACAATGACTGGCTTTCCCCAGCCATCCCAGGTACTAGCAGGATGCTGAAGGCCAGGTTGGTGCTCCTGTCAGCTGGGGTTCTTAGCCCATCACTCCATCTGTCCCCTGAACCCGGGCTTTCCGGTGCCTTCTCTCTATGGAGTACTTGACCCATTACCATCAGCTCCCCCTACCTCTCGTTCATATCCCGAATCCCACCTCTAAACTTAAGGAACATACAATCTCCCCTCTTTTCTCTTGCTTTCTCTCCAAAGTCTCTACGTATCTAAAACCTGCCTACTCAAACACCAAACCAAACCTGTTGAGTCAATTCCAACTCATAGCACCCCTGCATGCTGGTGTGGCATTGCTCCATAGTTTTCTTGGCTGGCATAGTTAGGGCTCTGCTTTAACCTGACTAGGTTCCTAAGATTCCTATGGTTTAGCAGTTAAGATGTGTTTATTCTCATGGTGGAGTCCTGGTGTGGCGCTGTGGGGTAATATGCTAGACTGCAAATTTGGTTTTAACCACAAGGTCAGAGGTTCAAGCTCACCAGCTGCTCCTTGGAAACCTGATCCATAATGATGAAACCTAATGTAGGCGTAGCTAACTTTATGGTAAGTGGCTACAAGGAGCCAATCAATTGAAGGAATGTTTCCTTGGGGACGTGGGCTGCTACCAAAATAATGGACACTTGAGAAAGACTCTCTTTTCCACTGGGGATCTGGGACTCTATAGCTGTAAGCCATTTTCTTGATAATAAGTTTCTCTTTATATAAATATATACATAAGCACTTGACCTCAAGGTCGATTGAACCACAAGGTTGGCGGTTCAAACTCACCAGTCGCTCCTTGGAGACCCTATACAGTGTCACTATGAGTCGGAACCGACTTGATGACTCTTAACAACAACAACAGCTTGTTTCATTGGTTTTGCTTCTCTAGAAAACCCAGCCGAAGACACTGGCTGTAATCTTTATGGAAGTAGATTGTCAGATCTTTCTTCTGTGATGCTACTGGGTGGGCCCAAGGTGCCAACTCTTAGCTTAGTAACTGAGTGTAGACTGGGTCAGCCCAAGGATTCCTCAGCCAGCCTGAGACCAGGAAGCAGCTGGCTTCACCCCAGCCCCTCAACATAAATCCCATTTCCTGGGCTCAGCCCAAAATGCTCCTGGTTGACATTTCCAAGGGAAGCTAGAGACAGGCCCCTAAAACAGGGGTCAGAGGAGCTCCCATCCCACACCTGCCCGTGTAAACTCTATGAACTCAGCATCACGCAAGGACCTCCAGATACCCACCCTCCCCAAGAAGATGGGCAGAGCTGGAAGGTGTGCACTTGGGCAGCTTTGTCCTGCAGGCTGTGTGGCTCTCATCCATAAAGGTCTATCCTGTAACCCTCGAGATAGTGCAAGACCCCATGGGGGACCCTCACCACATCCGGCGAGTTCTCAGCGGCACGCCTCCCGGACTACGTATAGCTCAGACTCTTCAAACTAAGTGAGCTCCACCCAGATCATTCAAGATGGAGTCTCTCCATCACAAGGTTCGTAACTTCATCACAGCTACAAGGCCCCACTGGCCAACATTGTGGCATCTGTGTCCTCCAAAAATATGTGCTGTAATTCCTAATCCCTATACCTGGTAGCGTAGTGGTTACGAATCGTCCTGCGAGTCGCAAGGTCAGCAGTTCGAAACTACCAGCTGTTCCATGAGAGAAAGATGAGGCTTCTGCTCCCATAAAGATTTACAGCCTCGGAAACCCTGTACAGGGTCGCTATGGGTCAGAACCGACTCCACAGCACATAACAACAACAACATTACCTGTGGATTAAGGAGCTCTGGTAGCGTAGTGGTTACACGTTGGGTTGCTGAACGAACGGTCAATAGTTTGAATCTCCCTTGGAAGTGAGAGGAAGCTCTCTACTTCCGTAGCGATTTACAGCCTTGGGAACCCTATAAAGAGCCCCTATGAGTTGGAATCAACTCTATGGCATGTGACCACCACTGGTGGTATTGTTAGATGCCATCGAGTCTGTACTGACTCATAGTGACCTTATGCACTGGGGGTCACTATTTAGCTGACCACAGGGCCCTACCTGGACTCTCCCAACTGCCCTCATCCCTGACCCTTCCCCAGAACTTCAGCCCCCATCCACCATCAGTCACTTTCATGTGTCTGACCAGCATCTCTGAATTAACATGCCCTTAATTGTCCTGGTGTAGCACTGTAGGATAAGCATCCGACCTCAAGGTTGGTTTGAAATGCAAGATCAGCGGTTCAAACTCACCACCCGCTCCTCAGAAATGCTATGCAGAGTCTCTATGAGTCAGAAACGACTTGATGGCACTTAACATCAATATGGACTCCTGGTACGGTGCTGTAGGATACACACTGGACTGCGAACCACAAGGTCAGCAGTTCAAACCCACCAGCCGTTCCTTGGAAACCGTATACAGCAAGGGTTGTTGTTGTTGTTGTCAGGTGGCATTGAGTCGGAACCGACTCATAGCGACCCCATGCACAGCAGAACAAAACAGTGTCCGATCCTGGGCCAACCTCACTACGGCCACCACACTTGACGCCATCAATGATGTCACCTGGCTGATCCATCTCGTTGGGGGTCTTCCTCTTTTTCTCTGACCCTCCACCCTACCCAGCATGACATCCTTCTCCAGCGACTGTTTCCTCCGGACCATATGTCCAAAGTATGAGAGACGAAGCTTAGCCTTCTTGGCCTCCATACAGCAAGGGTGGGGAACCTTTTTTCTGCCAAAATTTGTAACATCATTCGCGGGCCATACAAAATTATCAACTTAAAAATTAGTCAGCTATATTTGCTCAAACATTGAATTAACTCAGGATTGGAGGAAGACTCATTAACAACCTGCAATATGCAGATGATACAACCTTGATCGCTGAAAGTGAAGAGGACTTGAAACATTTACTTATGAAGATTAAAGAGCACAGCCTTCAATATGGATTACATCTCAATGTCAAGAAAACAAAAATCCTCACCACTGGACCAATAAACAACATTCTTATCAATGGAGAAAAGATTGAAGTTGTCAGGGACTTCATTCTTCTTGGATCAACTATCAACACTCGTGGAAGTAGCAGTCAAGAGATCAGACGACGTATTGCACTGGGCAAATCTGCTGCACAGGAACTTTTTAAAGTATTGAAGAGCAGAGATGTCAGCTTGAGGACTAAGGTGCGCCTGACCCAGGCCATTGTGTTTTCAATCGCCTCATATGGATGCGAAAGCTGGACAGTGAATAAGGAAGATCATAGAAGAATTGATGCCTTTGAGTTGTGGTGTTGGAGGAGAATACTGAAAGTGCCCTGGACTGCCAAAAGAACCAATAGATCTGTTTTGGAAGCAGTGCAGCCAGAGTGCTCCTTGGAGGCCAGGATGGCTAAGCTTTGTCTCTCCTACTTTGGACATATTGTCCGTAGGAAACAATCATTGGAGAAGGATGTCATGCTGGGTAGGGTGGAAGATCAGAGAAAAAGAGGAAGACCCCTAATGAGATGGATCAGCCAGGTGGCATCATTGATGGACTCAAGTGTGGCAGCTGTAGTGACGTTGACCCAGGATCGGACATTGTTTCGTTCTGCTGTGCATGGGGTTGCTATGAGTCGGTTCCGACTCGATGGCACCTGACAACAACAACAATGTGATGGCTGGAGTCCTGGTGTGGCACTGCGGGTGAATGCGCTGAACCAAAAGGTCGGTTTGCACTGAAAGGTCGGCAGGCGGTTCAAGCTCATCAGCCATTCCTTGGAAACCCTACTATACAGGGTCACTATGAATCGGAACCAGCTCGACGGCCCTTAACAACAACAACAATATGATGGCTGGAAGTGTGGTTACCTTGGCTGGGCCAGAACAAAGGATTTAGTGGGCCAGATGTTCCCCTGCCATACAGGGTCACTATGAGTCACAATAAATCAAAAACCGAGGGGAAGCCTTTTTTTTAAAACCTTTCTCCTTCTTTTCCTTTAATTACTACTTCATTCTCAAAAAAGTTATTGACAGAGGGTCAGAAATACTATTTACCACACTATTGTAGCTAAGACACCAGAAACTCTGACAGAATCAGAGACTATAAAATACCACCAGCAAAGAAACCAGCATGCTCATGTAGCGAGTGTAAGAGGTGCAGAGTAAACCACGTGATGTGAAGCGTCATTGTAATTGGATAATAGTGACAGCTCTGATTGGACTGCTTTGTTGTTGTTAGGTGCCATCAAGTGGGCACCGACTCATAGCGACCCTATGCACAGCAGAATGAAACACTGCCTGATCCTGGGCCATCCACACAATAATTACCACGTTTGAGCCCATTGATGCTGCCACTTTGCCAATCCATCTCGCTGGGGGTCTTCTTCTTTTTCTCTGACCCTCTACCTTACCAACATGATACCCTTCTCCAGTGACTAGTCTCTCCTGACAATATGTCCAAAGTATGAGACATGAAGTTTGGCCATCCTGGCCTCCAAGGAGCATTCTGGCTGCACTTCTTCCAATACAGATCTGTTGGTTCTTTTGGCAGTCCATGGAACTTTCAATATTCTCCTCCAACACCATAAGTCAAAAGCATCAATTCTTCTACGGTCTTCCTTATTCACTGTCCAGATTTCATATGCATATGAGGTTATTGAAAATACCATGGCTTGAGTCAGGCGCACCTTAGTCTTTAAGCTGACATCTTTGCTCTTCAACACTTTAAAAAGGTCTTGTGCAGCAGATTTGCCTAATGCAATATGTCATTTGATTTCTTGACCGCTGCTTCTGTGAGTGTTGATAGTTTTAGATGGTTCAAAAAATAAATCAGCGAAGGTTTTAGCCTTGTAGGTGGATTGCTACATGTAAACTGGGTTTACAAAAGATATTTTATCATTATAACTAACTGCAGGGATACTTTTATAAAAAAGAATAAATTTCAGCAGAAACACAGCACAAATATTTTAGTGCCATCCTTTCTGATAGTGTCACCTGGGGTGGTCCGCAACTTCTGTGCCCTCTAGTGACACCTCACCACTGCATTCTGCGGTACCTCGAAAGAAAGGCCTGGCAAACTACTTCAGAAAAATCAGTCACTGAAAGCCGGATGGAGCACAGTTCAACTGTGACACATGGAATCAGCCGGAGTTAAAGTTGGCTTGGTAGTAACGACTTTAACAGCTCTCTTGGTCCTCTCTGCACCTCCCCCAGGCATCCCCAGCTCTACAAAAGACGGCTGCATCCAGCCTGTGCTCATGCCAAAGACCTCTTCCCTGGTCTACTCGGCTTTTGAGACCACCTTAGCTTCTATCATTCCCCCTATGAAGCTGCAATAGTATTTGCCCAAGTGGCCTGCAGGATTCCACTCTTGCCCCCATTCCGATGCATCCTCCATAAGCAGCCCGTGTAAACTACTTTTCAGGTCAACCAGTCCGGGCCACATGCTTCCTTAATATCTGCCAGTGGCTTCCATCACTTAGGAGGTTCCCTTTTGATGACAACTTCCAGGTCCTCCCCCTCATCAGCCCTTGTTTACCTTGCTCTCCCTGAGCTCCAGCCACAATGGACGCTTTCTGTTCTTCCAACAAGACAAATTCATTCCAGCTACCACACCTCTGCATATGCCGTTGCCTCTGCCTAGACTGCTTCTCTGCCTCTTTGCATGGCTGAGAGAGGCCTCTCCTGACCAGCCCCAGCCTGGACCTCAGTTGCCTCTCTCCATCCCTATCACCTTCCCTTGTTGGATTTTTTCAGGACATCATCTGGACCATGGACTCACTTGCTGCTCACCTGCATACTTTCTGCCTCTCTCCATTAGAATGTCAATTATGAGGTCTTGGCTTTGCCTTTCTTGGCCACATCGCTGGTGCCTGACACATAGCAATGCTTCAAAACTGTATACCAAGAGGATGAGTAAACACATGGATGAGCTGATCTTCAATTCCTGTTGGGCCAACTCCAACCCCATGTCCATTCCATTGTCAGAGAGATCTCTAAATCAAACAAATGTCATGATACTCCTCATCTTCAGAATAAAACCCAAACTCCACAGTCCGGCATATTCTGACCCTACCTAGTCTTCAAGATTCTTCTCTCTCTCCCTGAATCCACATGGGCTGTTGGCCTTACTCAGAATATTCGACTCTTGACCATGTTTCCAAGATGTTAAGCACAATGTCCCCTGACTTTGGCCATAGTCTTTCGGAGTCCTTAACACTCCTATTCATCCTTCAATGCCCAGCTCAAAATTCTCTCTTTGTGAAGCCTTCTCCAATATTTCCTAATCCCGACCTTCCTTCTGTATTCCTAAAGCCCTTGGTCATGATCAGTAAGTAATCAAGGACTGTTGTGTCCAGTTCTGTCCCAGCAAAATGAACTCCTAAAGAAGGGCAGGGCTCTAGTGTTTGAGGGTGCTTACCAAGTGCTTGTCTAAGAAATGAAAGGAAGTCACCATGGTTTCACTGTCCAAACCTGGCACTTATTCATCCAATAAGCATTAACTGCACCCCAAGCAGGCATAAGACATCTCACTATCTGTACCTCCAGCTTGTGGCTGCCCTAGGCTAAACCCCCATCGACCCCAGTCCTGCCCTCCCAGAGTGCTTAGTGTCTTCTACCTTCCTTAAGCTTTGCCCAGAGACTTTGAAGTGGGATGCCACATTTTTCAAGGACATGTTGTTAAACTCCTCTACCCACCACACACACAGTCACCACCCCAGCCATGCTACATAAAATCAAACATAAAAAACCACTACACAGTGCCAGCCTGGTGCTTGGCACACAACAGGTGTGAACAGATGAGAATAGTCCGGCATAACCTCTGCCCCTCGGAATCCATTGTGGCTATGATTTTTAGTGGTACCACTTTATCTACCTCCAAGTCACCCAAGCCTCCATTGGTGGGAGTCAGGGGGATCAGGTGTCATTGCTGTGCCTTTGACCCCATCTGCCCACTGACTTCTGATCTCCTGAGTCAGGCCAGGTAGGCAGGATAGAGGCTGCACATAGGGCAGAAGCCAGGGTCCCAGCTCATCCCGTCCTTGCCTAGCTTTCAGTTCCTGTGGGCAACCAAGGGCATGCCAGTCTGTGGATCCTTTACTACATCATTACCCCAGCTCCCATCACTACCTGTGTGGGATGTAAAAACACCTGAGTGTCCTTCTAGGAGCAATGGAGCTAGGTGACTCCTTGTGCCTAGTGTGGACGCAGGAAGCTGGCACTTTCTGCTGTCCTCCCAAAGGCAGACTGGCTTGTCCAGGGCAGTTCCAGCTCAGGTGACTTGACTATTCTTGTCAGCCCATGACCAGGCTGTGACCCAGGTGATGGTACACACTCATTCTAGTTCTTTGTTGTCACAGGAAAGGCAGTGGCTACTTACTTGGGGCCAAGTGTGCCCAATACTCCTCCAGCAGCCCATTGTCCAGATAAGCCAGAGAGATAGCTCATCCAAACATTCAGCTAAGAGGTGGAGGTGAGCCTTGAACACAAGGCAGGCTGGTCCTCCTTATACTTTATGGACTCCTTGGAGCAAAGGTGCTCAGGGCTGGAGGTTGTTAAGAGCGACCCCATGCAGCCTCAAGAGGATGCCTGGCCTCAAGGCAACCTGACAAGTGGGCTGATGTAACCCAGAGAGCACTGGACTGGGAGTCCAGGGGCTTGACTTTAGTCCTGGCTTCATCTGGGTCTCACTTTTCCCACCTGTCCCAGCTTCGGATTACAGCTGCCTCAGAGGGTCTGGATCCTTATCCAATCTAAGCTTCCACCTGGAACCCTAACTGGGAAGCCCGACTACGTGAGGCGGCCTCTCCATGTGGGTCCCAACTCCAAGCCAGTGGCAGCGGTTCAGGGACAGGGCAAGCCGGCCAAGGTTCAAGGCCCAGGTTCACCCTCGGGGCCGCAGGCTGAGCCATGGATTGTGGGGTCGTGGACCGCCAGCTGGAGGGCTACTTAAGGAACAGGGGGGCGATCCCCAGTCCGAGAGCCCACCCCCGACTCAGCTCAGTCGGGAGCGCCCACCTGGCTCCTTCGAGGGCGGTCCTCGAGGCCGGGCTCCTTTCTCCCTCTCTGGGTGTCCACAAGGGAGCAGAGCGCATCCCAGGAAAGACCGGGTCCCCGGTATCCGCTCGAACTCAGAATTCCTGGGGGCCCGAGTGCATAAGCGCCCCCTTCCCATAGCTGCTCCCCCTTCCCCCCATGATCACTGACCATAGTGACCGGAGCCAGGTCCTGCCCCAGCCAGGAGCAAGCCGGTGCGGGAGGGCGCCGCGGAGGCTCAGGCCAGCTTCGCGGTGGGATCGGGCGGCACAGCCTCGAGGGCGTGGGGGCGTGCGGAGAAGACACCCGACCAACCCGCAAACCAGAGGGCAGACCTCCACTGTGTCCCAGCAAGACACACGCCCCGCGACTGACGTCAAGAGCGACCAATCATAAGACAGGGCTTTGTACGTCACAGAAAGTGTGTGGGACTTTCCGTGCCTTCAGCCTATGCTTTAGGCCTCAGCTGACAGGGTACCTCCCCCTTTTAAACACACAGAAAGCTTTTAACTAGCAAAGGAGTTCGCCCAACCCAGAAAGACAGGTCCTCGGTTATAAAGACTGAAGGACTTTGAGAAAATCTACAAAATGAAAGATTAGCTGGTTCTCATAAATTCGTAAACAAGGGCAGGTAAGTATAGTGTGTTCAAGATCAGAGGATAATGCACTGAGGAAACACGTGTCCAATCACATAAACTTAAGCACATGTCCCTGTGCAGCTTCTAAATAATATTTCTCCCCTTCCCACTCATGAATCAGGAGTTTTCTCGACAGCCAATTACTACGTGTGGAAGGAATGAATTTCCAGGGTGGTTGACGCTGTGTACAAGCTCGTAATTGCTGGGCATCAAACATTCAGCACCCAACGATCCATTCACCAGCCTCTGACCCCTGCAGGGCTGTGCTTTGGGTGGGGGCTTCAATACATTGTGTATACTCATTTTTTTTTTTTTTTTAAAGGAAGTATTAACACTCCCACTAGTACGGAGTAATCCCCCTCCCCATGCCTGGCCTCTGGTACCTGGTACAGACAAACATCATTTACTTGGGGGAGGGGAGGGAAGGGGAGGGTCTAGTGAAGTCCAAGTAGCAATAATTAAAACCACAAGAATGGACTCAAACACACCAACCGTGGACTGAATAATGATCCTGTTGTTGTTAAGTGCCCTTGGGTAGGTTCCGGCTCAGCAATCCTGTATAGGGTTTCCTAGGCTTTTTACGTGTTTGCGATAGCAGAGAGCCTCATCTTTCTCTCACATAATGACCCTAGCTTTTAAAGAGCACTTCGATATCCGAAACACTTACCATAGTTCATTCTCACAAGTGGTTTATTAAGGTTGTTATTGTGAGTTGCCATGGAGTTGATGGTGTTTCACGATGACCCCATGTGTGCAGAGTAGAACTGCTCCATAGGGTTTTCAATACTGTGACCTTTCAGAAGTAGGTCGCCAGGCCTTTCTTCTGAGGTGCCTCTGGGTCAGTTCGAACTATAGTCAGGCGCTTGCTTAACCGTTTGCACTATCCAGGGTTGTTGTTGGTGTTGATAAGTGCCATCGAGTTGGTTCCACATCATAGCGACCCTGTACAGGGTTTCCAAAGAATAACTGGTGGTTTTGACTTTGTGATTCTCAGTCCAGTGTTTATCCTACAGCCCCACACCTGTTATTAGCACTGTTTTAATGTGGTGCTGTGGGATAAAGCACTGGACTGCAAGGTCAATTTGAACCACAAGGTCAGCAGTTCAAACTCACCAGCTATTCCTTGGAAATCCTATACAAGGCTGCTATGAATTGGAACCGACTCGACGGCACATAACAACAAGGATGAGGAAACTGAGGCACAGGCAGATAAAGTTCCTGGGCCACGTTCACATAGCTCCCAGGTGGGATGCAACCCCAGATAACCTGACTCCAGAGCTGGTGTTGCATTTGCTTTTGTTGAGGACGCTGGGTTTGGGAGAGTTTCTGCTTTGTTTCTAGCAGCAGAGGAAGCCAAGGCCCAGAGAAGTGGCAGGATCAACCCAGTGTGGCTCAGCATCCTGGCCTGCTGACTCGTTGTCTAATGCTTGTTTCAGGTCACGCTTGGCTTCCGTGGGCAGTGACTGAGCCAGTTGTGGCCCCAGGGGTGGGTGTGGGAGCCTTGGTTGTGCAGTCTTTGTCTGACCTGGTTTTTGGGGCCACCGGAGGGGGTGCTGAGTGAGCCGAGGTTTCAGGTCCCTGATGCTGGGTTGCATTAAGCCCTCGGTGCCCAGTTGTCATATCCCCAATGCAGACCACAGCAGCTCTGAAACCAGCCACTATTTCTGTGTGGAAGGAACCCTGGGCCCCTGGCTGGCCTTGGACTCTTCTGCTCAGTCCTCAGTGGTCCCAGGCAATGAATGACCAGTCTCTCTCTGGAGCCTGGTCCTTCACTCCTCCCATGAGAGAATTGGACAATCTGGACTGTTACAAAATAAGTTTGCAAAAATATCTTTGGCATCAAAGATGCATGGAAACAATTAGTCCAATGGATTAATGAAACACTTGAACATCACTCTCCATGACCCTGAGCTCAGAGGAAGGAGATGATGACCCAGCTACCACTATCAACGACTCTTAAAGGTCCTGGGTGGAGTAAGAGAAGAAAGTGGAACAACAAAAACACAACGTCTTGGTGTGGCACTGTAGGGTAGGCACTAGATCACAATATCCGTTCAAACTCACCAGTTGCTCCTCTGAAACCCTATACAGGGTCGCTATGAGTGGAAACCAATATAACAACAACAATATATATATATGTGTATCTAAAGGAGCTCTGGTAGCTTAGTGGTTACAAATCGGGCTGCGAATCTTAAGGTCAGCGGTTCGAAACTACCAGCCGCTCCGCAGGACAAAGATGAGGCTTTCTACTCCCGTAAGGATTTACACCCTCAGAAACCCTGTACAGGGTCGCTATGGGTCGGAACCGACTCGACGGCACTTAACAACAACAACAATGTGTATCTACATAT
>NW_006408543.1:14279352-14280985 GCF_000296735.1 Chrysochloris asiatica
CTTCCAATTTTCCCAGATTTATACTTCATACATTCATATTCTGATTACTAATGGATGTTTACAGCTGTTTCTCCTTATATTGGGAAGACAACTCATCTTGAAAGGTGGTATGACCCCAGATGGCCACCAGTGGCAGTGCAAGGGACAGTGGCAGTGCAAGGGACATGGCTGACCCTATTTCAGGGCCAAGTGCCCTCCCCCCACCCCCAATATCCCTTACTATTGGCTGCTACACTTTCTTTAAAATTCTCACTTAGAGATTCATTCCTTTGTTTAAGTCATTAATTTATCCACTGACCATTTGCTTTGAGGATACAAAAATGAGTACATTCAATATATACTGGTGATGCACCATTGAGTCAATTCTGACTGTACTTGCTGAGGTCATACTCGGAGTCAGGATCTACAGTAGGTGCTGGGATATGGGATCAAGACAAAACTTTTCTTCTTGAGAACTTCTCCTTCTAGTAGGGGAGATATAAATCTAAACAACTAACTGATGGCTTTGAGGAAGTCAGTGTTCTTAAGAGTCGTGTATGAGGGGCTGGAAGTCCACCAGTGGACCCTTGTCTCTGCCCAGGGCAGAGGCAGCTGAGAGATTTCCTGGGGAGGGGAGGCTTGAAGTGGCCAGAGAGGAAGAACAATTTTTCATAAAAGCAAGTGATTCACAAAAGAAATAAAAATGGCTTATAAATATGTAAATAATATTTCACCTTGCTAACATTTAAAAAGCTTGTTGTTGTTGTTATGTGCCGTCGAGTCGGTTCCGACCCATAGTGACCCTGTACAGGGTTCTGAGGGTGTAAATCTTTACAGGAGCAGAAAGCCTCATCTTTCTCCCGTGGAGCAGCTGGTAGATTCGAACCGCTGACCTTAAGGTTCGCAGCCTGATTCGTAACCACTATGCTACCAGAGCTCTTTTAAAAAGCTTAGACCATATAATTTTTGTCCATCAAAAAATTTTTAGGAGTCAAATGTTTATAAGATGGCTTTCAACACTGTGGCCCTGTTTATATAAACTCTCCAGAAAGCAGTTTGGTATGAGCTTTCCAGGGGATTAAAACAGATAATTTGAGTCAATAAAACCAGAGTTATTTAGTCCAAAATGACAGAATGTCCAGCTCAACACAGCTTAATCAAAAAAGGTAATGAATTGACTCAGGAACCTGGACAGGCCAGAGATTCTAGCTTCAGGCATAGCTTTATTCAAGAGAAGCCCATCAGTCCTTCAATCCTGATGCCATGTTTTTCTTCATATAATCCAACGTTTTATATTGTTCAACATACAGATTGAGTAAGCATGGTGAAAGTATACAACCCTAACACACACCTTTCCTGATTTTAAACCATTCAATATCCCCTCGTTCTGTTTGAAAGACTGCCTCTTGGTCTATGTACAAGTTCCTCATGAGCACAATTAAATGTTCTGGATTTTCCATTCTTCATAATTAGTCATGATCCACACAGTTGAAAGCCATTGCATAGTCAATAAAGTACAAGTAAGCATCTTTCTCCACCACTCGTCTGTCAGTCTGTCGTACTGTGGTGGCTTGTGAGTTGCTGTGATTCTGAAAGCTATGCCACCAGTATTTTAAATACCAGAAGGGTCACCCATGGTGGACAGGTTTCAGAT
>NW_006408543.1:14282090-14283190 GCF_000296735.1 Chrysochloris asiatica
AGTCTTTAAGTGACTGCATACCCTAGTCTCAGGCAGTGAATTAAAGCGCCTGTCCTGTGTTGAGGTGAGGGTTAAATGAGATTGCCCGTGGAGTGGTCAGTGCAAAAGCAGCCCCCACTCTCCAAAGAGACAAAGTAAGCTCAGATGGGTACAAAACAGTGTAGGTTTGCAGGACGGCCAGTAGGGGGCAGTCTCTCTCCAAACCTCATGCCGCAGCTCTTTGCAGTGGGCCCTCCACTTGGCCCATTCCCTCTCCAGACAGTTCCAGTAGCAGTTCCCTCTTCCTGGGGTGCCCACGCTTCTGGGAAAGCATTCTACTCAATATTGTTGTTAAATGCAGTGGAGTCAGTTCTGACCCATAGCGACCCTGTATAGGGTTTCCAAGTCGGCAGTTCAAGGTGAACTTGAACTGCCGACCTTGCAGTTTGAATGACTTTGCAATTCAGCACATGAACCCATAGCACCACACAATATGAGATAACCAAAAAGAAAAATGGGCGATGATGTCTGGGGGCTCTTGTTATGAAATCAGCAGTTTGTATGGCGTCGTAGGCTAAGCACTGGACCTCAAAGTCAGTTTGAACTGCAAGGGCGTGTATAGTGTTTCCGAGACTATAAATCTTTACAGGGGCAGAAAAGCTCATTTTTCTCTGGTGGGGTGCCTGGTGGACTCAAACTGCTGACCTTGTGCTTAGCAGTCCAGTGCATAACCCAGGATGCTACCAGAGCTCCTTTTGTATGCACTGGGAAACCAAAAAAAATCCATGTGACTCGTTATATTGCAGTGGTCTGGAACTGAATCTGCAGTGTCTCCAAGGTCTGCCCATAGTGTGCACTGGGGTGGAGGTTTCCCAGAGCAAACCTTGGGTCTGGTCCCTGGAGCACGGTGAAGGGGTGCTGATCAGCAAAAGGGACAGATGCTCATTTCATCCCCAAGGCAGTGGGCAGTGGGGGGCTTCAGGTGAAGGAGGGGCATGTCAGACCATCCCTCTGAGCAAGTTCTCCAGCTGCAAAGTGCAGGTAGGGTGGGTGAACCAATGGTTGCAGTGGATGCTTTTGTGCTGGGCACTTTCCAAGCAGGGGTAAATCAAACCTTCACA
>NW_006408543.1:14283456-14323719 GCF_000296735.1 Chrysochloris asiatica
GGAGTCAGGATTCCAGAAATGTCTGAGACGATGAGTTGGCAGGACTTGGAAATGGATCCGAGGGGGTCTCAGAGGCAGTGCCATAGAAGTGACAGGCTGTACTGGGGAGATACCCTGTTTGCATCTCTGGCCACCAGGGGACTGCTGACCCTTCCTCCTCCACTGAAAGCAGAGGCCCCTCCCCAGGCCCTCCTGTCTCAGGTTCAGAACCCCAGAACCACCTTCCACAAACCCACAACCTCTTGACCAATATAACCACAGACACGAGCTGTGTTCAGGGCGCTGTTCTCTGCCTCCCTGCTGGGTCTTTATTTGTGGTCTACAGTGTTCTGGAAAAGTTCCAGGGAGCCTGTGGGGAAGGCGGGGAGAGGCTGAACTGCTTCTTGTTGTTGTTAAGTGTCACTGTGTGAATTCTGACTCAGAGTGACCCTGCATATAGGGGTTCTGAGGAGCGGCTGGTGGATTTGAGGCACCCATCTTGTCACAGGCCCTAAATAACCACTGTACTAGTTACCTCAGATTGACATCTATGTGGATCTGTCCCTGCCTGGGCTCTCATCTCACTCTTAAAGGACCCGCCCAGGTGATGAAAGCACAGCTCCATTTTACAGACGAGAACATGAAGGGTGAAGTCAGTAACAGGCATCAGGGCTGGCACAAAATAAGTGCTGGGCTCCTCATTTAAAAATGAAGAATTTCAAGATGGCAGTGGTGGAACATTGAACCAAGCACAGGGCATAGGCCTCCCTGGGATTTGAACCTGAGTCTAGGGAGGCTGAAGCTCTGGTATTTTGCTCTATCCCACTTCGTCCTAGGAGTCCTGGTATAGCACTGTAGGTTAAGCACTCGACCCCAAGGTCCATTTGAACTGAAAGGTTGGCAGTTCAAACTCACCAGCCACTCCCTGGAAACCCTATTCAGAGTCCTGGTGTGGCACTGTGGGTTAAAACTGAACTGCAAGTTTGATTTGAACCACAAGGTCGCTGGTTCAAGCTCACCAGTCACTCCTTGGAAACCCTGTACAGGTTGCTATGAGTCGGAACCGACTCCACAGCACACAACCACCACCACCATGAGTCAGAACCCACTAGACAGCATTTAACAACAACAACCCCCTCCTAAACCCACTGAACTGCCTCAGAGTCCTCTTCACTGGGCTGTTCTTCCTCTCTATCCTGCCTCCCACTTCACCCTCACTCTGATAATTTTGCATCCCGTCTTGCCTTGCTTGCGGTAGAATCACAGGTATATGTTGGGGCAAGAAGGAACTTTAGAAAGGAGAAAATTGGAACCCAGAGAGATTCAGGGGCTGACAAGGTACACAGCTGGCGAGGGATCAGGGCCTCGATCGCCTGGGCCCTGGGCCACAGAAACTCAACACAAGTCTGTCTTCCCAGAGGCAGGGAAACCTGGGGAGCCTCTCTCAAGGGCAGAGCTGCAATTAGATGCAACAGAACCTTTTCTCCAAGCAGTAATAAGGACACAGAGGCTTGGGACTGTCCCTAGGGCTTCAGCTTCTGGATAAGACAAAGAGTGTCAGACCAGGCCTCCTGCTCGGAATTCCCAGCCCCGCCTGCTGTGCAACTTCCAAGGACAGGTCCATTTCTTTCCCTGCCCGAGGTGAGGCTGTGGCTGTGGGCTCAGGCAGCACCATGACTGTGTGACCTGAGGAAACATGCATAACCTCTCTGAGCCTCAGTTCCTGAAAGATAACCAAATCCAAACCCCACTGCCACTGAGTTGATTCTGACCTCATAATGAATATTGTTGTAGTTGTTAAGTGCTGTCTAGTCAGTTCTGCCCCATAATGACCCTATATAGGGTTTCCAAGATGCTTGAACCGCCGACCTTGTGATTCAAACTGACTTTGCACAGTAAAACTGAGTAAGCACTGGTAAGTCACACCAGGACTCTGTAAAACTGCTTCGTAGTGTTTCCAAGACTGTAAATATTTATGAGAGCAGACAGCCTCATCTTCCTCCTATGGAGTGACTGGTGGTTTTCAAGCAGGTCAAACCGACTTTATGGCAAGTGTTGATCCTACAGTACCACACTAGGACTCCTTTCCATCAGTAGCCGACTGCGTAGTCATTTGTGCCATCCAGAGATTGAAGTGGGAATCATGACAACACCTAGGATGAAATGAGCTAAATCACGTAAAACACTTGGCATTACCCCATTTTTGTCATAATATTTTGGGGTGGGCGTATAAAAGAACAGAAGAAAATCTAGACAGATGTGACTGGACAGTTCTGGCCTTATCTTAGGGCAGGGATCAGAGGGCACTGGTACAGAGTTAGGCCTGGCAGAGTGTGTGACCTAACCAATCCATGCTGGTTCTGTTTCCTGCCCCCTTCTCCCTCCCCCCAGAGCATCTCAGTGGCCTGGACTCTTTGCTGGGAGTGTACAGGTGGGAGGGAAGGGAGACTGTGAACCTGGGGACTTGATGGGTGGGCGGGTACAAGAAAGGCAGACAAGTGCGACTTTATCCACCCACCGAGATTGAATCTCAGAACACCCCTCACCCCCAACCCACAAGAGCAGGCAAAACCCTGAGCAGCTCAGGGCCCAGAAAGCTGCTCTGAGGCCACTCCTCTGAGCTCCAACCTGCCCCTGTTGGTCTCCCTCTCCATCCTGTCTTCTGCCCTCATGTGTGCCTGCTGCTCCAGAGCTGGGGAATGACCCAGGCAGGTCCTGGAACCTCCTGAGGATATCTTGGGTCCAGCTTTCTTGAGACAGGGCCTTCCTGGGAGGACAGCATCCTTGACCGTGGCCCCTGTCCACAGGAGGGGGCTGGGCCTTCCAGTGTTTATGATGGAGGTCTGGGAAGGGGCTATTCTGACATCAGGAAGCCAGGCTGGGGGCCAGTCAGGGACTTCATTGACTTTTTCCTCTTGGTCTCAGAGCCCTAATCCTCCCCATCAAGTGGCTGTGGTAACTTGAGGGAAGCACTGAGGTGTAGGGAACATGGTATGTTTAAGGGTCATGCCTCCTCCATTCTCCAGTGGTGACACTGGTAAGTCACATCTCTCCTCTGAACCTCAGGGAGGGGATGACCACACCCCTGCCTCAGTAGCATGTTCTGCGGCTTGAAGGAATGTCGGCAACTGGATGCCAGTGAGGTCCATTTGTTCAGCGCCCCCTGAATGTCTGCAATCCATCTTCTTCTCTCTACTGGTCCCCCTGGTCTCTCCAACCTGGACCATAGAACAGCCTCCACAGCGGGTCACCTGCTTCTCTGTCTCTTGAAGGCCATTTTCTACCCAGCAGCCAGGACTGTACTTAAAGAGCAAACCTAATCTTCCATTTTCCTGCTTGAAAGCAAATGCTGTGCAGGAAAGAGTTTAACTACTTGCTGTCCAGGGGGAAAAGCCATGATTTTTGGCACTTGCCAATTTCTGTTGAGTCAGCATTCCTGCTGTGGTCAATGTAAAATGACTGATTGCTGAATAATTTGCTAAATAAATCCCTGATGATGTAACAAGTGGTTCCTGTGAGCTGGTGGGGGCTAGTCCCAGCAGCACACCACTGCTTTCGTTGTTGTTAATTGCTGCCACGTAGGTTCTAACCCATAGTGAGCCTATATAGGGCTTCCAAGGAACGGCTGGTGAGTTTGAACTGCTGACTTTGTGGTTTAAACTGACCTTGCGGTGGAGCGCTTATCCTACAGCGCAATATATATATATATGTAGGAGGAACCCTCCTATAGAAAAATACTGATCAAAAGGGGAGAAATGCGGAAAAGAGTTTCAAATTTTTCTGGAATCCAGACTTTCTGGAGCCATGAAGGCTAGCTAGGTGGGTCATTGCCTCAACAACGTCTTAAACCAAAAACATCCTCTGAAGTCTTCTTCAAACCAAGCAATTGTTTGGCTTATTTGGGAAAAAATGTCTGCCTTGAGTATTGCTTTTTTTCTAAGAATTCTGTATATGGAATCAAATGGACTGTACCAATGGAAAGATTAGATAGAATCCTCAGGGGATTGTGAGTTTATGTTCATGAGGGGAGAACAGTTCAGGCAAGGAGGGTAAGAATGATTGCCCAGCCTGAAGAATGCTACCCATGCCTCTGAATTGTACACGTAGAAATCGAATTGGTGCATGAACTCAACAACAAAGAAAAAGCAAAAGCAAAATCTGGTGTGGCACTGAAGGATAAATCACTGGACCCCAATGTCTGTTTGAACCACAAGGTTGGTGGTTCAAATCCACGAGCTGCTCCTCAGAAACCCTATCCAGGGTTGCTATGAGTTGGAAACGATTGGATGGCACTTAACAACAACAACAAAACCCTTCACTAATTACCAATGAAATTTACAGCCTGGCTGACAAGGTCTTAAATATTCTGCCCTGCCCTAGCCAGCACTCCCACACCAACCTCTCTGCTCCCCTTCCCCATCCCCGGAGCCTTTGTACCTTCAGTTCCTCTGTGTGGATGCAGCTCCCTCAGCTCTTCACTCTCTCTCACCTTTGGGGCTACAGCTCAGAAGCCACCTCCTCAGAGTGGCCTTCTGTGGCCATGCTGGACCATCCCTACCCTAGATGACTCTTGTTTTCTCTCCAGTGGCATTAATTAATTACATCCACAAAGTTGGGCAGCCATCAACACTAAGCGTTCCATCCCTCCAAATGGAAATGCAGTACCCCGTCAGCAACAACTCCCTGCCTCTCCTCCCCCAGTGCCTGGCAACCACTCATAGACTTTGGTGTCTTTGCACTTGCCTATTCCAGACAGAGGTATACATGAGATGTGTCCTGCATCTGGTTTACTTCCCTCAGGAGTATGCTTTCAGGATGATTTCTTGTGGAAGCACAGATGAGGAGACTTCACTTCTCTTTAAGCATAACGACAGTCATGCAGAGCCGGGCTGTGTGTCATTTTGGAGCCATGTAGGGTGTACATAGGGCCGCTGTGAGTCAGACTCCAAGTGCTTAACAACAACTAATGTTCCATTGTGATGGACGTGTTAGGAAACCAGTCTGTATTCCTGGGTCAATTGCCTGAGGGCCCATACAGGAAGTCTTTGATCATGGTAACCACAGTGACTGTGGAAGACCCAGGAAGAATTGATGCATTTGTTTACAGTGTTGGAGGAAATTACTAAAAATACCATGGACTCATTGGCAACCTAAAATGGCGGGCTATAAAGGCACGAAGTGGCTGGCTTACAAGTTTTCAAGAGGGAGTTTAGTTTTAGAGTATGTGGGTTGGGAGTTGGAGTTGTAGAATCCCCACTGAATGATTTTCATCTTGTCTAGATGAGTCTGGTGAAAAGAGATGGGAGTAAGATTCTTTAGAGTCAATAGTGAGTAATTATTATCATGACTAATTGCAACTGTCACAACTGTAAAGATAGAAGTTTTGTAACATAAAGGGGGGAGTAGTTAATCTTACAGTCCAGTAACAGAGGACCCTAGGACCATCAAGGGAGAAGAGCATGAGTGGAACATGGGCCCCTATACACAGAAGCAGCGACACCAGAGATGGAGGCAAAGATGAGGACATGGAGAGAGAGAGCAGCTGAGGACTCTAGACTCATGGAAAGAGAAAGACTGAGTGCTAGCAGCCAGGAGACAGGCTTGCAGAATGTGCCCTTTGGTTGTTGAAATGATTATATATTCCTGAGTGTTTTTGTGTACAAAAAAACAAACTGAAACAAAACCCATAAAACAAAAAACAGAGGAAATAGAAATAAATACTGTTAAATTATGATGCACGAGGGGATTGTAATCATTGCAAAATTGATGTTCTCCCATGTAACTATCACTCAATTCACAATAAAAGCTTCAGAAAAAAATACCCCAAAACAAAAAAGTATTATAAACTGCCAAAAGAACAAACAAATCTGTGTTGGAAGAAGTACAGCCGGAATGCTGCTTGGAAGCCAGGATGGTAAGACTTCGTCTCTCATACTTTGAACATATTATCAGGAGGGACCAGTCCATGGAGAAAGACATTATATTTGGTAAAGTGGAAGGTCAGAGAAAAAGAGGAAGGGCTCCACCAAGATGGATTGGCACAGTGGCAGCAGCAATGGATTCAAGTGTAGCAATGATTATGAGGTTGGCGCAGGACTGGGCAGTGTTTCATTCTGTTGTGCAGAGGGTCACTATGAGTCAGTACCAACTCGATGGCACCTAACAACAACAATGTGGGACATGGTTGAATAGAGTTGTGTTTTGGTGGGAAAGAAACACTGGAGGCAGGTGTGATCTCCCTCAGCATCTCTCATGCACTTACAAGGTATTTGTCTCTGGTCACTCAAACTCAGTTTCTTTCTCTGTAAAATGGAATCAACAATGGCACCAACCTTATAGGGTTGCTGAGGGCTTCAAGGAGCTAATTCATGTTGATCACTTAGCACATGGTTCATAGCAGGTGCTCCAAAAACTCACTGTGATCATTACTATTACTGGGAGGGGTTCAGGTGCCCCCGCCCCAGGTCCAACATTCATGGTCAGTTTCTGGTTCATGGTTGTTTCTGGTGAAGGACAGTTCCTTCTTGAATGGTCTTCTGCCAAGTTGCAGAAAGGGTCAGTTTTCTCTGGGTCACCCACCTCGATGTCCACCTCTGCTGTCCGAGCTGCTTCTGTCATGGTGGACAGGAGGCTGCCTCAGCATCCTCTCTAGAGTCTTCTATAGGATTGTCTGACCCTGGACACTAACTCCAAAGTAGGAGGGTTTTACATGGAAAATATTGTTGCTGTTGTTGTTAGGTGCCATCGAGTTGGTACACTTGAGAAATAGGGTTCTAGAGCCTGGAGCTGAGATCCCAGCTGTAGTGGCTTCTGCCAGCTTCCTGGGTTGCCTGGACCCAGCCTTCCTTTTTATTACGATTATTTTAAGGGAGTCCTGATGTTCTAACAAAGATTGTTATTGCTGTTAAGTGCTGTTGAGTTGGTTCCAACTCATAGCAATGAGGGATAGGATTTCCCGAGGCTGTACATCTTTGTGGGACGAGAAAGCCTGATCGTTCCTCTGCAGGGTCGCTGATGAGCTCGAACCACTGATCTTACGGTTCTCCATCCAGTTCATACCCTATAGAGCCACTGTACTCCCAACAGTGGTAGGCAAACACATTTTTAAAAAGGGAGTCCTGACATTCTTAAAAAGGCTTGCACAAGACACTCCACTGGCATGGACTCGCTTCTGATGCACAGTAACCCTATAGAACTGTTCTGTAGCATTTCTGAGGTTGTAAATCTTTACAGAAGCATATTAGTTCATCTTTCTTCCTTGGAGCAGCAGGTGGGTCCCAACCAGTAATCGTTTGATGAGCAGCCCAATGCTTAACTCGCTGTGCCAGCAGTGCTCCCCCACTTTTTAGAAGGAGCTCTGATATTGTTAGTAATGCTGACATTGGTGGATGAACACAGCAAAGGAAACCAAATAAGAGAATGGTGAGGAAGGAGGAGAACAAGAGGGTGGGGTCCTGAAAGCCAGGATTTCACAGAGGATGTGGTAGACTGAACTCTAAGGTACCCCAAGGACTGTGAGTACAGTGATACTCACACCCTGAAATGCTGGAAAAGAAGGGTTTTCTAGAGGTAATGAAGGAACTAAGCTATTGACCTGAAGCTAGGAAGGTCACAGGGTGGTCAGTAGGAAGACAAGAAAGAAGGAAAAGACCAAAAGGGGTGTCAGAAGAGACTCTGGAACTTGCACAGAGGTCATCTTCTCAGGCTGGTGGCAGAAGAGGAAGCCAGAGAGCTCGTGTGTGTAAGAGGGATTTGATGATCAAGAAGTTCTTGATGACTGAGATGGAGGAAATCAAGGGACAAGGACTTCAGAGACGACTTCAGAAGCTGAAGAAAGTTCCCAGCTGGTATAGAGACCCCCCTCCCCACCAAATATAACTTGGGATCCTAATTCCTGATACCGATGGATGAAATGTAATTCAATGTGATGTAATAAAATAGAATGTAATTTAATAACATTTAATTCAATGCTATTAGATTTCATACATTTAATGTTGTTGTTGTTAAGTGCCTCCGAGTCGATTCCGACCCATAGCGACCCTGTATAGGGTTTCCAAGGAGAAGCTGGTGAACTTGAACCACCGACCTTACAGTTCAAACGACTTTGCAGTCTGACACATCAGCCCACAGCACCACACCAGGACATGCAATTTACAACACAATGGAGTCCTGATATGGTGCTTCAGGAAAATGCACTGGACTCCAAGGCTGGTGTGAACTGCAGGGTCAGTGGTTCAAAGCCACCAGCGACTCCTTGGAAACCCTAGACAGGGTCTCTATGAATCGTCACTTAACAACAACACAATGTAATATAATCAACTTCCACAGAGTCCGAGTGGCACTGTGGGTTAGAAATTGGGCTGCTAACTGTAAGGTTGTTGTTGTTGTTGTTAAGTGCCGTCGAGTCGGTTCCAACCCATAGCAACCCTGTATAGGGTTTCTGAGGGTGTAAATCTTTACGGGAGTAGAAAGCCTCATCTTTCTCCCACGGAGCAGCTGGTAGTTTTAAGGTTCGCAGCCCGATTCATAACCACTACACTACCAGAAGGTCAGAGGTTCAAAACCACCAGCTGCTCTTTGGGGAAAGATGAGGCTGTCTGCTTCCATGAAGATTATATATAGGGTTGCTACAGGAAAAACACACTTGGTGTTTCTCAAGCTGAAAGAATTGAAGAAAAAATTTCAAAGAAAAAAAATTCAAACCTCAATTTTCAATATTGAAGGATTCTAAGGGTGAAATGGGAGTCCTGGTATGGCGCTGTGGCTTAATGTGCCAGACTGCAAAGCTATTTGAACTGCAAGGTCAGCAGTTCAAACTCACCACCTGCTCCTTGGAAACCCTATACAGGGTTGCTATGGGTTGGAATCGACTCGATGGCACTTAACAACACACAAGAGTAAAATATTGAATGATGCAGAAAACATCAAAACAAGATGGAAAGAATACACAGAGTCACTGTACCAAAAAGAAATGGCTGATGTCCAGCCATTTCAAGAGGCAGCATATGATCAAGAGCCAATGGTACTGAAGGAAGAAGTTCAAGGGGCACTGAAGGCATTGGCAAAGAACAAGGATCTGGGAACTGATGGAATACAAACTGAAATCTTTCAATAAACTGAGGCAACCCTGGAGGCACTTGATCATCTATGCCAAGAAATTTGGAAGACAGTGACCCAGCCAACTGATTAGAAGAGCTCCATATTTGTACCCATTCCAAAGAGAGGTGACCCAACAGACTGGTGAAAGCATTAGACAATATTATTAAAATCACATGAAAGGAAAATTTACTCAAGATAATTCAAAAACAGCTGCAGTATATTGACAGGGAACTGTTTGAGGCTCAAGCCAGATTCAGATGAGAATGTGGAACAAGGGCTATCATTGCTGTCAGATGGATCTTGGATGAAAGCAGAGAATACCAGAAAGCTGTTTGCCTGTGCTTTATTGACTATGCAAGGGCTTTTGATTGTGTGGATCGTGACAAGCTATGGACAACATTGCAAAAAAAATAGGTATTCCAGAACACTTAATTGTGCTCATGAGGAACCTGTACATAGATCAAAAGGTAGTCATTGGAACAGAACAAAGGGACACTGAATGGTTTAAAATCAGGAAAGGTGTGCACCAGGGTTACATTCTTTCACCATACTTATTCAATCCATAAATTGAGCAAATACCCAGACGATGGATTATATGAGGAAGACCATGGCATGAGGATTGGAGGAAGACTCATTAACAACCTGCAATATGCAGATGATATAACCTTGCTTGCTGAAATCGAAGAGGGTTTAAAATCTTTATCAAGATCAAAGATCACAGCTATCACTATGGGTTGAACTTTAATGTAAAGAAAACAAAAATCCTCACCACTGGGCCAATAGATAATGTCATTTATAAATGGAGAAAAGATTGAAGTTGTCAAAGACTTCACATTTCTTGGATCCACTGTCAACACTCATGGAAGCAGCAGTCAAGAAATCAAATGGCATATTGCATTAGGTAAATCCGCTGTACAAGACATCTTTAAAGTGTTCAAGAGCAAAGATGTCGCTTTGAGGACTAAGGTGTGCCTGACTCTGTACAGGGTTTCTGAAGAGTGACTGGTAGGCTTGAACCGTTTGATCTGGTGGTTAATAAGTTAATAAATTCAGTGTTTATCCTGTAGCACCACACCAGAGCTCCATACTGAATGTGTTGTTGTTGGTAAATGCTGTTGAGTTAGTTTCCACTCATAGCAACCCTGTGCAGGGTTTCTGAGGAGTGGCTAGTGGGTTTGAATCACTCATGTAGTGGTTAACAGTCCAGTGTTAATCCTGTAAGTACCACATCAGGACTCCATCACTGAGCGTGTTGTTTGTTGTTGTTAAGTGCTATCTCATCTGTACACTCTCTCAGCCTCACTTTTTCATCTGTCAGATGCGGGCAGCACAACCTAGCTGGTTGTTGTCGTTAAGTGCCATCAAGTTAGTTCCGACCCATAGTGACCCTGCATAGGGTTTCTGAGGAGCGACTAGTGAGCTTGAACCACCAACCTTGCAGTTTAAATGGCTTTGCAGTCTGGCACATTAACCCACAGCGCCACACTCTGTAAATTATGTAGGCAGTGCTGGTCACAGCTCATCCTCACCACAGTTTCAGTCAGAGGGAGTGGAGAATACACACATTTTACAGATAGGTACCTGTGGACATTTCAACATAGGGACCCCTGCACCTGGCACAAGTGTGAGGCTCAGCATTGCTTTATACGAACTGAATTTGCCTCCCAATACTGGACTGGGAGCCACCACCTGCTTTCCTGAAAAAGAGCAATGGCACAGATCTGTCACTACGTCATCTGTGCCCCGTCTGGGCTGTGAGTCCAGGCAGCTGAGCAGGCGTTCTTGTTGGAGCTGTATTCCCAGGACCCAGCGTGGTGCAGGGCTGCAGGTTCCGTGAGTTTAAACATACAGAGAATGCACCCAGTCTAGGAAGAGGAGGAGACTTGTCCAAAGTTTCAAGCCTGTGAGTGGCAGACTCGGAACTTGAACTCAGGGCAGCTGGCTCTGAGTCAAGTGCTCATCCCTGGCCTTACGGTGGTGCCTCCAGACTCTGTGATACTGGTTCTGGGAGCTGTTGGATCAGGTCTCAGGTGATGGACGGGTCACAGGTTAGATTTCCTGTCTTACCCCTGCAGGGGGCCAATCCAGAGGGATTGTTGAAAGTCCTTGCCTGTGTGCTGAGTGGAACAGACCCCATGAGTCCCCACTGATATCCCCTCACCATGACCACTTCCCTTCCACCTGCCAGCACCTACATCTCTAACCTGAGTCTGCTTCGCCCACTCGTTGAGGATATCAGACCAAAGCTGACCAAATCCACTGCTGTCCAGTCGATTCCAACTCACAGTGACCTTATAGGACAGAATAGAGCTGCTCCCTAGGGTTTTTCATCAGCTGTCAAACTGGATAATGGATGCATTTGGATTATGGTGTTGGTGAAGAATATTGGTGATACTGTGGACTGCCTAAAGAATGAACAAATCTGTCTTGGAAGAAGTACGGCTGGAATGCTCCTTAGAAGCTAGGATGGCGAGACATCTCATGCACTTTGGACGTGTTATCGGGAAGGACCAGATTCTGGAGAAGCAGGAGGGACACCATGCTTGGTAAAACAGAGGGTCAGTGAAAAAAAAAAAAGAAGACCCTCAACAGTGGCTTTAACAGTGGGTCAAACCTAACAACAATTGTGAGGATAATACAGGACTCAGTGTGAGGGTTGCCATGAGTTAGACTGATTTAATGGTCCCGAATAACTGAGGACTAAGCCATGGTGTTTTCAAAAACCTCATATGCGTGCAAAAGCTGGGCAGTGAATCAGGAAGACTGTAAAAGAATTGATGCTTTTGAGTTATGGTGTTGGAGGAGAATATTTAAAGTGCCACGGGCTGCCAAAAGAACCAATAGATCTGTTTTGGAAGAAGTGCAGCCAGAGTGCTCCTTGGAGGGCAGGATGGCCAAACTTCGTCTCTCATATTTGAAACATATTGTCAGCAGGGACCAGTCGCTGGAGAAGGATATCATGTTTGGTAAGGTGGAGGGTCAGAGAAAAAGAGGTAGACTCCCAACGAGATGGACTGGCCAAGTGGCAGCATCGATGGACTCAAGCGTAGCAACAGTAGTGAGGTTGCCCAGGATTGGGCAGTGTTTTGTTCTGCTGTGCATAAGGTCGCTATGGATCATAGCAACTCGATGGCACCTAACAACAACATATGGGTCATAGTGACTTGATGGCACCTAACAACAACAACAACAAAAGATGCACCTGACCCAAGCCATGGTATTTTCAGTAACTTCATATGCTTGTGAAAGCTGGACAATGAATAAGGAAGACCGTAGAAGAATTGATGCTTTTGAGTTATGGTGTTGGAGGAGAATATTGAAAGTGCCACAGGCTGCCAAAAGAACCAACAGATCTGTGTTGGAAGAAGTGCAGCCAGAGTCCTCCTTGGAGGCCAGGATGGCCAAACTTCATCTCTCATACTTTGGACATATTGTCGGGAGGGACCAGTCACTGGAGAAGGATATCATGCTTGGTAAGGTGGAGGGTCAGAGAAAAAGAGGGAGACCCCCAACGAAATGGATTGGCTAAGTGGCAGCATCAATGGACTCAAGTGTGGCAACAATTGTGAGGTTGGTCCAGGATCGGGCAGTGTTTCGTTCTGTTGTGCATGGGGTGGCTATGAGTTGGTACTGACTTGGTGTCACCCAACAACAACAATAACCACAGTCCTCGTGTGGCGCTGTGGGTTAATGGGCTGGACTACAAGGTCAGTGTGAACCGCAAGGTCAATGGTTCAAGCTTACTAGCTACTCCTCAGAAACTCTATACAGGGTCCCTATGAGTCGGAACCAACTCAATGGTACTTAAGAACATCAACGATAATAGCAAGTCTTTAGAGAAGTAGACTGCCTCATCTTTCTCCCGAGGAGAGGATGGTGGGGTCAAACTGCTGACCTTTTGGGTAGCAGCCCAACTCTTTACTCCTTGCATAACCAGGGGTCCTGGAGAGTAGGAATCCACCCCCTCCCAGGATCAGCCTTCAACCCATGATTGGTAGCAGATGGAGTACCAGTCCCCCAGCTCTGTCCTTCGTTACCAGTTCAATACCCAGCTCCTGACTTCCCTCTTCTTGCTTCCCTATTCCTCTATCCCTGTTTCCAGAGATCTCCTCCCAAATGAACTCAACTCCTTGTCTCAGGGTCTGCTTCTGGGGGAACCCAAAACAGGACCCTCCCTGCTGTCTCCCCATCATTCCTCATTTCTTTGAGGCCAAGAGGATTTCTCTCTCCTGGAACTTCCTTGTGAACTTTCCTGGGTGTTGTCATTTTCTGGGGCAGGGGAGTGTGGCCAAGTCTGCTGACTGTCACCAAACCCACTTCCCCTTTTTCCTGGGAACAGAGCTAGAAAATCTTTCCCAGCCTGTCCAGAGTTAAAAGTGGCCGGTGACTATGTTCTATTCTAATGGGAAAGTTAGTAATATCTACCACTTCCAGGATTGGCAGATAAACATTCTCTATGTGTGTCGCCCGAGTTCTCTCCTCCTCAATGCTGGCAGGAAGGGCCACCTGGGAAGTCACATGATGAAGATGGCAGACATACAGGAAGGATCTGGGGCTCTGAATCACCCCTTGGAAGGAGAGCCATGTGTTCATTAAGCACACCAGCCTTGAGTAGACTTCTCAAGCGGGAAGAATCAACTTCTATTCTGATTGAGGCATTGTATGTGTTGAGAGTTGTTTGTTACAGTAGCTCATCTTCCCTAATCCAGACAGCAAGACGCTGGGCCTTGGAGATAAGCCAACTTCGGTCAATCCTGACTTGTTATACCGGGCCTAGGGGACCATAAGCCTGTCATTGAATCTCACCACAAACTGTCCAATAGAAATCACTGTCCCCATTTTATAGATGAGGAGCCTGAGGCCCTGAATCACATGGTTAGGAGGTGGCAGACAGAACTCAAGATGAGTCTGAACTCTGCTTACAGACCACAGAAGGATTCCAGATCCTTTTATATCTTTCTTCTCTGAATGTGTCTGTCCCTCTAGGACTCTGCTGTGGTCTCCTGGCAGGTACAGAGAATTCAGCCTCATCCCTGACAATGGTCAAGACTAGTTTCTGGGAGTAGGGGCCTGGAACCCCTCTCCCTGTGACTCTGGAGGGTTCCAGGGGCAATGCCAGGTCCCTGAGGGAAGAGCTTGTTCAGTTCTCCAATCTTTCCATCTTCAGGCTGGGTCTTGTCCCTGCAGGAGCCTCCCCACCAAACATGGGAAAGAGCAGCATTACTTGTTTTGAAGTTTTTATTGTGAACGGAGTGATAGTGTACGTGGGAAAACATCGGCGTTACACCATTGTTTCATTGTAATGATTACAGTCTCCTCTGTGCATCATCTTTCAACATTATTTGCTTCTATTCCCTTTGTGGTCTTTTTTTGTTTTTGTTTTTGTTTGTGTTTTTTTTTGGGGGGGGGGGTGGATAGGTAGCGTAGTGCTTATGAATCGGGCTGCGAACCGCAAGGTCAGCATTTCGAAACTACCAGCTGTTTCGCGGGAGAAGAGGCGTTCTGCTCCCGTAAAGATTTACAGCCTCGGAAACCCTGTACAGGGTCGCTATGAGTCGGAACCGACTCCACGGCACATAACAATAACAACATACACAAAACACTCAGAAATATATAACAAGCTGGTGTGGTGCTGTGGTTTAATGTGCTAGACTGCAAAGCCATTTGAACTGCAAGGTCGGCAGTTCAAACTCACCAGCTGCTCCTTGGAAACCCTAGACAGGGTCTTTATGGGTTGGAACCGACTCGGCGGCACTTAACAACAACAACAATAACAAAACAACCCAAGGGCACATTCTGCAGGCCAAGAGGCAGCATTTTGAGAGGCCCGGGGACAACTGGTCACATCTGCTTGGTCTCCACTCCGTATGCCTCTTGCCCAAAGCAGCAGTTGGAGGGCTGGGACCTGTGTATGTCCCCATGACTGGGCTCCTGACCCTTCCTGTAAGAATCACTAAAGGGGATAGAACTGAAGAGGGGCTAAGACCCCCAAGCTTCTGTTTCCAAATTGTGCTGGTTGGTCCATTTGCTGCCAGACTCAGCAGCATGAAGCCAGCCTGAGCAAGCTTGGGGCTTCTGCTTTCAAAAACCTGTTGCTCCCACTGGCCGCTGCCCCACCAGGCTCCCCTGCCTTCCCAAGTGTAAAGCCTCTCCCAAGATTCCCGCCAATTCCCAGGACTTCTGTTCCCTTGATCCAGGCCAGCTGTCTCCACCCAGAGTGGACGCCCAGGCCCCAGCCTGTGGCCTACAAACCCTGCCTCTCCAGAGTGGAGAGACTGGTAGGCAGCAGGGGTCGCTGTCCTGGGGCTCAAGTCTTTCCCCTCAAGTGGGTGGAGCTGTGGCCCCCTCCTGTAAAGGCCTGCTAGCATTTAGTGAAGTATTTTTTCAATAAAGTCAGCTCTCTCATTCTCTGACTCAGTCTCTCTTTCCATCCCCCATCCCTCCTCCCAGACCACACCTTCCTTCCATTCCCTCTTTCCCACCCCTTCTCTCCCTCGGTCTCCGTAGCCCCGCCCCCTTCTCTGTGAGGTCCCGCCTCCTTAAGGCAGGCATGGGGAGTGCGGATCCCAGCAGCTGACACTTACTTAGGGCACTTACTGGGGCCCACGGCGGCATTTAATCTGGGTCTTGAGGATAAAAATACTAATAGCGACAGTTCATGGACACTTGCCTGAAACAGCAGCTCCCCAGGCTTTCTTGGTGGGCTACATTATTTGAACCTCACATAGACCCAACTCCTACCTTACAGACAGGAAGTCCCTGGGATGCACACACAGTTTTCACTCGACTTGTTGCTATGAGTCGGAACCCACTCAACGGCACTTAACAATAACAACGAACAAAAAGGAGTCCTGACGTGGTGCTGTAGGATAAACGTTGGACTGCTAACCTCAAGGTCAGTGATTCAAATCCACCAGCTGCTCCTTGGGAACCCTATACAAGGTCTTAGAGTCAGAACTAACTCAATGACACTTAACAACAACAACACTAGCCAAAAGGTTGGTGTCTCAAACCTAATGCCATGAATGGAGTCCTGGTGTGGCACTGTGGGTTAATGTAAAGTCAGTTTGAATCGCAAGGTCGGCAGTTCAAGCTTACTTCTTGCTCCTCGGAAACCCTATACAGGGGTCACTATGAGTTGGAACTGACTCAATGGCACTTAACAATAACAATAGTGCTATGACAGAAAGGACTAGCTGCTCCCTGAAGATTACAGCCCAGAAACCCCTATGAGTTGGAATCCAGGTGAGAATCTGGAGCAGATAGGAAGACTAAATAACCTGCCTGCTTCTCCGAGGGGGTGGAGGGCAGGTATGATCCCAGTACCCGCTGCTCTACACAGACTTGTTCAGACAGATGAGGGGGATTAGGCCATTTCAGGTCAGCTCTAAAGGAGCAAAAGTGTCACTGGGTAAACAGAGGAGTGAGGGAGGAGGGCTGGATGAGAGATGAGGCTGTGGGAGCCATGTGGGGTGGCTCCAAGAGGCCTTGAATGCCCGACTAAGAAGACTGGGCACAACATCATCAGCTGCTGCCTTCCTGTTCTCCCAAGATCGGCTTTCCCCTTGGGGCTGCAGCAAGCCTCGACCCCACAGGTAGCAGACAGCCTGGGTCAGAAACCAGGCATCACAACTTGGCCATGAGGTTCGGGCCGAACATCCCCTTTTCTGAGATGAGTGTACAACAGACACTTGATCCTACTGGGCCAGGCACTGATGCTAAACATAGGCCCTGAGGCCCTGAGGGCAGGGCAGAAGCAGGCCAGCTGGCCAGCCAGGAGGGTACAAGACAGGTCGCCACCCCTTCCTCAACCAGAAAGTCAGGCCTGGGCCCATGAGTTTGGTGTCTGGCAGAGTGTGGTGCTCTGCGGATTGGCCACCCTGAGCTAGCTGGACCATGGCTGTGGGTGGCTCAAGGTGCATGTGCCTGGTCACATGCTTTCAGGGTCAGCCAGGAGCTATGACAGTGCAGTTTTGGAGGGGACGCTGGCTTCGGTGCACCAGGAAAATTAGGATGCAAGGGAGACAGGGAAGACAGCGAGAAATGTCTATCGACAGAGAAAACAGCGAAGCACATTAAAATCCAGACCCTGTACTGACCAGGTAGCCTCAGAAAGTGGCCTTTGAGTCCACCTGCAAAGTTTCTGAGCCCCAGTGTCCTTATCTGTGAAATGGAGAGGGTCACATGCTCCTTTTGTTGTTGTTAGCTGTCATCATCAAATTGGCCCCCAACTCATGAGGACCCCATACACAATGGAACAAAATGCCACCCAGTACTGCAGTATCTCCATGATGGGTTGAGGATGGGCAGTTAAGACTGTGGTTATCACTGACAGATTTTTGGAAGCAGATAGCCAGGACTTTCTTCCTGGTCTATCTCAGTCTGGAAGTTCCACCGAAGCTTGTTGAACACCATTGTTGTTGTTGTTAAGTACTGTGGAGTCGGTTCCGACTCATAGTGACCCTGCACAGGTTTCTGAAGCTGTAAATCTTTACGGGAGCAGAACGCCTCATCTTTCTCCTGCGGAACTGCTGGTAGTTTCGAACTGCTGACCTTGAGGTTGGCAGCCTGACTCGTAACCACTATGCTACCAGAGCTCCTTAAAGACATGCAAACCTCCACTAACAGACAAAGGGGATGGCTAGAAATTGAACCTAGATCTCTGCATTGCATTGTTGTTGTTAGGTGCCATCGAGGACAGCGGCCTTTTTAACACACAACAGAATGAAACACTGCTCTGCCCTTCATCAACCTCACAATTGTTGCTAAGCTTGAGCCCATTGCTGCTGTCACTGTTTCTACATGTTGTTGTTGTTAAGTGCCATTAATTAATTCAGTTCTGACTCAGTGACCCTGTATAAGGTTTCCGAGGAGTAGATGGTAGGTTTGAACTGCTGACCTTGTGATTTGCAATCCAATGCTTGATCTCTGCACTTTTGTTTTGTTAAATGCCATCTAGTTTGTTCCAACCCATAGTGACTCTGTATAGGTTTCCAAGGAATGGCTGATGAACTTGAACCACCAAGTTTGCAGTCCAGCACATTAACCCACAGCACCACACAGGTGAGAATTCTACCACTAACCTGCCCCTGTCTCCATCTATCCCTTAGGGCAGGTCTTATCCAGTCCTTTACTTCCTGACTCCAGGGGTCAGTTCATGCATTCCTGGGTTGGGGGAGGTTTATGGAGGATGGGCCTCCTGGAGGGGAGAGCTTCTATCTTGACCTGGGACATTTTTAAAGTCATGTGTTTGTATGGGTGACTGCGCAAGTGAACCCATGTTCACAAGAAAGACCAGCAGCAAATACATAGTTAATTGAATTCTGTCCAACAAGAGAGTTATTTTCAAATTATGGGTGATGGAACTTTGAACCCCAGGGCTAAGAGATTCTTTCAAACTAATAAAAATAAACATTTGTATTTTTGTTTTTGAAAATACTACATAAGCTTGATTTTGATTGTAGCTGATTTATAATATACATCAAAGTGCCCAGGTATCCCTTTTCTTTGATGTATATTGGTTCATCCTGACTTCAGGGGCTCTCGGAGTTTTGTGGGGGGCTGCATCCATAAAGATAGTTGCTTTTTCCACTTCTCAGTGCCCCAGCAAAGGGAAAGATTGGCCAAGTGCCACACAGAACTTTCCAGAACAACCAAGACCATCACCCTGGTGGCTAGGCCCACGTTCTTTGCAATATGACTCTAGTTCTTAGTTTTTTGCATACCACACAGACCTGCACATAGACTCCACACTACATAGAAAGCGCCAGGAAAGAGATGGAGAAATATAAATCTAGGAAAAGAAAATGTGAATAATTACTTAATATTTGCTTACGGCTAATTTACTCACCAACCATCTTGTCAACAGGTGAATTCAACTTAACTGTTTTCTTCACTTAAAAAATGTAAACCAGGTATGCATGTGTGCCATATGTGAGCTGTGTGTGCATGTGTGCACGGATATAGGGGGGCTTCAAAAAAGTCTGTGGAAAATGGAAAGATAATGAATTTTTCCTCCAGGAACTTTTTGAAGCTCTCTCTTGAATATCCGAAAGCAGACCAGTGGCCAACAGGGAGACCTTGCCCTAGCAGTGCTGAGACCCGCTTACAGGCACCCCCTTTCCTGCTTAAAGGGGAACCCCCAGCTCATGGGGATCCAGAGGCCGCTCCTTAGTTCAGCACAAACCATGGCTGCGTTCCCTTTGCCAGTGACCTTTAGAGCTGGTTTATGAGCCATCCTATTATGTAATGGTCACAAGGCGTCTGGCTTCCAAACAGCAGCTCTCCGTCTGTAGCTATTCCTCAAGTCCAAAGCCACCTCGGGGAGCACAGGTGGCCCCCGCTTCTGCAACTCCATGTGTCTATCACCCTCTGCTCTCTGCCAGGCCTTCTCTGTCTCCTATGTTGTGGGCATTCTAGGAGGTGGGCTATCCTGGCCTTGAAGGATGGTTAGCAGCATCCCTGGCCTCTAATTCACTAGATGCCAGTGGCATTGTCCACAACAACAAAAAAGTGTCTCTGTGCATTGCCGAATCATCTCCTGGGGGCACAATGTCATTTCCCAACCCCCAACCCCACTGAAAACCACTGTCTCCCACTAACCAATGCCCCTTCTGTCTCCATTAGGAAATTTGAAATAGAATGACCTTTAATATTTATATGTGTTTATTCCAGTGCTGGACTCCCGGTGTGGCACTGTAGGATAAACACTGGACTATAACCCACCAGGTCGGCAGTTCAAATCCACCAGCTGCTCCTCGGAAACCTATATAGGGTTGCTAGGAGTTGGAACCAGTACGACAGCACTTAACAACAACATTCCAGCATTAGACTGTTAACCACAAGGTTGGTGGTTCAAACCCACCAGCTGCACCTTGGAAATCCTATACAGGCTTGCTATGAGCCAGAACTGACTTGACGACACACACTAATTTTGGTGGTGTAGTGGGTAAGTATAGGCTCCTAACCCACCAGCCGCTCCTGGAGAAAAAGATGAGGCTTTCTGCTCCCAAAAAGATGCTCTTGGAAACATGGACAATCGTTCTACTTTGCCTTAGAGGATCGTCAGGAGTCAGAATGGACTCAGCAGCCACGTGTTTGGTTTTCAGTTTTATTCTAAGATATTGCATCCCTGGGTATTGCAAATGGTTAATGTACTTGGCTGCTAATCAAAAGATGGGTGGTTCAAGTCCACCCAGCAATGTCTCAGACAAGAAGTATAGCAATCTACTTTTGAAAAAATCCGCTATGGAAACCCTGTGGAACAGTTACTACTGTGACACACATATTCATGACACACATACTATTGTGGTTAGGTGCCATCAAGTCGGAATCAACTCATAGCGACCCCATGCACAACAGAACGAAACACTGCTCACTCCTGCACCAAACTCACAATCACTGCTATGCTTGAGCCCATTGCTACTGCCACTGTGTCAGTCCATCTAGTAAAGCGTCCCTTCACTTTACTACGTACAATGTCCTTCTCCAGGGATTGGTCTCTCCTGATGACATGATGTGTCTGATGTATGAGAGATGAAGTCTGGCCATCCTGTTTTCCAAGAAACAATTTGGGTGTATTTCTTCCAACACGGATTTGTTTGTTCTTTTGGTGGTCCACGGTACTTTTAATATTCTCTTCTAACCCCCCCCCCACACACACACACATATACTGGTGGTGTGGCACCATAGGATAAGTACTCGACCTCAAAGTTGGATTGAACCACAAGGTCAGGCCGTTCAAACTCACCATTCGCTCTTTGGAAACCCTATATAGGGTTGCTATGAGTCGGAACCGACTTGACAGCACTTAACAAACAAAAATAACAAATAGTGGTGGTGGTGTGCCGTGGAGTCGGTTCCGACCCATAGAGACCCTGTATAGGGTTTCCAAGGAGCAGCTGATGAGCTTGAACCACTGACCTTACAGTTCAAACAGCTTTGCAGTCTGACGCATTAACCTACAACACCACACCAATGGACTCCTGGTGTGGCTCTATAGGATATGCACTGGATTGTGAACCATAATGTTGGCAGTTCAAACCTAGTAACTACTCAAAAACCCTACGCAAGGTCGCTATGAGGCAGAACCGACTTGATGGCACATCACAGAAAAAACAAAACATATGCACACACAAACACACGTACATATACTTAAATGAATATGGAGTCCTGGTGTGGTGCTGTAGGATAAGCACTAGACTGTAAGGTTGGTTTGAACTGCAACGTTGGCAGTTCAAATTTCTCAGAAACCCAATACAGGGTTGCTATGAATGAGAAATGAATTGATGGCACTTAACAACAAATAAGTGTATAAATAGACATATGCATATGTTTGTAAAGAGCTCTGGTGGCACACTGATTATGAGCTTGACTGCTAACCAAAAGACCAGTAGTTCAAACCCATCAGCCAGTCAGAGATGTGGCCTTTTGCTTCCGTAAAGATTACAGCCTTGCAGATGACTCTATTGGCAGTTCTACTTGATTCTACGGGGCTGCTGTAAATCAGAATCGACTTATAGCCACTTTTCTATGAAGCACATTTTACAGATTAGGAAATCGAGGTTCAGAGAGGTTATGTTAAGTTATTCAAGATCACACAGCAAACAGGTGATGGAGTCGGCAGATGACTCTAGAGTCTGGGCTCTGTAGGGTGTCTGGGATGGACACCTCATAAGCCTCAGCTTGACCTCCTGTGGACAGGGACAATAACACCAGGACTTCTGTGGCAAAGGAGAACCTCTCACCCCCCTGGCACTTCTAGGCATGCCCAGAGGTCTTTAGTATCTTCAAGTTCCTGAGGGAGTCCAGCCTGCCTTCCCCTTCCCTTACGAGGTTCATTTACTTCAGGCATGGTGGGACTTGGTGCCCCATCAAGTTGTGTTTTAGGACCTGTGACATGATGTGAGAGATTCCACAGATGCTGGTGGCACAGTGGGTTAAACACTGGACTTCTAATTGTAAGGCCAGCAGTTCAAACCCACCAGCACTGCCTGGGAGAAAGATGAGGCAGTTTGTTTCTGTAAAGATTTCTAGTCTTAGAAACCCAGTGGTGGGAGAGTGGTGGTGGTTATGTGCCGTGGAATCGGAACCGACCCATAGCGACCCTGTACAGGGTTTCCAAGGCTGTCAATCTTTACGGGAGCAGAAAGCCTCATCTTTCTCCCGCGGAACAGCTGGTAGTTTCGAACTGCTGACCTTGCGGTTTGCAGCCTGATTCATAACCACTATGCTACCAGAGAGAGGATCTCAATGACTTGGATTAGATGATAGTGGATTTGCATGTGGCTTGATGTGAAAGAGAGCCCTGGTGGTACAATGGGTTAAGCATTCAACTATTAACAGAAAGATTGGCAGTTCAAACCCACCAGCTGCTCCGTGGGAGAAAGATGTGGCAATTCATTTCCATAAAGATTTACAGTCTCAAAAACTCTATTGTTGTTGTTGTTAAGTGTTATCGAGTAAGTTTTAACTCATTGTGACCTTGTATAACAGAGTTTCCAAAGAGCAGTTGGTGGGTTTGAACTGCTGACCTTACAGTTCAAACTGACCTTGCGGTCTAGTGCTAATCTTACAGCGCCATACCAGAAAACCCTATGGGACAGTTAAATTCTGTCCTACAGGGTTGCTCTGAGTGGGATTTTGTTTGGGGTTTGGCATGATGTGGTTATAAGCCAACAAGATCATGCAGTGAGTCTGGGGTGGAGCTACTGTGAGAAAGCTCAGGTTCGGAAGGCGGGGCCTCTCCCCACCCCGGGCTCAGTGTCCTTGACCCTGTTTTGATTTTCCAGTTTTCTGGAAAATGTTTGGCTGTCACCGAGTTCTGGCAAATTCCATGAGGGGCTCACTTCCTCCATGTGTACATTCGGGCTGACAGGTCTCAGGTGCTGGATTACAGGTCACTGGGTGCTCTGCTGCCCGGCAGGTAGATGGGAAATACATTCCCTTCCTCCCCAGGCTCTGTAACCTCTGTCCCACCCACCCTGGCTCCCAGCCCTGCCTCCTCTGGGTTCCAGGCCTGGCTGGTCACTCTGGATTCCCTGAGGAGCCAGGGGGTGGGAAGGCTGAAAGCTGAAACCTGGGCACAGCAGGCCCTACAGACACGCCAAATGGGGAACAGCTGTGGGCTTGGAGCAGCCAGCTCCCTGAGGCTGGGCCTCCAGGCTCATCGAGTAAGGCTTCCATGCTGAACCTCCGGACTGGGCCTCCATGCTGAGCCTCCAGACTGGGCCTCCATGCTGAGCCTCCAGACTGGGCCTCCATGCTGGGATAGGCTGCATTCAAAGGAGATCTTTCTTGACCTCCTAGTTGGAGGGGACTGGGGTGCAGGTCTGTTCCGCTTGGGAGAGAGGGCCCAAGAGTGGTTGCATTCACAGGCCCTGCGTGTCCAACACTGTCAGCTGTTACGCCTGGACGGAGGAGGTGTTGCAGACAGGCCTCTGCTTGTTTCCCTTTGTGGAAGGCACTAGAAAGCTCGCAGCTCTGCTCTGAATGAAATGTCCAGGGATAATCTATTCCCAGCAGCTGACTTAGGGTTCAGCTTTGCTCCCAACTTCCCAAGGGTGAGTCAAATAGGCTAAGATCTACCAACCATCCTGACTAGCAACAGAGTCCACCAGCTGCCTGAATCTTCCAGGTCCTATGGGAGTACCTCCTGCCTGTCCCCGGGAGCAGGCAGAAAGGTGGTGGGTGCCTCCCTAGGGCTGGGTCCTGGGCAGGCTGCTGGGGTTCCCGCATCTCACCTCACACCACAGAGGGAGGACCGACAGTTATTGTGGAAAGTCAAACTCATGCCAGACAGGCATGGGCAAACAGGGCTTCCCCTGCAGATGGAGTGAGGGGGTAACCATGGCACAGTTTGTACCCGGCTGGCCATGCACAGCTTGGAGACTCGAACATATGCATTCAGCACGTAGAAGAGAAGCCCTGGCTACTGGTTTCTGTGGAGGTAGCAGGTGATGAAGCAGTCTACCCTGTAACATGTGAGGTGGCCCTGAGTTGGAATTGGTTCCAACTGTAATGGTGCTGATGTCTCTGAAGGCAAGTAGGACTTGCAGCAGGGAGCAGGGTGGCTGACAGAGGTTCAGTCTTTCTGTCCTGCTGCTCTGGCCTGGACTTCGTGTCTGAAGGGGCAGCCACGGTACCACTGCTGTTGCAAATAGACCAACGTCCCGCCATTGCGTTTGCACTGCCAACCTATTAATTTTAATGGAAGTCACTATACAGTCTCACTGGTTCTTTGCTCACTTGCTTGTGGGGTGTTGGAGAAATGGTCCGGGCACAGTAAGAGGCACAAATGGGGGCTCAGGTGTTCCCTAAGCTGCCCTAAGGGTTCTTGCTGGGTGAAGAGCCTACTGGGTGTCACCTCCCCACCCCCTACGCATAGACGTCCATAGTGTATAAGGCCAACCCTGTCTTTCTTCCCAACTCAGCGGTTAGAACTGTGCCGTTTTGTCTTAGCCTCTTAGGACACGTACTATAACAAAACATTCAAGAACAGAGATTTATTTTTTCACAGTTCAGGATGCTAGAAATCTAAATTCAGGCTGTTGGCTCTAGGGGAAAGCCTTTTCCTCTTTCAGCTTCTAGTAGTTGCCAGCAACCTTGGTGTTCTGGGCCGTGTGGATGCCTTGACTGTTGAAGTCACATGGCGTCTTCCCCTGTCTCTTTACTGGGAAAGTTGCTGTTGAGTTGGCTCAGACTCTCAGTGAGCCTATAGGACTGAGGAGAACTGCCTCATAAGATTTTCTAGACTCCTGATGTGGCGTCATAGGATAAGCACTCAACCTTAAGATCGGTTTGAACCACAAGGTTAGCAGTTCAAACTCACGAGCTGCTCCTTGGGAACCCTATACAGGGTCCCTATGAGTCGGAACTGACTTAGCAGCATTTAACAACAACACAACAACAATCTTTTAGGACTCTGGTGTGGCACTGTAATATCAGCACTGGAGTTTGAATCACAAGGTTGGCAGTTCAAACCCACCAGTTGCTTCTCAGAAACCCTATACAGGGTCGGAACCGACTTGACAGCACTTAATAACAACAGTAACAATCTTTATAGGAGCAGATCACCAGCCTTGTCTTCTGTGAAGTGGTTGATGGGTTCAATCTGCTGACCTTTTGTCTAGCAACTGAGTGTTTCCATCCATTGTGCTATTTCTCTATTTAGTGCCACTCAGAAGGGATCAGCTTTAGGACCCACCCTGCCCAGGTCCTGGGGTGGCACTGTGAGCTAATGCGCTGCATTGCAAGGCCAGTTTGAACCTCAAGGTCGGTGGTTCAAGCTCACCATCCGCTCTTCAGAAATCCTACATAGGTTTGCTATGAGTCATAACGGACTCAACGACACTTAGACACTTAACAACAACAGCAACTACTTAGGTATGACCTCATTCACACAGCAGAAGAAAACCTGCTTCCAAGCAGGGTCACATTACTAGGAAGTAGCATCCTCTCTTTGGAGAACACAATGCCTTCTGTGGTGCCTTCTCTCTATGGCCTTGAACTGAGAGGGGCTGAAGGGTTAGTGGGATTGCTCAGAAGGGAAGACCCTGTCTGTTTGCCACCCTCAGAGGACAAGAAGTGCTCATGTTGAAGAGCAGAAGATCAGCTGGGATCCTTGTTGGCTTCTTCTTGCTCCTCTTCCTCCCTTTCTGTGTTCCCTCCCTCCTACAGCCAGCCCCCCCCCTCCCCCTGTTGTCACCCTTCCCCCAGAGTCCTGCCCTAGCCAGCGTCAGACTGGCCTGTTGTTCATCACTTGAAATCAAAATAAACCAACATCAGGAGACAGCCAGGGCTGGAGGCCAGGGCACCATGCCACACGATGCTTATTTAGCAGGTGATGCCCCACTGCTGGGTCAGAGTTGTCCCAGTCCCTGCCCCTGCCTCTTTCCTGGAAGAGAAGTCATGGGTCACAAGGAGGAAAACAGCAGTGCTTTGGGCTCCCTACTGGTGTGGGGCTCTGTGCCTGCCCCTCTCAACACACACACACCTGTATTCATGGGGATTCAGACGAACGTAAACATGGAAGGCAGCCTGGGAGGGGGAGGTGACATGGAGCCCCAAGGTCCTGGATGCGTGTGTCTGCAAGTACGCACTACAATCCTGGTTGGATGCCAGCACCCAGGCCTTTCCCCATCCTGCCCCAGGGGGCCGGATGCCTGAATATGAACACAGACACTCAGTAGTTATTGAGTGAGCCCCTCCCATGTGCCAGGCATCGTTGGTGGTGCTGACAAACACCAGAGGCAGAGAGACCAAGTGTTCCAGACACACGAGGCAGGGAATAAACAAGTGACAAAATTCAGACTAGATGGGGATGGGGGTTGGGGGTGATACATGCTACGCTGACAAAGAAAACCAGGAAAGAGACTAGAGCTACTCGCTGTCTGCCAGTTTCTCATACGGTTTGTGTGTTGCTGTGTCTGGCAGGGTCACCCATAGAGGACAGGTTCCGGCAGAACTCTAGACTAAGAAAGACTAGGAAGAAAGACCTGGCAAGCTACTTATGAAGATTAACCAAAGGAAAGCTTCTGGCGCACAGCAGGACATTATCTTACTCATTTGATTTGGACATGTCATGAAGACAGATCAGTCCCAAGAGGAGGCTGTCATGTTTAGTGGAGTACAAGGCCAGCGAGGCTGAGGAAGACCCTCAGTGAGATGGACTCACAACGATGAACACCTTGAAGGTACTGCCAATCACAAGGATGTGGCTGAACTGAGTACTAGTTTGTTCTCCCGTGTTAGGGTCTCTATGAGTTGCAGCACCTGCCTAAGGGTCTAGAGAGTGGGGGAAGGGTAGTTTGGGCTCAGGAGAGCAACAGCATCTCTGGGGTTAGGTGTGATCCAGGGGTCTCTCTCACGGGGGGTGGGCACATCCTTCTCCCCATTCCCTGGCGGGTTGGCCTATTGTTTGGTTTCTGCATCTATCAATTTTTTGCCCCTTCTTGTCCTCAAGAAAAACTCTTCCTGGAGGAATGGGTGGCTGCCATCTTGGAGAGCAGTGATCACATAACACAATGGATGTTTTCTTCTCTCCCAGGTGCCTGGGCTCATCCCAATTTTAGGAGGCTTGTTGCTGCTGGCAAAGATCCTCAAAGTTTGAGACAAAGACAGTGCCATTCTCTCCACTGATATCACCAAACCTGGTGTTACTCCATCATAGGAATTTGTGAAATAGACTCTGGAGGCCACATGTATGGATGGCCCATCTTGGTCCAAGCTGGTCCTACTGACCAACCAGAAACTCAATCCAATCAAATGCTGAAAGACCATGACCCTTTCCCTTACATTGTGAGTGCAGACAATTGTGAAAACATAGAACTATCTATGAATGACATGTGCTTACATTTTTCTAGGACTCCTGGTGTGGGGCAGTAGGATTACTATGACTGCTGATTGGCAGTTCAAACTCATCAGCAGCTCCTTGGAAACCCTATATAGGGTTGCTCTGAGTCATAACAGATATAATGGCACTTAATGTTGTTGTTGTTGTTAAGTGCCATCGAGTTGGTTCCGACCCATAGCGACCCTGTACAGGGTTTCCGAGGGTGTAAATCTTTACGGGAGTAGAAAGCCTAATCTTTCTCCCGCGGAGCGGCTGGTAGTTTCGAACCGCTGACCTTAAGGTTCGCAGCCCAATTCATAGCCACTACGCTACCAGAGCTCAAGCAACAACATTTTTCTACGCACTGCTTTCTGCTCCCGTAAAGATTTACTGCCTTGGAAACCCTATGCAGGGTCTCTATGAGTCAGAACTGACTCCACAGCACAGAACTACCACCAGCACCACCATCACTGTATAAAAAAAGGGGGAGGGGGCTGTTGATATTAGACCACTCTTTGTTCTTTGACATATTTCCCCACTTCACATAGTGTGCGAGTTCTGGGGTAATGCAAACAGTTAAGCAAGTTCAAGCCCACTGAGATGCACCTGGGAAGAAAAGCTTGATGATCTCCTTCTGAGAAAGCAGTCCTAGGAAACTCAATGGAGAACTACAGGTCCTACGAACCTGAGACCGAAAGAGCTAGCTGGTGCCTAGGTACCACTACCAAGCACTCTGACCAGGATCAGTGTAGCAGGTTCTGGACAGAATGAGAAGAAAATACAGAACAACTTCAAATTCATACCAAAGACCAGGCTTATTGGCTTGCTAGAGCCAGCTGGCTCTTAGCCTTCAAACTCAGAGACCTGAACCCATGCTTAGAGACCATTTTACAGCCAAGCACCAGACTGTCCTATAAAGGGACAGTAATACCTCTGAGGAACAATCAACTGAGGAGATCAAAAGGGACGCATGTGCTGCAAAGGAAAATTCAGAAAGTGGGAAGGGGCAGGAACGCTGAGTGAATGGAAACAGGGGACTCAGGGAGGAAGTGGAAAGAGTGCTGGCATGTTGAGGGGATTACCACCACAGTCATAAAACAAAATGTCTACAGACTGTTGCATGGGAGCTAATTTGCTTTGTAAACTTTCTCCAAAACCACAGTAAAATGATTTAAAATGAAGAGAGAGATAGTTCTACTATAACACACATGTGTGGTCTGACACACATGTGGTTACCATGAGTTGGAGTTGGTTTCAGGCAACTGGTTAGCATATTGTGACCTGTTGTTGTTGTTGTTAAGTACCGTGGAGTCAGTTCTGACTCACAGAGACCCTACACAGGGTTTCCGAGGCTGTAAATCTTTACGGGAGCAGAAAGCCTCATCTTTCTCCCGCGGAACCGCTGGGAGTTTCGAATTGATTCTGACTCATAGGGACAGTACACACAACAGAACCAAACACTGTCTGGTCCTGTACCATCCATACGATTGTTACTATGTTTGAGTCCATTTTTGCAGCCCCTCTGCCAATCCATTTTCTTAGGGGGTCTTCCTTTTACTAAGCATGATGTCCTTCTCCAGGGACTGGTCCCTCTTGATAACATGTCTGAAGTATGAGAGACAAAATCTCACTATCCTATCTACTAAGGAGCATTTTGGCTGTACTTTGTCCAACATCAATTTGTTTGTTCTTCTGGCAGGCCATGGTACTTTGAATATTCTTCTCCAACACAATAATTCAAATGCACTGATTCTTCAAGGATCTTCCTTATTTGTTGCTCAATTTTCACATGCATATGAGGTTACTGAAATTACTATGGCTTGGGTCAGGTGCACTTTAGTCCTCAAATTGATATCTTTGCTCTTGAACACTTTAAAGAGGTCTGGTGCAGAAGATTTGTCTAGTGCAATACGTCATTTGATTTCTTGACTGCTGCTTCCATGAGTGCTAATGGCTGACCCATGCAAAATGAAATCTTTGATAATTTTAATCTTTTCTCCATTATTTTGATTTTTTTATTGGTCCAATGGTGAGAATCTTTATTTGTTTGTTTTCACATTCAGGTGCAATTCATACTGAAGACTGTAGTTTTTGATCTTCATCAATAAGTATTTTAAGTCCTCTTCACTTTCAGCAAGCAAGGTTGTATCATCTGTGTATTACAGGTTGTTAATGAGTCTTCCTCCAATCCTGATGCCTTGTTCTTCTTCATATAACCCAGCGTCTCAGATTATTTGCTCAGCCTACAGATTGAATAAGTATGGTGAAAGGCTGTAACCCTGGCGTACACCTTACCTGATATTAAACCTTTCAGTGTCCCCTTGTTCCATTCTAACAACTGCATCTTGTGACCTAGTCCCTGTATTTTTTCACTTTAACTTGATAAATCTGCTTCTTCCCCACTTATAGTCCCGTGTAATCACATCGAGAAGTACATTTGTAGCTTGGCACTCAGCTCTGACCCACAGGGATGTGAAAAATATAGGGGAAATCTTGGTCTGGGGTTGGGTAAGACAACGAATCCTCCTTCATTTTGTCATGGTGTGCCCGGTCCTGGGTCTTGGCTGGTGCTGGCTGAATTCCCCAAGGGTGGGGCCTCCACGATCATCCCACACTTCTCTCCTAGGCTGTAGTTTTCATTCTGTGCAATGACTCAATTGGAGATGTGATCCAATGAAGGAGTCAGGGTTCCAGGGCCAAGCTGTGGCTCTGCCATCATTAGAAACCTGATGTTCTCCTCAGGACCCTTGGACTGACATGCCCATCCCTGTCCACCTGACAGCTGCTGCATGTCTCAGGTGAGGAATCGTTCATGAAACCACCAGGGATGGTTCTGGCCCCAAATGATGCCTCCCCTACTATGGGATGAACTGTATCCCCACCAAAATATGTATTGCAAACCCTAATCGCTGTGTCTGTGGTTACAATCCTATTTGGGAATGGGTTGGCTTTGTAAAGCTCATGAGAGCAAGATTAGTGGAGGCAGAAGGTTGCACTGGACATGTTGGAAGCCCGATAAGTGTGGCCCAGGCAGTGATCTTTGCTGCCCAAGGCTGACATTTTGTACCATTTGACCTGGACAGGAGGGAGGATGCCCAGAGCCAATCTCTCCTTTTGTGGCGCTGTGGGTTAATGCGCCAGAATGTAAAGCCATTTGAACTGCAAGGTGGGCAGTTCAAGCTCACCAGCTGCTCCTCGGAAACCCTATACAGGGTTGCTATGGGTCAGAATCAACTCGATGACACTTCACAACAACAACAACAACAATCCAGCAGCTGGATACCTGGTGCCTCCAATGCGGACCTTGGCTACCTGCTGCAACTTTACACCCGAGTGCGTACCCAACTGGGGGTTCTCCAAAGGCAGCTCACGTGGAACCCTTTCCTCCCAGCCCCGCCCCTTCCCCTTTCTTTTACTGCATCTTTATTCATGTCTTCCTGACTTTTCTCCCTTTCTCTTCTCATTCCTCCCATTCTTCCACATGTCCCTCTCTTTGCCTTTGCTGTCCTTCCTTTGATCTCTCGCCTCCCCGTCTCCTACTCACTTCCCATCTCACACCTGACTGCCTTCTGTCTTTCTTCTGTCTCCCAGACCATTCTTTTCTCTCTTCATTCATTCCCCATCTTATCTTCATCTCTCAGAACATCTGCATCTCTCTTTCCTTCTCGCCTCTGCTTTTAAATTTTTTTTCTTTTTTCTTTCTTCCTTGTCACCACTTATGCCTTTCCTCCATCTCATCCCTTTCCCACCCCCTCCTTTTTCTTTCTTCCTCTCCATCAATCTCCTTCCATTGCCCTTCTCTCGTGCACATTCTTTCTCCTTCCTCTTCTCTTTCCCTCCCCCTCTTTCCCTCTCCATCCTCCTCCCAATCTCTCAGTCTCTCACTCTTTCTCCTCTGCCCCCCTTTCCTCTCTCTCCCTCCTGGGTAGCTCCAGAAACATACCCATATATGGCCTCCATGCCAAGGATCACACATGATGACGTTGTGGGGGGGTCAGCGCTAGAGGCTCTGCTCCAAGACGCTTTATGAAGTGAGAGTTTGTTATCAATGCATCGAGAGAGGAGCTGAAGGCAGGATGGCCCTTTCCTCATGCGATCTTCAGACAGGAAATCTGAGATTCAGAACATCTTATAGTTTGGCTTGTCAACACTAGTCATGTGGTAGGCCTGAAATAAACTCCCTGCTTCAAAGGCAAGTGCTTCCGAGCTGTCCGGCAGTGTTCCCATCATACAGAGAAAGCTCAGGGAGCATGTTCTACATTAAGACACTCGCAGGAAAATCCCTGTGTCCCCTTGCAGTGTACCTTTGTGTCTGACAAGGTACCTAACAGGTAACGCATGCTTTCAACTCTTATATAGACCTTGCAACACATGATATGGTTGGAGGGGGCTTCCTGCTGCAGCATTTAAATGAAATCTCTTAGAGTCGAGTAGGTTCTTGCCTCTCTCTCTCTTCTTTGTGCTTGAGTTAGAAAGTCTCTTGGTGCCTTTTCATCTTGCCTTTGGGGTTCAGAGGATCTGCAATTTGCATGGGCTTCTCCATTCTTTGGGGGACTCTTGCTCAGAATGTCACTTTGTTATGTGTGTCTAAATGCAGCAGCTGTTCTCAAAGATGCTATTGTTGATGCCATAGGCCTTGGGCAAGATCTGCCTCAGACAAATGACTCTTAGAAATGCTTCCAGATTAGGTGAACAGATATTTTCGTGTCTAGGAGCATCCAGTGGATATTTGTGAAGAGCTTTGTACAGGGTATTGAGGAAAAACATAGCAACCAAGGGGCCCCGGGCTTTATCTGCAGTGGGCTTGAGGCTCAGGGGAAGAAACAGAACCTGCCATATGGGAGGTAGGGTAAAGACTGAGATTCCTTGTGTGTGTGTGCACATGCACGCAGAGACACAGGACAGATGCAAGCAGGAGATGACCTTCGAGTAGGTTCTGGAAGGATGGCTGGAGAGTATCAGGTGGTGGTGGGGGGCATCACCAGGGGCAGGGGCAGCTGGAGCAAAGGCAGATGGTGGGATGGGCCTGGGGGGCTGGTAGGAGGTGCAGGGGGGCTGTTGAAGGACAGCAGGTGGGGAGCGGGGGTAAAGCTGGAGGGTGAACATTATCTGATGGCTGTTGAGCAGAGGAGGGACAGGCCCAGCTTTGATATCAGACAGCTTATGGGGAAACCCTGAGGATGAGGGAGAGTTGAGGAGGCAGTGGACCAATAGTGGGGTAGGGGTGGCTGAGGAAGGCCTGAGCAGGGCAGAGGCTCCCTGAAGTCTCCCACTCTCTGCACTGGACCGGTGGGCAGGCACGGAGGGAGCTCAGTGTGGTCCAGGCAGACCCAGCTGGGCTGGCACATCAGTCACAGCTCCAGGCCCTTTGCCAGCAGCAGAGACTCGGTCCCTTCCAAACACTGGATGTGTCCTGACAGCTGGTGGCGGGCCTGTTTACCACACAGCCACCTCACAACACTGGCCGCTGCTGCCCTCTGACGCCACTCGGGTTTGCATCATCCATCTTGCACAAACAGGCCAGGCATGACTGCTTTGCGGGCAAGAGGGGAGCAATATCACACACCCACAATTAGCAATCACATCAACAACACTCAACACTCCCTGAGCACTTAGTACAGGGCTCAGGGTGATTGTTCTCATGGGCTCTTTCTGGGTATTTGTTACTCCCATTTTCCAGATGTGGAGACTGAGTTTCCTAGAGCTTGAGGAAACTGCTCCTGGCCATAGAGAGAGGAGGTGTGGGAGTATCTTTTGGTCTTCAAGCTCACATCCCTAGCGGCAGGCTCCCAGGGGGTGGGTGGTGATCAACAGAACCACCCATGTGCCCAGGACAAATGTCCTTGGCACAGCTAAAGCATCATGAGGTGCCCGTATATTGTGGACGGGCTCCATCCAAGAGAGTCGTCCCAAAGGAGGCACCAAAATATCTCTGGGCTGTCTGGGCCACTTTTTATCTCTGGGTCAGGCTGCAGAGGAGGTGGGGTCTCTGGAGAGGTTCGTATCCTTGCTTTTCTGTCCTTGGCTCCTTTCTTTAGGAATGATCAATATGTAGGAATATAAATGACGTTCTTAAAACATGGCTGACAGGACTGCACTGGAGAGGGATGTAAACGCTGAGAGGTTTAGAGACAGGAACATAGAAGAAGAGGAGAAGGGAGAAAGGAAAGGCAGAGGGGAGAAGGGAATAGTTTAAATAAAGGCGATGTGGTGGGGGTGAGTGAGGTAGAGACAGAAAGAGAGAGGGGGAAATACCCCAGAAGGGAGAGAGGGACAAGAAGGAGTGAAGTCATGGGTGAAGTTGCCTCTGAGTCCGGTTCTGCATCAGGGGGACCCTAGGTGTGCAGAGTGGAACTGTCCTAGAGTTGTCAAGACTGTCCTTTCAGACGCAGATCACCAGGTCTATCTACTGAGGCACCTCGGGGAGCATTCGAACCGTGAAACTTTTAGCTAGTTGTGTTGTTGTTTTTTAGTGCGTTTGAGTTGGTCCCGACCCATAATGACCCTTTATAGGGTTTCTGAGGAGTGGCCAGTGAGCTTGAACGTCAACCTTGCGTCAAACTGACTATGCAGTCCAGAGTATTAACCCATAGCACCGCACCAGAACTCCTATAGTTAGTTATCACACACTTTTTTGACACTCAGAGGCTCCTTGGTGTGATGACAGGATCCCCAGGAAGCACTGGGGCCTGGATCTGAAGGGGGCTCTGGGAGGGTGCTTGGCAGCTTGGGGCTAGAACTCTCAGAGCCCAGAGACAGAGGTGTCCATGGGACAGATGAAGGCTGCACTGCAGACAAGGCTGGAGAGGGACTGGGCTGCTGCTGATGGAGACTCAGACCTATTCAGAGAGCTGCCCACACCCCACCCCCTCCCGTGGCAGAGCTGGGCAGAAACTGGGTGGGTCTGGGACTGTGTGCTCCACCTGCATCTGACCTGGCCTGTCTGAGGGCTCTGGCTGCAGTGGGAGGGGCTAACTGTGAGACTGAGGGGAAGGGAGTTTTGGGATCCAAAGAAACAAGACAGAAACTTGGCATTTGTTGGTGCTTTTCTTATCCGGTGCCCATGACACTGTCTTGGATGGGGGAGCTATTGGGCCTATACAGAACTTGTGCTCCTCCTAGGAGTGGAAAATTTCCTTTCTTCCTTTTTTATATTTATGTTTTTCACTTTTTATTGTAAATCGTATGAAGGTTTACAGAGCAGTTCTTCAGCTTTACATTCAACAAACCAGGCAGTTCCTTTCATCTCGTTGATAGGAGCCTATAGTGTAACATCCCCCATCCCAGTCCCACCATGTGGCTCTTGTCTCTATTGCTCCTTCTTTCTTAATCCTTCTGAGTTTTATCTGTGGGTACATGTCACTCTTACGATCTCGCATGTGGGACCATTCTACGGTATGCGTACCTCACTAGCGTTCTTGTCTCCCCATAAACCTGTTTATTGCTTGGTTGAAAACTGAACCACAGAGGTGAGTTCAGTTCCAGACCTGATGGTGACCCAGGGCCATAGTTTCAGGATTTTCTACTGTTTTAAGTTTCGCTCCACATTATTTTCACACTCTATCCAGAACCTTCTAATGTGCTTCCTTCCAGAGTATTTGGTGGTGGCAACCAGACACCATCTAGTTTCTTCTGGTCTCAGGGTCGTGAAGACAGATATTCACATGGTCCATCAATCCACTGGACTAATTATTTCCAAGCAGCTTCAGTTTTCACTGCTCTTCTTTCTTTGGGATGAGGATAGACCAATAGTTGCACCTTAGATGGCTACTCATAAGTTTTTAAAATCCCAGTATCTAGGGTAAGCACTGGACAAGGTTGGTGGTTCAAATCCAATAGCTGCTCTGTGGTAGAAAGGTGAGACTTTCTGTTTCTGCAAAGATTTACAGCCTCAGAAACCCTATACAGGGTCACTATGAGTCAGAACTGACTCTATGGCACCCAACAACAACAACAACACTCACTAGAGTAGGATGTAGAGCATTGTATTTGTGGACTATATTATGCTAATTGATCATGGTGTACACGGAGATGTTGTTGTTGTTGTTAAGTGCCGTCAAATTGGTTCCAACTCATAGAGACCCTTAATAGCATTCCGGGAGCTATATATCTTTGCAGAAACAGAAACCCTCATCTTTCTTCCTCCAAGTAGCTGATGGGCTCGAACTGCCTATCTTATGGTTGCAGTCCAATGCTTATCCCACAGAGTCACTGCATTTCTGTCCTTCAAGATAAGAATGGAATATTTCCCACAAAAACCAGGAAAGAGATTGTTTTCCATCTTCTTCCTTTTCTCCCTGTTTCTCTGTTTTGTTGGGGGTGGGGAATGACTTTCTCAAAGTCCCTGGTTGGCAGTTTGACCCCACAAAAGCAATGCAGAAGACAAGCCTGGATATCTGCTTCTGTAAAAACTGTTAGTGTTGTTAGGGGCTGTGGACTGGGTTCTGACTCATAGCAATGCTATGAGAACAAAGCACTGCTGACCCTTCACTGCCCTCACTTTTGCTGTTACGCTTGAGCCCATTGGTGCCAGTCCATCTCATGGTGGTGGTGGGGTCTTCCTCTTTTTTGCTGACTCTCCCCTTCACCAAACATTGATGTCTGTAGAGATTCCAGCCACTGAAATCTCTGTGGAGCAGTTCTACCCTGTGAAATGTGGGGCTGCTGTGAATTGGGATTGATTCCCAGGCAACTCAGCTGCTAACTGAAAGATTGGTGCTTCAGACCCACTCAGAGGCACCTGGGAAGAAAGACCTGAGGATGATCTGCTTCTGAAAGAGTCCAGCTTTTGAAGACCCCCTGGAGCACAGTTCTATTTGGACACATGTGGGGTTGCCTTGATTCGGAATTGACTCGATGGCAAATGCTTTGGATTTGGTTCTTCTTCATTATGCACCAATGAGTAAATAAAGTAGTGAGATAAAATTAGGGGTTCAGAACACTCGAGAGAAAGAACCTCACCCAGACTCAGGGCCATGTGGAGCGCTGACCTCCATTTTGGAACCTCAGTCTTTTTCTCCACACAATGGGCACAGAGGTGGCACCATAGAGGGAACAGCACCAACTTTGAACAGATTCAAATCCCTTGTTGTCACCTCCTACCTGGTGGCCTGGATTGCTGGTGTGGTGCTGTAGGATAAGAACTGGGCTGAGAACCAAAAGGTTGGTGGTTTAAACCCACCAGCTGCTCCTCAGAAACCCTGTACAGGGTTGCTATGAGTCAGAATTGACTACCAACCTTGCAGTTCAAATTGACGTTGCAGTCCAGTGTTTATACTACAGGACCACACCAGGACCTCAGATAGGGTATGCACACTCACATATAATATAGATATATACACACATATACAGTCTTTTAGGGGAGTTCAGTGGCTCTGTTGGGCAAGCACTGGACTGCAAACCACAAGATCAACAGTTCAAGCCCACCATCTGCTCAAAGAGAAAAAGACAAGGCTTTCTGCTCTCATAAAGATTTACAGCTTCAGAAACCCTATACAGGGTTGCTATGAGTCAGAACAGGCTCTAAGGCACTTAACAATAATATTGTCTTTTTGATTGATTCGATATTCATAAAGGGACTTCAAAAAGTTAGTGGAAAAATGGACTGAAAAGACAATGGAATTTTTCCATGCACTTTTTGAAGCTTCCTCATGTGCGCACACACACACGTGCTTGTCTGTACATAGTCAAACCTACAAGAGTCAGAACTTGATACTGCCTTATTTTTTAGGGTCTTGGAAGTTTTCCACATTTGACAATGTGCAGTCTTTCCCCTTTTCTACGATTTGCGTTTAGTGGAAAATACATATTTAAGTTTTCCTTCTCTGTCAGGTTTACAACTTACAGGGGTTCCAGCTTCCACTCCTTCTTCAGTTTAACTCAAAACCTAAGAAAACAGCTGGAGATTGTTGTTCGTTACCTGGAATGAGAACAAACAAGATGGGAAGTTGAGAGACTTTGCCTCTAGTTCTTTCCCTTTTATGTTCTCCCTGGGTGAGCCTTAGTTTCATCACCTGTAGAATGGGAACAATCCCTTTATCACAGTTTTATAACGTGGCTCAAACGAAAATAATTTGTGGTTGTTGTTAGGTGCCATCGAGTCGGTACTGCCCCATAGCAACCTTATGGCACAGCAGAACGAAACACTGCCCAATCCTGGACCAGCCTCACAACTGTTGCCACGCTTGAGTCCATCGATGCTGCCACTTGGCCAATCCATCTCGTTGGTGGGGGTGGGGTCTTCCTCTTTTTCTCTGTCCTTCCACCTTACCAAGCAAGATATCCTTCTCCAGTGACTGGTCCCTCCTGACAATATGTCCGAAGTATGAGAGACGAAGTTTGACCATCTTGGCCTCCAAAGAGCACTCTGGCTGCTAGCAGACACAAATTGCAGGAACAGATGCCATGATTATGATGTGTCATGTGCCTGTTGTAGTGAGTAGCAGGGATTGGAGAGGGACAGACGGTTCTGAACCACAGAACTTTGGGAACTAAACAGAATGACCACCATCCACTTCCTGCACGTATGAGGTACAAGTTAACTTAGACAGAAGTGCTTAATGTAGCGTCATGTGCCCGGCACTGCTGAATCACCTAAGTACTGGATAAACATCCACTGTGGACAGTGGTGGCGTAGAGGTAGAATTCTCCCTCTCCCTTTCTATGTGGTAGACCCAGGTTCCAATCCTGGCCAATGAACCTGGTACACAGCACTACCCATCTGTCAATGGAGGCTTGCAGGCTGCGCCAACTCTGAGCAGGTTTCTGTGAAGCTTCCTAAGACCAGGAAGAAAGGCCTGGTGCTCTGCTATCAAAAACCAGCCAAGGTAACATATGTCTACACTCCACCTGGCGAAGACGTGTGTTAACTTGGGTGATGGGGAATGCAGTTAGAAAGAAAGCGAAGGAAAAAAAGAAAGAAAGAAAAAATTTTTTCTCTTTTTCATGTACTGGAAGGGAAACAATGTACCATTGGGAACTCTCTCCCTCCCCCCACCAAAATATATATATATATAAAGGAGAGAGAGGAAAAATGGATTTGGAAATGGAGAGTGGTGCTGGTGTACATCGTGGGGAGTGTAGTGGATTGTACACGTGAAAAAGGTTGGGATGGCAAATGTTTTATTGTGTATATATATATATTGCTACAATAAAAAGGTCAAACACCTAAATCATAATAGTGATAATAAATCAGCCAATGAAAACCCTGTGGATCCCAGTGATCCTGTCTTAAACCAAGGTCAGCAATTCGAAACTACCAGCTGCTCCGCTGGAGAAAGATGAGGCTTTCTACTCCCGTAAAGATTTACAACCTCGGAAACCCTGTACAGGGTCGCTATGGGTCGGAACCGACTCGATGGCACTCAACAACAACAATAAAAAGGTCAAACACCTAAATCATAAAATAGTGATAATAAATCAGCCAATGAAAACCCTGTGGATCCCAGTGATCCTGTCTTAAACCAAACATGAGGATGGTGCAGGACCGGGTCGTGTTTCCTTCCACTGTGCATGGGGTCCCCATGAGACAGGAGACAGCTAACAACAACCCCAGACATCCACCTCTGTCGCTTGTAGGTGGTTGCTTCTCACAGGAATCCCAGGCCAGGATTAAATGGAGCGGAAGAGAATGAGCTCTGGCTCTCCAGAGTCCTGGGATCACAGGAAGGGAGGCGGGGCAGGAAGGCCTTGAGAGGATCCAGGGAGAATCTACCCAGGCCGGCTTGGTGCCCGGTGGAGTTCTCCCTGCTTCCCAAGCCCTGATCCCATTTCTCATCCTGTGAAGGTCTAAACCTGGCGGCTTCCCAGGAGTCCCCATGGTAACCCAGGGCAGCCTGAGCAGTGACAGGCATGGCTCTACCTTTGCTCACAGCTTGGGAGAGAAGGCAGACGCCATTGACTCACTTGAGTCTTCGATCTTGCTCTTTCTAAGTGTGGAGGGTCCACAGGCCCCAGACTGAGCCTCGTGCCAACTCATATAGGGGTGAATTCTGAGTTAGCCTTCTAAGTCTGTCAGAAATGCATCTGGGCTACCTTGCTTAGTCTCTGGAGTCGGATCAGATGCTCTCGGCATCTTGGGGCCACAGAACAACACTGGCCGATTTTTCTGAGCCACTTGCTGTATGTGCCAGGCGCTCTTCTCCACACTTGATACTCATGATCAGTTTCAACTCATGGAGTTGACCCCATGTGTGCCAGAGGACAGCTGGTCTCCACAGGGTTTTCAATAGCCGATTATTTCAGAATTCAATCACCAGGCCTTTCTTCTACGGTGCTTCTGGGTGGACCTGAACCATAATCTTCTGTCTAGTGGCTGAGCGTGTTCCCTAACCAATTAAACCACTCAGGAGTCAAGGTTTGGGGCAGAACAAAGAGGATAAGAGAGGTGCTCCTGGAAATCCCAGGGCTGGTCCCAGTCTGTCCTGCTCCAAGTGGGCTTTGGTTTGGTCAGTCCTGTAACATTATTCCCTCAGCAGACCCTTGACTCAGCAGGGTGAGGCCCAGCAGACTTCTGCTGTTCCTGGGAAAAGGGCTATTTTTCATCCCTGTCAACCTCCTGAAGGCCCCTTGGGGCTGCTGGCCACCTTCCAGGATGCAGGCCCAGAAGGCAGCTGCCTTCCCCCCAGGCAGTCTCCAAAACCAATCTGAGCAGCACAGAGATGAGGGGGATGGAGGCCCAGAGAGGAATGCGGCCTCACCCAGGCTCACACCCAGACCCCATGAAATAGGTACTCTTATCCCCTTTTGTTGTTGTTGTTGTTGGGTTCCGTCGACTTGGTTCCAACTCAGTGACCGTATCTATGTAAACAGAACAAACCCTGCCCTCGCAGCTGTTGCTATATTTGAACCCTTTG
>NW_006408543.1:14323974-14343449 GCF_000296735.1 Chrysochloris asiatica
GCCCCCTGTCCCAGAGAGAAACCTTTAGGATTGGATTCAATCCTAAATCCATCATCTTTGTAGCAGTACACTCCTCCTTTCTGCACAGGAAGGTGGGCTACTGACCTAAACCCTCTCAGGTTGAAGCTCGCAGAGGAAAGAAAGAGATGTCTGGGTCCTCGAGGGTGGGGGTACACCCTCTTTCACATGGTCCCTTCAGAATCCCCCCCATTGGTATGTGCCCACCTCTCAGGAACTGAGAGTCTCATGGGTGCCCAATGCATGGGTGCAGGACAGTGGTCAGTTGATTGTTTAGGGTGAGAACAAGCAACATAGTCTCCCCCTCAGCACCCACATGCATGCCAGCTGCTTGCAGTCATGTTTCTGGAATTCCCAGAAGGTTGGGATAAGAAGGTTCAAATCCCACCCTGTGACTTTACGGCGGTCAATCCCCCGCCCCACCTTCCCTGAGTCTTCATTCTCTCTTCTGTACATTGGGACCAATTACAGTTGCATCAAGTTCCATTAGGAAGGAACTAGGGGTAGAAGACTGAAAGAGTTAACTCAGTGGAGAAGATTCAGACCTCTCACAGCTGTTGGGAGGGTGATTGTGTGAAGTAACTGACAAATGTCAATGTGGCTAGACCGTTGGCTGACCAGGCAGGGGCTCAGTCAGAAGTCTGGGGATGCCACATGACCCTTCCCAGGCTACTCTCGCATCCTATGAGGTGTGTGGTTGGGAACAAGCCTCTGATATGTCCATCCTAGACTATAATTGGTATCAGCAACTGCCTGGAAGTGAGGGGCTGGAGGGATCCCATTGGATAATTGCTCTGCCTCTCATGAGCTACCTACACATGCCCCACCGCAGTGTTAGTTAATGACGAAACAAGATGTTTCATTTTCATCTTGTCTGATAAGAGAACTAAAGACCAGGAAGGGGAAGTGAATTACCCAAAGTCGCATATAGCTAGTATGTTGCAGAACAGAAACTAGACTTCGGGCTCCTGACACCTAGACCTGAGGGCTTTCCACTCCTATCTAGTTCCCTGGCCTCCTGTGACCAGTGCTAAGCTCTTTACTTGAGTGGACCTACTGGGTGGTCGTGTGTCCTCTGGGACCTCAGAGACAGAAAGTGTATCAGTCAGTGTTCCTGAAAGACAGGAATCAATAGGACATGACGGATGGATGGATAGATGGCTGGATGGGTGATAGACATGCAGGTGGATAGATGATAAATATACTTGTGAATAGATAGATAGAGGATTGTTGTTGTTGTTATGTTCCGTGGAGTTGGTTCCGACTCATAGTGACCCTGTAGAGGGTTTCCGAGCCTGTAAATCTTTACGGGATCAGCAAGCCTCATCTTTCTCCTGCAGGACAGCTGGGAGTTTCGAACTGCTGACCATGAGATTAACAGCCTGATTCGTAACCACTATGCTACCAGAACTCCTTAGATAGAGGATAGATGAAAAATAATACATAAAAGGTTGAGTAACAGATAGATGATAGGCAGACAGGTAGATAATAGATGATATTAGTCTGACAAGTGGACCAGGCGCCCAGCATCTGACTGGCATCATAGTGTGCCCTGAGGGGGCTGCGTGGGGCCAGGACACCTGGGAAGAGCACTAAATGAGAGTCAGAGACCTGGGTACAAGTCTGTGCTGGGATACAGAGCTGGGTGGCCCCAGCCAAGTCCCTGAGCCTCTCTGGAACAAGGCTGGGGCTAGGAGGTTTCCAAGGACTCTTCCAGTTCTAAAGCTTCTACAAGTTAGGAAAGCACCTAGTTTAGCTCTGTGCCATCGGAACTCCAAGCTCCCTGTGATGGCTGGTCAACCTGACCAGGTTATAACCAGTCGCTGCTGAGTTGAGTCAAACTCATGGCGACCCTACATGTGCCAGAGTAGAACTGTGCTTCACAAGGGTTTCTAATAGCTGCCTTTTCAGAAGTAGACCACCAGGTACACTTCCAAGGGACCTCTAGGTGACCTGGAGCCACCAAGCTCTTGGTTAGCTGTTGTTGTGAGGTACCGTCAAGTTGGTACCAACTCATAGCAACCTTGTTCTTGTTAAGTGCCTTTGAGTCGGTTCTGACCCATAGCGACCCTGTATAGGGTTTCCGAGGAGCAGCTAGCTGGTGAACTTGAACCGCCAACCTTGCAGTTCAAACGGCTTTGCAGTCTGGCACATTAACCCACAGCGCCACACCAGGACTCCCATAGCGACCTTACGTACAACAGAAAGAAAGAAACACTGCCCAGTCCCACACTGTCCTCGTAATTGTTAAGCTTGAACCCATTGCTACTCCCACTGGGCCAATTTATGTCGTTGGGGGTCTTCCTTTTCATCATTGTCCCTCCACTTTACCAAGTATAATGTCCTTCTTCAGGGACTGGTCCCTTCTGATACTATGTCTGAAGCATGACTGACAAAGTCTGGCCATCCTGGCTTCTTGGTTAGCAGTCGAGTGCATTGACCGGTTAGACTTAATCAAATGCTAATCTAGGTACTGCTGTGAAGGTATTTTACAACTGGAGTTACTATCTACAACCCCTTGTCTTTATGTACGGGAGATTACCCTGGAAAATGTGGGTGGGCCTCATCCATCTGTTAAAGACCTTAGGAGTCCAGACAAGAACAAATCCTGCCTGAGTTTCCAGCCTGTCGGCCTGCCCTAAAAATTTCAGACTTAGCACCCTTCAGAATCACAAGAGCCAGTTCCTCTAAGGAATATCTATCTATCTATCTATCTATCTATCTATCTATCTATCTATCTATCTATCTATCTATCTGTCTGTCTGTCCGTCTACCTACCTACCTACCTACCTGTCTACCTGTCTATCTGTCCATCCGCCTGTCTGTCCATCTGTCCGTCCGTCTATCTATGTACCTATCTGTCTGCCTGTATGTCCGTCCGTCTGCCCATCTATCTATCTACCTACCTACCTACCTACCTATCTATCTATCTGTCTGCCTGTCTGTCAATCAGTCTGTCTGTCTGTCAATCTGTCTGTCTGTCTACCTACCTACCTATCTAGCTATCTGTCTGTCTGTCCATCCGTCCATCTGTCCATCCATCCACCATCCTATGTATCTATCTAATTATTCAATCTATCAATCTATCTATCTATCTATCTATCTATCTATCTATCTATCTATCTGTCTATTTATCTATCTATCCGTCCATCTATCCGTCTGTCTACCTACCTATCTACCTGTCTATCCGTCTCTCAGTCTGTCCTTCTGTCTGTCCATCTGTCCGTCCATCTACCTACCTACCTAACTACCTGTCTGTCTGTTCGTCCACCTACCTACCTACCTACCTGTCTGTCTGTCTGTCCGCCCATCCATCCATCCATCCATCCATCCCTCTCTATCTGTCCGTCCATCCATCCATCCATCCATCCATCCATCTCTCTCTATCTATCTATCTATTTGTCCGTCTGTCCATCCGTCCATCTGTCTACCTACCTACCTACCTACCTACCTGTCTGTCTGTCTGTCTGTCCATCCATCCACCTACCTACCTATCTACATACGTACCTACCTGTCTGTCTGTCCGTCCGTCCATCCGTCTGTCCGTCCATCCGTCTGTTCATCCATCCATCTATCTATCTATCTGTCTGTCTGTCAGTCCATCCATCCATCTATCTATCTATTTATCTATCTATCTATCAATCAGATTAATAGCTCATGCACTGAGCCCCTGCCTTGGGCCAGGTGTGTGTGTGTGTGTGTAAAGCTGGACCAGACCCTGGAAAAGTTCAGATCCATGTCTGCTTTTGTACCTGCTGAAGGTAGAACCGGCACGAAGCAGGAACCTCACAGCCACATAGAAGCAAGGAAGGGGACAGGAAGCCAGGCCTAAACTTCTGGGTCTGGGGCCCCACCTGGCTGCACAGATTCCCCCCTGCCCAGGACCAGAGGGTCAAGGAGAGTGTTCTAGTCCACTCCTGCCACTTAACAGATGGACAAACCCAGGGCCTGAGAAAGAAAGAGCCAGCTCATGGCAGAGTTGGGACAGAAACCCAAGTCTTTCAATTCCCAGTCCTGGGCTCTTCACAATAAACAAATCTGACATTGTTGCAAAAGAGAAAAATAGCACTCCAAATTTTAGCCCCCAATGACTTTGGGGTCAGGATCCCCTTCACTCTCTCCAACATGGAGTACTGAGTGGCCATTGGACATCATGGTCAAGGGATGTGGTCTTGACCCTGGCTGTACACTCAAATCCTCAAGGAAACTTTGAATACTGCAGTGCTGAGTGAACCCAAGGCTTTGGGGTTCATTCATCTGGGGTAACACCACAGCCTTGGTATTTTCTCAAGACTCTTGGCCACGCCTGTGAATCATCAGTTAAGCTTTTTGATGCACATTACAGAAAATTCAATAACCATTGGCTGAAATCACAAGGATCTCTTTACCTAACAAGTAGACTAGAGGTTAGTGGCCTCAGCATCAGTTCAGTAGCTCAACAACAAGGAAGACCTATCATGCATTCTGACACCTCTATTATCCTCTTGGTCACAAGGTGGCTGCCACTGCTCTGAACATCAAATTCTGTAAGCATTAAGTAGGGGTGTGAGCATGGAGTCACTTTCTCCACGAGTCTCTCTTTTATCAGGGAGCAAAGTTCTTTTTAGAGACACCCCAGTAGAGTGTCCCTTTGACAAGAGTAAGGCTCCATGACCACACTTAGACTAGTTATTGTCCAAGGGGGCAGAATGACCCTGACTAGCTTGGAACAATCATAATTCACAGGTCAGGGCACAATGTTAACTGAAGAAACGCGTGTTCTGCTGTCAAGGAAGACAGGGCATGGGCCATCAGTGGGTCTTTCAGGACATGCAGGAGAAATTTGGTCCCCCCTTCAGTGAGCTTAAATTATGAAGTCCTGACCTTTGGAAAGAGAATCTAGGGTCAAATTTACAACCGAACAACCAACCACAACCAAGAAGTTCTAGAAGATTGTCTCTTGGTGGGCTTCTCAGAAGAGGATGTACTTGCTCAGGTCTTTAGAGAATGAGAAGGAATTTTGAGTACAAAGTGGAGGGAGGTAGGTCAGGCGAGAGTGCAATATTGATACCGCAAGGTCAGCAGTTCGAAACTACCAGCTGTTCTGTGGGAGAAAGATGAAGCTTTCTGCTCCCGTAAATATTTACAACCTCAGAAACCCTGTACAGGGTCACTATGAGTCAGAACTGACTCCATGGCACAAAATCACCACCACCACTTAGGAAAATGGATACTTGTCCTTTTGCGATTGACTTACTTCAGTCAGCGTAGACTTTAAGGTTTGTGCATCAGGGTTCAATTTCTCTTTAAGGTTGTTGCCTGTGCTTGAACTTTGTAAAAATTGAATCATATATATATGTTCTTTATTATCTGGCTTCTTTCGCTCAGTAGTGTTTGTGAGATTCATCCTGCTGGTCTGTGTAGGTGCTGTTTGTTCATTGCGTGGGTATATGCCAGCCATTCTGGGAACATACCACAATGTATTCATCCACTCCATTGAACACCCAAATGAACCTTTGGGGAGTTTCCAGTTGGGTTTATTATGACTAGTACAACTCTGAATGCTCTTGTGCTTATCTGTTGTTCTACATGCATTTTAGGCATATATCTAGGAGTGGAATGTTTAAGTCATAGGCCAGGCATGCAGGTGTATTTCCATGTTAGCAAATAGCATCAATTTTCCAAAGTGGTTTTACCAATGTTACACTCCTGCCAGTGACAACAGAATTCTCCTTGCTCCGCATCTCCCAGCACTAGATATTTTACCATTTTTTATTTGAGTCATATGGATAGTGTGAAGGAGTACTGGTGACTCAGTAGTTAAAGTATTCCGTTGTGAACCTAAAGATCAAGGTTTTGACCCCCCAGCTGCTCTGAAGGAGAAGGACATGGCAGTCTGGTTAAGACTGACTCCACGGCACTTAACAACAACATGGGTCATGATGTGTTGGAATCGTACATTGGATGGCGGTGGATTTGGTTTGGATTTGGAGGGTATGTTGTCATGGAATAAAGCACTGGACCACCAAATTGGTTTGAACCACAAGGTCGGTGGTTCAAACACACGAGCTGCTTATTGGAAACCCTATACAGGGTCACTGTGAGTTGGAACCGACTCAATGGCACTTAACAACAGCAACAACAACAGGGGTGGAATGACCTTGGTGTTTTCATTTGGATTTCCCCAAACTCGAATGAAATTAATCGAGTCATATGTTGAGTTTACTTTGCACTTGTTTAGTGTTTATTTGGAGATCCTCTTTGTGAAGTGCCTGGTTAGACTAATCCTTTGGGTGTCAGTTTACTAGAGAAAGTTGCCTTAAAACAAAGCTCTGAAACAAGCATTGATTTCATGCTCAGGTTGATTGGAGACCACATGCCCCAGGTCAGCCCTGGTTGGTAAACTCACCTACAGGCTTCAGGTCCTGCTGGGCTAGGCTCCTCCGTGAAGGTTGGGCTCAAGGCGCCCCACATGAGTTCACCCTGCAGTCCAGGCTGAAGGAACAATGACTCTAGACAGGGACGTCCCTCTCTTAGTGATGGTTGAAGTGCAAGAGCTAACCCCATTGAGCAGGTCCATGTCAAATCCCTACCTACATCATGTTCACCAATATCCACTGGTCAGAGCAAGTCATGTGACTCCCAAGGGGTGGGGAGTGAATACTTGCCAAAAAAACCTAAGTTTTACACTGTCTTCTGTGTTACTTACAAAAGACCTCAGAGAACAGAATCACTGGCCTGAAGCCACACTGAATGTTACTCATTCAAACCGAAAGTCAGGCTTAGTTGATTTGATTTCTTCTCTTAAAAGTAGTCAACTCAGCGAAAGTCTATTTCTCCCTTCAGGCATTTCTTTAGATGAAAGTCCCTGGAATTAATGATTGGTTTTGCCATCTCAAGTAGTGACTGACCTATCTCTAGTATGCTCAGCCCCAGCACAAGTAGAGAAATGGAGAAATGTGAGGATAGGGTGGAGGTGGATGACTGGAAGACAGGAATGCAAACAGGGCAGTGTAAACTCCAAGAGGGCAGGGATATTTATCTGTTGGGATCATAGTTGCACTCCCAGTGCACAAAGGGTCCCTGATACAGAGTAGGTGCTCAACAATCATTCAGTTAATGGACATATTCATAGGCGTGGAAAGGTGAGCTTGGATGGATGGTGGATGGATAGATAGATAGATGGATGGATGAAAGGATGACCATATGGATGGGTGGATATGTGGAGATGGAAGCATGAAGATGGATAGATGGGTGGGTAGGGGCTGGAAGTTGGGGTGCTTGGATAGATAGATAAATTGGTAGATGGTTGGGTAGATGGATGGAAGCATAGATAGATGGATGCAGAGTATGGTTAAATGGATGAGTAGATTAGTAAATAGATGAGTAAATTGATGGATAGCACATGAAATAAATGGATGGATGGATGGATGGATGGATGGATGGATGGATGGATGGATAGATGAGTGTGTTGGTGGTTGGGTGGATCATATGACCAAATGAAGGAACAAAAGAATGAATGTGTGATTGCTAACTGTCCAGTAACCATTGGTGACCAGCATGGTTTTGGTCTCCTTAAAGGGTTTTCTGATTTGCTGCTTCCTCTCCACTGCTGAGAGGCTCTTCTGGAGACTGGGGTGAGAGGGAGAAGAGGATGACGATGGAGATCAGTGCCCCGGGTGGACAGCGTGCCATTGGGCATGAGGAGTACAGTCTGTACAGCAGCCTGAGCGAGGATGAACTGGTCCAGATGGCCATCGAACAGAGCCTGGCTGACAAGACGCGGGGCCCCACCACTGCCGAGGCCGCTGTGTCTGCTCGAGCCAACCGTCCACCCGCCCATTTCTACCCATGGACCAGGTGAGTGAGGCAAGGCCAGTGAAAGGGAGCTGGGCTTCAGGTCTCTACCATAAGGTGCTGCCCACCATAACCCCAAAATAAGTGAACTCAGTGTCTAGAATGCACTTAAACGTCTCATGACTGATATTTATTACCTAGCTTTCTTGAGCTCTGACTGTGTTAGGCATGTGCATACTTTGTCTCATTTAATCCTCTTGAGAACTCCTGATGTGGTGCTGTAGGATAAGCGCTGGACTGCTAACCACAAGGTCAGCGTTTCAAACCCACCAGCTGCTCCTTGGAAACAGTAGCCTGGGTCACTATGAATTAGAATCACCTCGATGACACACAACACCACCATGACAAGGACTCTCTAGACAGGCACTAGACTATGTTTTCATTTTACAGATGAGGACATTGAAGCTCAAAGAGGCTAGACAACTTGTCCCAGGTGATACAGCCAGCAGGTATTGCTCTGCAGACTGGAACTGTCTGGCACTTCTGGACAAAGCCCATGTCCTCGCCTTGCAGCCCCGGCTTTGTGTTTGAATGAGGTGGGACCGATATATTGAGAGTTACCAGTGCTTCCAACAGTATCCATGCCCATGCAGTCTCCCTGGGAAAGCATGCCCATGAAGCAATGGCATCTATCTACCCAGCAAATCCATCCTCAGGCTCCCTCATTGTCCCTGCCATAGGACACTGTGAAGCAGTGCTAACCAACAGAACTGACTCCCTCCTCCACACACACACACACACACACCTTCAAATGTTTGATTCCACCGACTCTGTGTGGCAGAGTAGATCTGTGCTCCATAGGGTTTTTGTTTGTTTGTTTTTTAAGTTTTTATTGTGAATTGAGTGATAGTTTACATGGGAGAACATTGGTTTTACACTTATTGTTTAATTGCAAGGATTACAAGAGCCTCCGTGTATCATCATTCAACAGTCAGGAATATAGAATCATTTAAACAACCAAAGGGCACATTCTGTAAGCCTGCTTCCTACCCACCAGCACCTGGCTGCCTGCACAAAACCTTTCTCTTTCCATGAGTCTAGAGTCCTCAGCTGCTCCATTTCTACATTCTCTCCATATGGTTTTCAATGACTGCTTTTCTGGAAGGGGATCCCCAGGTCTTTCTTACAAGGCACCTCTGGGAGAACTCGAATCTTCAGCCTTACTGTTAGCATTGAGCTTGTTAACCATTTGCATCATGCAAGCGCTCTAAATTTTTCTATTAGTCACACTTTTTTTTTTTTTTTTTTTAAATTGAAAGTGACAGGTGGAATTCATTTTCACCTTTTATTTTATTTACTCCAGTAAATAAAATTTACTCCAAAATGGCGCCCTGGAGCGGCACTATATGATAAGTACTAGACTGCAAGTTTGATTTGAATTTCTCCTCGGAAACCCTATATAGATAGGGTCACTATGTGTTGGAACTGACTTGATGGCACTTAACAACAACACTAACATGTCCAAAATATCATCATTTCCACATATGATCAACAATACAAAAATCAGTACGCCGTTTTTACATTCTCTCCCTTCCTCCCACATCATGTCTTTGAAATCCAGTGTGTGTTTTATGTTGTTGTTATGTGCCATGGAGTCGGTTCCAACCCATAGCGACCCTGTACAGGGTTCCCGAGACTGTAAATCTTTACGGGAGCAGAAAGCCTCATCTTTCTCCCACGGAGCGGCTGGTAGTTTTGAACTGCTGACCTTAAGGTTCACAGCCCAATTCGTAACCACTATGCTACCAGAGCTCCTTACTCACCTGAAAATGACCAAATCCATTGCTGTTGAGTTGATTCTGACCCATAGCAATCTTATAGGATAGAGTAGAAATGTCTCGAGGGCTCTGGAGGCTGTATATTGATGGAAACAGATTGCTAAATCTTTTGCAGAGCAGTGGGTGGATTCAAACTGTTGACCTTTGAACAAATGAGCACTTAGCCACCATGCTACCAGAGTGCCTTCTGAATTTGGACCAGCCACATTTCAAATGCTCATTATCACCTGTGGCCAGTGGCTACTGTACTGGCCAGCTCAGATTTGGAAGATGCATCCTTTGTAGGAAGTGGGAGCCAGGGAGGCAATTGATACTAAAATACTTTTAGCAAAGAAAGATACAATGAAAAACAAAATGCTTATGTTCATCACTGTTTCCAGGTCAAGTGTATTTAATGTTGCTGTGGGGTGTGGGTTTAAAATCTCACCATCACCAACAGTCAAATAATTCCCAGTGTGGCCTGGGACAAATCACTTGACCTCTCTGATCCTCAGCTTTCTGTTTCCAATGTCCAGTCACAGATGACAGGAAATGAAGGTGGGTGGTGGAGCGTCCTAATCCTGGCCTCTGATGAAACCTACCAGGGTTCTTCCCAAGTGGCTTTGCCCCTTGGTGAGGCTGGGCCACCTCTATCAGGCAGGCTGGACAAAGGCCCGGAATGCCCAGAGCTGAAAGACCCTTTCAGATGGTCAGGCAGCAGTGTCCTTGGGCAGCTGGAAGGAGATGAGGCTCCAGGACCCTGAGCTGACCTGGAGGATGTTCCTTTCTGCAACCAAATCGGAAACTGAAACTGGGAGCCTGGGGCCTGGTTCAGGGTGACCTGTGCTGAGAAGGCACAGGTTCCTGTTCTGGCCAGTTCAGCTGAAGTCAGACCACAGGTTCCTCATTCTCAGGACAGGATCAGATTGAGATAAGACCTCCTTTCTGGAAAGATAGGATCTTGGGCATCTACAGCCTACTTCCTTGTGTTGGGAGCCCCTTTGGAGCCCCACGACCCCTAAAACACCAGGTCTGACTTCCTTCTCTGTCAGTGGGCAGCACATGGGGACCCTGAGTGGACCATATATTCAGATTTCTGGGAACAAAATTTCCACAGAGGCATAAAATGACTTATCCAAGGTCACGTTGCCCTTACCTAACACCCAGGCACAAGGAACACAGGGGAGGAGGATTTAATGTGCATCTTCTCATCCTCAATCTGAACTGAAAACCCCCAAGTTCATTCTGCCCCTTCGTCTTGGAACAAACTGAATAAGTAAACCACTTTCATGAGATTTCTAAATGTGATTCTCAGCCTTATCGTCCTTCCTTCTCCTCCTACAAGTGCACACTAAGCACTTCCTTTGGGCCAGCAAGCTTTCATTGACTTCATGCTTCTGTGAGTAAGAGCCTCCCACTGAGAATGAACCCGTTTTACAGATGATGAAACCCAGCCGAGGCAGGAAGTGAACCCGAGTCTGCCCACGATGAAATTCCGACTTGTCTCTGCAAAGGTCCCTTTCACTTGCCTCCTCCTCCTTCTAGACAGGGTTTTGGTTTCATTACATCTGACTCCCACCCATGGAGCCCCCAAAAGACATACCTGAGGTCTCACATGTTCAGACATGGCCTCAGAGACAGGAAAGACAGGGGCCTTCACAAAGTCCTTGCTTACTTCGATCCCTGAGTATCAAAGTTCCCACCTACAGGACTGCAGAGGAGGTTTAGGAACTGGACATTCATACATGCCCCCGGGGGCTCCTCCTGGCTTCTCCTGAGGATTTATGTCAGCTTCTCATAGCCCTGCCCCACCCCCTCCCAGGGTGTTTCTCCCTTTCATGACCTTGACCCTGACAGTTTAGAATTTTTATTCGTACCCATCATTTTCCATCATTTGAATACAGGGACCTTTCTGTCTGCCTCCCTGAGTAGTCTGGTGTCTAGCCCAGGGCCTCTCCCATGGCAAAAATGGTCTAGATGTCTGTGAATAAATACATGGCTGGACAAAGGAAGGAGTGACGAGGTGAATCCACTGCCAGCGGGTCATAGTGACCCTATCTGGGGTGTCTGAGATTGTAAATTTTTGTGGGAGCAGACAGCCTCAGCTTCCCACAGCTGGTGGGCTTGAGTTGCCAAACTTGCAGTTAGCAGCCTAACACTTAACCCACAGAGCCACCAGGCTCCTTTGAGTGAAGAGATAGCAGAGTCAAAATGGAAAAAAACATGAGCTTGGGGTTCCGATTCTTTCTCTGTCATTTGCTGGCTGTGTAACTTTAGGCAAGTTGCTTAATCTCTCTGAGCCCCAACAGCCTCATCTCTAAAATCCCAATAATAGATACTTGCCTTGTCCATCTTGCAATATTGTTATGGAAAGTAACTATGATGAGGTGGGTGTTGGAGCCTTCCTCATCCTCTGCAGCTTGTGTGGACCCCCTAGTCCCCCACCCCACCTCATGTCCACCTCTGTGACTGTCCCTGCTTCCCAGACAGCTTGCTACCCTGGGCAGGTGCAGTCTGGCCTCTTGATAGCGTCTCCAGTTACTCCTTGCAAACAGCAAATATTCTTCAACATTGTAGCCTTCATGCCCAGTGAAGAGCGTGTATCCTTCTAGGCAGTCAATGAAAGCATATAGGCAAATAAGGGCATTTGGAAACCAGTACAATGCTCTAGGAATGGGATTGGTTGCTATCCTCTTGTGATGGAGATGGTGACTGGGACATAAAGAGGATCCGAGTTTTGGGATGCTAGAAATGAGAGCTGATCAGCACCCTAAAGAAAGAGAAAGTCCTTTTTCTATATCCATTTCCCAATCACGTCACTCCCCACACAACGTAAGAGACAACGTTTGAAACACACATGATGATCACTTGCCAACCTTGGCCCACTGGGCTTCCCCAAAAGGCAACCTGGTTTTGCATGGAGAAGTAGGGTCCATGCACTAACAAAGCAGAGACCCCACGTCCCACCCTGGCTACCATGGCTGGACCAGTCAGAGTGGCCTCAGCAAATTTCTGTTTGTTATTTATGGTTCCATTTCTAAGAAGTCAAAGCAGGGGAAGATGAAGCCGGTACTTGATTGGGCTTATGTGTGCACAGCAGTAAACAGTGCAAAGCCAGCCACCCACAATTACTGCACTTGGACACCAATGCCCTGGGCCTTGACCTCCACAGGTTCACCATTCATGGTAGGGTGGTGGTGGTGGCAAGGCACAGAGGTCCAGATGACCCACAGGGAAAGTACATCAATGAGCCTCCTCCAATTTCAGAGGAGGGATGCAGAAAGGGTGGATGCACTGAATTGAGGAGATGGGCTTTGCAGGATGAATAGGAGTTTGCCACACAGGCTAGAGGAAGCCAGCCCCAGTGTCTGCTTGTCTTTCAGAGTGGACTGGAGAATTGAATGTGAGGCCTTATGCAATGTACCTGGCTTGGGGCTTGGCCGACAGTAAGCACCTTGTGAATGATAGCACTGTGGGAAGGCAGAAGTTGCTACTGCGTGAAGTTGCTGTTTTCTCAGCATTCGGGCCCTCTCTGTGCCTGCCTGGAGGGACCAACTGGCCAGTGGGTGAGAGGAAGACAGAACTCTCATGGGTGGGAGGCTGAGTCCAGAGGCCCTTCAGGAATGGGACTGGGGCTAGTTATAAAACCATCAGCCCTTCCTTTCTCCTACTCAATTGTTTCTCCAGCAATTGAAATCTTGGCCCGAAACCACACACCACCAAGATTACCACGTGGGGTTTTAGCCCTGTGGAGATTTTTGCTTGTTTTGTTCTCAAGTACTTTTTTCATGAAAATGTATAGTGTTCCCACCATGCACTGGGCTTTGTACATCACAGGGTTGGTGTCAGGCCAGAGGAGGGGACAGATGTAAGGATACCGGCACATGGTGGGCTTGGAGTTGTTAAGTGCTGTCGAGTTGGTTCCGACTCATAGCGACCCTGCATAGGGTTACCAAGGAGCGCCAAGAACCAGACTTGTGGTTCAAACCAACCTTGTGGTCCAGTGCTTTATCTATCCCACAATGCCATGCCAGGACCCCTTCCCTCTATAGATTCCTGTCGCTGTCTGCATCCAGCCCTGTTCACCTCTCTTCCTGGGCTGGCCCATCTGTTGGCTCACCCAGGACTGGTGCGTGATGCAAATTCAGCCTGCTCATCCCCTCCGTCAGGCTGACCTCAGGCTAAATCTGGAACAAGTGGGACTCCAAGATGGGGTGATAGAGATTCTGGGTAGCCTGCACCCCCACCCCAGACCTGCCCCCAGATACACGGGGCTGACCTGGGCCCACATCCCGCTCTCTCACCTCTGCTGACTCAGTCTGCGGTTTACTCTTCTGGGAATTTCCCTGCTGAGGCCTCCAGGGGAAATGGGGCCCCCAGCTTTGATCAGAAATTTCTCAGAGGCCTGGCTCCCCATTCAGCTCAGACTCACAAACAGTAACTCTCAGCAGTTACTGGCCCCCAAAACCAAAGGAATGCATCTCAATTCCCATGCTCCTAGACCAGTGTTCGGATCCTTGTCTCCCATGGACCTGCCAGTCAATATTGTGAGGACCAGCAAAAATAAGAGAATTGGGCTCTTGGTCCCCAGCCCTCAGCACAGGGCATCCAGCAAGAGTTGGGATAGCTTTGCTGGTCTGATCTCAGTCTCTCTGTTTCTCATCTGCATAATGGGAACAACACAGTCACTGCCTCCATCAGTTGGTGGGGAGGATGGGTATGAGGCGAGGTCTGGGCTGGCTTCGTGAACGTTCATCCTGCAGAGACGTGCGGGGTGTTCTTGCCAGTGTCCTCTCACTGCCCCGATCAGCCTCACTGCCGCTCCACTGCTGTTGGTGTCATTATGGCATCAGAGACAGCTCCTAGTCTGGGATGGTGTTGTGGGTTTCTGCCAGTGTGGCACTGTGGTCTAGTGGTAGATTTCTCACCTTCCATGTGGGAAAACCTGGGTTTAGGTCCTGGCCACACGTCTCATTCTCAGTCACCACCGGCTGCTAGTGAAGTCTTGGGTGTTGATATGCTACTGAAACGAGTTCAGAGAAGCCTCTACACTAAGAGAGACTAGGAAGAAAGGCTTGGCAACCTGCTTCTGAAAATCAGTCACGGAAACCTTACGGATAATGTGGATCCACACCCATCATGGCGATGCCACATGGCCCGGCAGCACTTTGTTTTGTTGTGCGTGTGGTGTGGTGGGTTACACATTGGGCTGTTAACCATAAGGTCAATAGTTCAACTCCACCAACTGATCCAAGGGAGAAAGATGAAGCTGTCTACTCTCCCTAAAAGGAGCTCTGGTAGGTAGCATAGTGGTTACGATTCAGGCTGCTAACCTCAGGGTCAACAGTTCGAAACTACCAGCTGTTCCGCGGGAGAAAGATGAGGGTTTCTCCTCCCATAAAGATTTACAGCCTCGGAAACCCTGTGCAGGGTCGCTATGAGTCGGAACTGACTCCATGGCACATAACCACCACCACAACAACAACTTCCCTAAAGATTCAGAAAAATCTACATTATGATCGCTATGAGTCAGAACAGATTCGATGTCTGTGGGTTTATTTTGTTTTCAGTTTTGGTGTCTGAACAACAAAATTACCTTACTAAAGACATTCTAACCACCAGACATGGTTGGGGTCCACACATGGACAATGATGTGGGTGGCCAAGTCCCAAGGACCACAGGAGAAAAGACTCCAAGGGCCTCGTTAAGGCTACAGGGCTGGTGAGGGTGGAGGGTGGCCAGCTCAGAGCTTAGCAAACGCAGCTCTCCCAGGGCTAGAGGAGTTGGCAGTCAGGATTCCCTACCCCCCCTGCTCCACAACAGCACCGCTGGGTCAGTTCTACATGCAGACCTGCCCACGGGCTCATTCCTGCAATCCTGCAGCTACTAAAGCAGCAAGGAACTCCCTGGTTGGGTCTTGCAAATGAGGAAACGGAGGCCCCCGGAGGCTTGTTTGAAGACTCAGGCCTGGAGAGGGGGGTCTTCAGGGACAGGGGAGGGAGGAATGTCGGTGCCTTCAGAGCAGCCTGCATCTCCCAGCAACTCCACCAGTTTGCCTGTGGCCCTGGCCAGGTCCATAACATGTACCCTCTCTGTGCCTCAGTTTCCTCATCTGCACAAGGGCTGTGATAGTAGCCGCCTTCCAAGAGTGACTGTGAGAATAAATACATTATCCCAGGTGATGGTGGCATCTGCCTGACCCTGGGTGCTCAGTAGAAGGGGACAGGGATCACAGGCATGGTGGTCGAGTTGGCCAGGACACGCACCAGCCCTGAGACAGAACCAATTGAGGTCATGAGTTCTTCCTTCTCTCTGTGCCTCTCCTTCACCTGATCCTTTGAGAGGGACCACCAATATATGGGTTCCGGCCTGTCCTGGGAACGTGTGGGTCTTTCCCGGGTCACAATCTCAACCTCTCAGCCCCCAGCCCTTTAGCTCCACAGGGTCCCCCAAAGATGTGCACAGACTGGCTGGGTCTACTGGGAGAGAGACTGTTGCTGGTCACATGAACCTCATTTAACAGCTCCATACTCACAACAACTCCAGGGGGTGGACAGGGGTGGGGTGGGGGGGGTGGGCCTGAGGGCTGGAGAAGTGTGGTGATAAATGAAAGGTCAGCAGGTGCTGGGCATTGCCTCTGTGTGCCACTCATGGCCATCTTCCAGGTGGGGAAATGAAGACACAGACCACAGGGCTGGGAAGTGATTGGAATCTGTGTCCATCCACAGCCCTGGCCCTGGGGGCCATTCTTTTGCTGTGACCAGCACACTACTGGCTCCAGACTCTTGAGGGGGAGGGGCCTGATCCTCTAATGGGAGTGTGGGGGACACAGACATGGCTTGGTTTCTCTTCTTGCCCCCCTTCCTCAGGCCTCCATCCCTGGCTGTCCAGGAGTCTCTGGTCCAGCCCCGTAACTGACCACTTCTCACATCCTCCAGGGTGAAGAATGTCACCTTGCTTCATATCTGCCTCCCGCGTGGTTGGCTGGGGAAGGGGACCGAGGGGTGGGGGTGAGGTTAACCTCATTGTTGTCTTATATGGTCATTTAACTCTCCCAGGGCTTCCTCCAAGGGCCAAAAATAATCTGGAGACACAGCAGCTGTGTCCAGCACACAGGGCAGACCGGGCCATCTGCTGTGGTGCAGAATAGACATCTGCCCGTCAGCTCCTCTCCCCCTGGCACCCCGCGGCTGCCTCCAGCTATGACCCGCTTCTCCTATGCTGAGTATTTCTCTCTCTTTCATTCCTGCCCCTCATCCTCCAGGTCCACCTCGATGCCTGAGAGCCCGCCAGCCTCAGCCCCCATGGGCTTGTTTCATGGGGTCATGCAGAAATACAACAGCAGATTGTCCAAGACCTCCCAGCCCACGTAAGTGACCCTACTTGGGACAGTCCCAACTCACCCCCCCTCCCCTGGACTTCCATGAAGGCAGAGACACTGGGGGGCTCCCAGGCCAGCCCCTCTCAGCTGTTTCCCCCTGAGACCCAATTGCTCCTGCTGAGTAGTCTGGGTGACCACAGACCCTGTTCTCAGTGAACTCTGGCCAAGCTGGGCGGAAAGTTCTCCCTGAGACTCCCTGGGTGGGGCCTGGGGGCTGGAGTAACCCCTGGGGCTGGGGGGAGGGGGGGCAGTGGAGCTGGGAGCTGGAACTGTTGAATTACCACACATTTGTCTGTCCCCGTTTGTCTCCATGTCCCCCACGCCACTCACCCCAATATCTGAACAAATGTTTTGCTTTGCTTTTCGGCCTTTCTGGGCTAAGTACCAGGTGCTAGATGCAGAAAGAATCAGAACTGGAGGAGGGTTCTGGGGTGCTAGGGTAGTTGGATTCTTGGAAAACTGCTCTGTGCTTTTCCCATCCTCACTCCCCCATTAGACTCTAGAAAACAGGTAAGAGCAAAAGAGGGGGTCCCGTATTTCCTTACTTGGTTATGTTTTGGGGAGCAGGGAGCCCTTTCCCATCCCTCTGTTCCTCCCTTGGTACCGCTGGTGGAGTGCACAGTCTGGGAAGGGAAACCAGGTCTGACCTCTGTGCCGCTGCCACTTCCTGTGTGACTCCAGCAGGTCACTGCCCCTCTCTGAGCCCCTTCTTTCTGAGAGGCGGGGTTGGAGTGGACACAGTGGTCTGTCTCTGAGGCCCTTCTGTCTTTCCCAACTCCCATCCCTGCACCTTCCCAACCAGGCAGGGACTGTGGCTCAACCCTCCAAGAAAATATTAGTGTTCAAGGATGGGAGCTCCCAGGTCCCAGTCTTGCAGCTCAAGGCCCATGCTGGGCTGGGGGTGCTGAAGTCTTTCAATGACACTGTCCCTCAACCAGCGCTCAAGACCATGAGAACAGCCGGCCCTCCTCCTTCGTTATAGCTGGGCCTCACAGGCTATCTGGGAGATGGGATACGTACCCCGTAGCGGGGGTGGGGTGGGGGTGGATTTCTTCTGACCCCCAAAGGGACCTCTGTGGCTGCTCTCACAGGCCCATCCAGGTGGCAGTGATGGTGTTGATGGAATGTCAGGATGTATCTGGCCCACATCGCCCCTGCTGCGTCTGGAACTCAACCGACATCTCATTTGCTCTGATACTATTAATACCCAGAGAGGCAGCCGGCTGAGAGGAAGTGCAGCTCACACTGGAGGAAGCTGTGGGATGGGGGGTGGGGGTGGGGGACAGGCAGTGGAGCCCCTCAGAGCCCACCTGGCCCTAGACTCACCTTCTCCATCTGGGAAATGTAACCCAGACCCTTCCCCAGGAGTGGGCCTAGAAGTCACAGGCTTTGTGGTCCTCTCCAACTCTTCAAGGATGGGGGCTTTGTCAGTTGAATGAATGAATGAATGAGCAAAAGGGCTTAATAAGCCAGACCAGGAAGGCATCATTCATATTAGCCTTGAAATCTCTTTGATATTCAGACATTTTCAATTGTGAAAGGTTTAAATGTATTGATCCTACAAGTATTAAAGCCTTTTCAGCGGGAGGGAGCGAGGAGTGTTGGGAAGACGGCGGGGAAGTACCTGGGGCCTCACCTAAAGGTCTGGGCTCCATCTCAGAGCAGCGGGGAGCCCAGCTGGGCCCCTGAAGGTAAACACCTGTACCCACAAAGGCACTGTGCCCCTACGGGGGTCATTTATACCTCCCTTTGGAGGGTGGCACTGTGTGTCTAGTCCTCTTTCTCAGAAGTGGTCTCCTGAAAGCTGCAGGGGTGGATGGGTCCTGAGACTACCACGGAGCAGTTCAGTCTGGAAGGGAGCCTGGGTTTACCTGCAGAAGGGAAGGTGCTCACATGGATTCTGCTAGAGATTTATCAAGCACCCACTCTGTGCCCTAAGTGGGCTCAGCTCAGGAGCACGGATGTGGGAAAGCCTCAAGTTCAGAGACACACACAGGGGACTAGGCTGAACAGGACTCGAGCCAGAGTCCCCACATTTACTTCCACATTCCTTAAGGATACACGGGAAAGTAGGTTTTGAAGATAGTCAACTCATGGTAACCCCAGGTATATCGGAGTAGAACTTTGCTCAACAGGGTTTTCAATGGTTAATTTTTCTAAAGTAGATATCCAGATCTTTCTTCTGAGGTACCTCTGGGCAGTCTAGAGCTTCAAACTTTCAGTCAGTAGCCAAACATGTTAACTATTTCCCCTACTCAGGGACTCCTTGAAACAAGATCCAAACCCAGTATATTCTGATCACAGCAACTCTGTATGACAGAGTAGACCCTCCCCATAGGGAAGGCTGTCATCTTTACGGAAGCGGACGTTCTCCTGATAGGTTTGAACTGCTCACTTTTTGGTTAGCAGCCATGTGCTTAACTGCTGCACTATCAGGCTCCTTCCCTCTGGAACAAGAGAAGTGTGTTGTTGTTGTTGTTGTT
>NW_006408543.1:14344814-14346160 GCF_000296735.1 Chrysochloris asiatica
GTCTTCCAAATTTCTTGGCATAGATGAGTGAGTGCCTCCTGTGCCGCCTCACTTTCTTGAAAGATTTCAATTTTTATTCCATCAATTCCTGGTGCTTTTGTTCTTTGCCAATTCCTTCTATGTACCTTGAACTTCCTCCTTCAGTATCAGAGAAGTGTAGATAAATATAATTCCCAAAGAAACAGGCACAACTGTTGTAGGGGCAGTCTTTTGGAAATTGAGGGATGAAGGAGTGAAATAGCTGTGGAGTTCCTATTACATGCCAGGGTCTGAAAGCCTTCATTCCTTCCTTCATTTTGAGTTCCTCTTATGGTCCTGCCACAGATCCTGGCCCTGGGTATAAACTGGGGAGGGAAGAAGAAAGATCCTCTCCTGTCCTCTTGGGCCTTTCTAGTCCAGTGTGGGGAGAAACATGAATGTCAAGGCCAGCGGTCATGTGAGGCTTCTGGGGGCGGGGTGCCTGAAGAAGCTGAGACAGGATGAGGGCTAGAGGGGCCAAGTCGAGGCTGGTTCTGGGCAGAGGGGCTAATCCTCACAGTGGGGTCAGGAATGGTCATTCTCCTTTTGCATTGAGAACACTGGGCTGTAGGGGGCTGAGGGGACAAGTTTGGACTCCAGCACTGCATGACCACCCCCATCCCCCCACCACCTCCGCTCTCACAGGGACCCCGTGCTAAAGGCCATCAAGGATGGTGACGAGGAGGCTCTGAAGGCCATGATCAAGGAGGGGAAGAACCTGGCCGAGCCCAACAAGGAAGGCTGGCTGCCGCTGCACGAGGCCACCTACTATGGCCAGCTGAGCTGCCTGAAGGTCCTGCTGAAAGGTGAGGATGGCCAGGCTACAGCTGACCAAGCTGGGGCTGGAGCTCCGTGAGGGGAGCAGGACAGGGTCACTGTGATGGGAGAGAGGAAGTGCCCCCCACCCCCAGCTGCCACCTCTCCTCCAGGACAGGAGGGCCCAGTCCCTTAGATAAGGAACTAGGGAGACTGGCTTGACCTCTGGGGGACCATGGGGCATCTCACCTCCTCCTGAGCCTCAGCCCTCCCCGAGCAGATCTAGACAGGGCTCCTTGCTTCCTGAGGGGAATTAAAAAAGACAAACAGGAATCCCTGGGTGGTTCAGATGGTTTAGCACTCAACTACTCACCACAAAGTTTGGTGATTACATTCAACCAGAGGTGTCTCAGAAGAAAAGACCTGGAGATCTACTTCTGAAAAAGCAGCCATTGAAAACCCTGTCTACAGTTCTACTTTGACACACATGGGGTCGCCTTGAGTCAGAATTGACCACAGTAACTGATTTTCTGCCTTCCTTCCTTCCTTTCCTTCCTCTTTCTTTCCTTTCC
>NW_006408543.1:14346365-14382950 GCF_000296735.1 Chrysochloris asiatica
TCCTTCCTTCCTTCCTTCCTTCCTTCCTTCCTTCCTTCCTTCCTCTGCTCTAAATCAGCACCCCTCCCCAGCAAACAGCCCACTAGGCTCCAGGGCAGAAACAGCTGTGTGCAACTTCGAGTTTCCAGCAGTGGCAAGTGGGAAAGCAGAGGAAAACAAGGGTCATTCAAAGCAGGAGGAGGGCCAGCCAGGACAGGCTTCCCAGAGGAGGAGGTTCTGAATGGGCTTCCATGACCAGGCAGCAGGGTCAGCCTATGACATGACAGGGTCCAAGACAGAAGGGACGAAGGCAGACTGGGGCCAGGTAATGGAAGAGGGTGCAGCACGTTTCTGTTCTTGGGGGGATCCATGTCTTCCTAATTTGGAATTCCCATCTGTTTCTCCCAGCATACCCATCAACCCTGGACCAACGCACCCTGCAAGAGGAAACAGCCCTCTACCTGGCCACATGCAGGGAACACCTGGACTGCCTCTTGTCACTGTTGCAGGCTGGGGCGGAGCCGGACATCTCCAACAAGTCCCGAGAGACGCCACTCTATAAAGGTCAGTCCCTGGGGCGGACTGAGTCTTGTTAGGCATCAAGTCTTGTTTCTGTAGACACATCACTTCCCAAGATACTTTGCTTTGAAGGGAAGAGGTTCATTCAGATGTATCATTCATGACACCAAATCATTCATTCATGAAAGGCAGGCAGGCCTCTTATTATTGCTCATTGATTTACTGTGCTTTGCAAATATTGCCTGTTTCTTTCTTTTTTTTTTTTAAACAATTGAAGGTTTGTAGTATCCCTACATGGAGCAAGTCTATCAATGCCATTTTTCCAACAATATGTGCCCACTTCGTGTCTCTGTGCAATAGTTTTCATCATGCTATTTATTACGTACATCATAGATTACAATATAGTGCCAACAGCACCTTCCCCAGACACAGGGAATCCAAACACTTCGTGCAATTAGCTTTACTGTGTGTGATATGCACTTTATTGTGGTGGTCTGGAACTGATCTCAAGAAATCTCTGAGGTCGGCCTGTATTCTTCAACATTTCCCTAGTGTCCCCCCCTCCTACCCTTCCCCCACCCCCACCCCCAGTGCTAGGCACAAGGAGGATGCTGAGAGCTCAAAGATGGAAAGACATGGTCCCTACTCCTGCAATTCTGCCAGCCTAGCAGGGCACAGATGCAAGGGCAATGTAACAACTAGTTAATGGCAATGAGACAAGTTGTCTGTTTCATTCCCTGTCATAGCACAGAGGTTAGGAACATAGACTCTGGAACCAAAAACCTCGGTTTGAATCCCAGCTCTGTCACTTAATTTCTGAATGACCTGGGCAAGTCACTTAACCTTTCTGTGCCTCACCTTCTTCATCTGTTAAAAGGGGATAATAACACTACAGGTAGTCCTGAACTTGTGATGTGTTCAAGTTACAATGAGCCTCACTTAGAACTGTTTTTTTCTTTTGTACATCTTATCATTGCTAATATGCACTACATCCGAGTCACGGAACACAATTCGCTGATGCTTTCGTTCTCAGATGTTCACTTGCAAATATTCAAAGATCGGGCTTTATACAGATATTGATAATAATGACAAGTAACTAAAAAACAACAAAAAAGAAGTATTCAACTTACATCAGAACTGACTTACAACTGAGTTGTTGGAACATAACATATTTTAATGGTTTGGAACATAAAGTTGCTAACCCATGTAAAGTGATGAGATCAGATTACTTGGCACATAACCTGCCCTATGTACTTGTCAGCAGGCATTATTGCTACTATTGGTGTTTGTCACAAAGCCTTGGGTCAATGCAAGGCCTGGAACTTAGAAAAAACTTGATGATGATTTGCTGAATGAATGTCTGATGAATGAATGAATGAATGAATGAATGAATCGATGCATGCAGCCATGGACAGTCCAGTCCTGCCATAGGTCCTGCTGACAGCCTTGTTCTTCCCTGGGTGCAGCCTGCGAGCGCAAGAATGTAGAGGCTGTGAGGATCCTGGTGCGGTACAACGCAGATACCAACCATCGCTGCAACCGAGGCTGGACAGCCCTGCATGAGTCCGTCTCCCGGAATGACCTGGAAGTCATGGAGATCCTGGTGAGCGGAGGCGCCAAAGTGGAATCCAAGAATGCCTACGGCATCACCCCTCTGTTTGTGGCCGCCCAAAGTGGCCAGCTGGAGGCTCTGAGGTTCCTGGCCAAGTATGGTGAGTGACTGAGGGTCTCCAGGGCTCTGTTGGGAAGGACCCCTGAGATCAGCTCTAAGACAGCATAACATCTTCTTGGAGTGCTGGCTTGAGAACGATTCTGAGATCGTGTCAGACTCAGTGGGAAAGAGCGCTGACATCCATTAGTGACGTATGCACATAGGGCAGATGTGGGAAATCAGGTACACGTGCCACCTAGTTACAATCTGTAATCTAGCCTCAACAAGATGGACTGGTACAACAGCAGCAACCATGGACTCAGACCTAACCATTCTGAGGAGGGCACAGCTCCATGCAGTCTTTCGTTCTGTTGTGCATAGTGTTGTTATTGGAACCAACTCAACAGCACCTAAAGGCAACAACAACAACAACAACAACAATCTAACCCAACATCCTTGTTTTGCAAAACGAGGAATCTAAAGTCCAGTAAGGGGAAGTAATTTCTCTAAGCAAATTCATGGTAGAACCAATCAGCTCTTGATCTCCTGACACCTCAACAACTTCCCTTTCTAGGATGTCACATTCAGAGCCAGAAGGGACTCAGATAGCACTGACATCACCTCATTTTGTAGGTGATGAAACCCAGGATGGGCATGTCATTTGTTCTAGATTACACAGCAAATGAGAAGCAGAGCTGGGTCTTGAACTCTGAAATATCTGGGAAAGATATAACTAAGGCTCTGGGGCCGAATGGGGTTAATTTATTGGGGACCACTTAACAACAACAACAACAACAACCACTGTGTGCTGGACACTGGGCTCAGCACAAACACAGGTTTGGTCAGTGCGGTTTTTGAGGCAGATACTGTTCTTGTCCCATTCTGTGGATGAGGAGACAGACTCAGATTGAGTAATGATTGCTTAGAGAGCCTGGATTCGAACCCTTGTCCACCTGGCTCCCAGCTCCATGCTCTCTTCACTGCCCACCCCACTGTGGTCTCGAGAGTTACCAATGCAGGGCTGTGTCCAGAAGAGCAGAGCTCTTAGCACATGCTTGAGCATCCTTGCGGACAGACCCGAGCCACTGCCTTCAGCCATGGACAAATGTGCACAACTGACCCGTTTGAGAACAAAAGAGCTCTGGCAGCCCCATGCTCAGTGGGTTTAGAGACAGCTGACACTCTACACCTGCCCTGATCTCCTGCCGAACTCTGAGTTAGGGGTCTACTCCATTTTTAAATCCCAATATTTTTATTGTGTGGAGCAGGCCTTCCAGGGAGCCCCTGGGCCATTCCACCCTGGAGTTTCACTGGCATTTACACAATTTGTGGGTGTCACAAAGACGAGCTCTGGTGGAGTAGAGGTTAAGTGCTTGGCTGTTAACCAAACAGTTGGTGGTTTGAATCCCCCAGCCACTCTATGGGAGAAAGATGTGGCAGACTGTTTCCATAAATATTTACAGCCTCAGAAACCCTATGAGGCAGTTTCTACCTTGTCCTACAGGGCTGCTACAAGTTGTAATTGACTTGACAGTAGTGGCTTTTTGGGTGACACAGAGGTTAACTATTGGAAAGGTTGGCAGTTGGAACCCACCTTGAGGGACCTCAGAAGAAAAGCCTGGTGATTTGCTTCTGAAAGGTCACAGCCTTGAAATCGCTATAGAGCAGTTAGACTCTGCACACCTGGAGTTGCCAGCAATAGAAGACAGCAAACTGAGCACCAGGCATGATGCATGAAGATTCAACTCTGTGGTCTTACTTATTCCTCCCAGGAACCCCAAGCAGTAGGTACTGTTACTTCTAGTCGACAGATGGGGGAAACTGAGACTCTAAAAGGCTGTTTGAGCCACACAGCTTGTGAACAGTGAAATGGAAGCTTGAATTGGCCCACGTCCCGTTTCCTTTGCACTAGACCAGGAAGCAGCCTCACCATTATGGAACATTTTAAAAGTCACCAGAGAGTCGAAGATAAGCAAAATGTTTAAGAAGAGAGGAGCCGTGGTTAGCAGAGGAGGCTTTCGATTTCAGCCCTTACTGGTTTAGAACTGCCTCAGCTCCATTTCCTTCCGGAGTAAACCTGATGAACAGGCTGCACCTCTCTTTGGAGACAAAGCCACATGCACGCCAACCCTCCCCAACCGGAGATGGAAGAGGTGTAGGAGATTGGCCTTTACTCTTTCTCCTATGGGTGTGATTTGAGTGTTGTCTTTAAAGGAGACCCAAGGAAATTCCCCTCTATCCCTTGAACAAAAAGGAGCTCAGGTAGGGTAGTGGGTATGAGTTGGGCTGTGAACATCAAGGTCAGCAGTTTGAAACTACCAGCGGTTCCGCAGGGAGAAACATGAGGCTTTCTGTTCCTGTAAAGATTTACAGCATCAGAAACCCTATATAGAGTCATTATGGGTCGGAACTGACTTGACTACACTTCACAACAACAACCTTGAACAAACCCCAGTAGTAAAGTCATTGGAGTTTTGCTCTATTTGGGGCTGCTAAAACAGGAGTTCTGGTGTGGCACTGTGGGTTAACACACTGGACTGCAAAGTCAGCTTGAACCAAAGGTCGCTGGTTCAAGCTCACCAGCTGCTATGGGTTGGAACCGACTTGACAACAACAATCATAAGTATCCTGTTATGTTGTTGTTGTTGTTAAGTGCCATCGAGTCGGGTCCAACCCATAGCGACCCTGTACAGGGTTTCCGAGGGTGTAAATCTTTACGGGAGTAGAAAGCCTCATCTTTCTCCCGCGGAGCGGCTGGTAGTTTCGAACCACTGACCTTAAAGTTCACAGCCCGATTCGTAACCACTACGCTACCAGAGCTAAGAACAGAAATTGATGATTCAGGTTATCAGGGGCCCGGCCATGTAAATTCCTTCTTGGGGCTCTAAGAGAGAAACTGCTCATGTCTCTCTCCAAGTTCCTGGTGCTGAAACCCTTGCCACCCCCTGGGTTGTAGATGTATTTCCACTGAGTGTCTCTGGCTCTCATCTTTGTTATCAGATACCCCTTTTCTATTCACCAATAACATCTTTGAAGACTTTGTTTCCAAACCAGGCCACATCCTCCAGCAGTTAGGATTTCAGCACATTCTTTTGGGAGGACACAGTTCAACTCATATTAAGGACTCTGTGCTCCCCTGGGACTGGAGCAGCCCCTTCTGACATAGTATGAGTTCAAGCCTTACTCATCCAGCCATCGGACTCAAGTCCAGCTCTGATTTATGAGCTGGGTGGTCTGTTGCTATGGTTACCTGTGCTTCAACATCCTCCTTTGTGGCTTGGAGACAAAAGAAACACCTGTTTCACCTGGTCTCACAGGCTAGTTTTCAAGCAAGACAACAGGTGTAACCTACAATGGCTTGTGCATCCTGACTACTCAGCCAAGGGCAGCATCGCTGAAATGCCTGTAAGGGGCCTTTGCTCAGATTGGCAGCCCCCAGGGTCTTGATGATGCAGAAGGGAGTTATAGGTCTTAAGGGGGTGCACTTCTCTCTCCAATAGTTTTTGTTGTTGGGTGCCATCGAGTACATTTGGACTCATAGTGACCCTATGTTGTTGTTGTTATGTGCTGTTGAGTGGATTCCAACTCATAGCAACCCTCTATAGGGTTTCTGCAAGGAGCTCTGGTAGCACAGTGGTTACGAATCGGTCTGCGAACCTTAAGATCAGCAGTTCAAAACTACCAGCTGTTCCGCGGGAGAAAGATAAGGCTTTCTGCTCCCATAAGGATTTACAGCATCAGAAACCCTGTACATGGTCGCTATGAGTTAGAACCAACTCCATGGCACATAACCACCATAAGGTTTCTGCAGAGCAGTTGGTGGGTTTGAACTGCCACCTTGCAGTTTAAATTGACCTTGAGGTCCAGTGCTTATCCTATAGTGCCACACCAGGACTCCACAATGACCCTAAGTTGTTGTTGTTAGGTGCCATCAAGCCGGCACCGACTCATGGAGACCCCATGCACAACAGAACAAAACACTGCTCAGTCCTGTACAAACCTCACAATCACTGATGCATTTAAGCTCATTGCTGCTGCCCCTGTGCAACTCCATTTAGTTGGGGGTCTTCCTCTTACTCTCTACCCTTCCGCTTTACCAACCATGATGCCTTCTCCAGGAACGGGTCTCTCCTGACAATATGTCTGAAGTATGAGTGACAAAGTGTGGCCAACCTGGCTTCCAAGGCACATTCTGTCTGTCCTTCCTCCAACACAGATTTGTTTGTCCTTCTGGCAGTCCATGGTATTTTTAATATTCTCCTCCAACACCATAACTCAAATGCATCCATTCTTCTACAGTCTTCCTTTATCCACTGTCCAACTCTCACATGCATATGTTGTTGTTGTTGTGATGTGCTGTGGAATCGGTTCTGACTCATAGTGACCGTATGCAGGATTTCTGAGGCTGTAAATCTTTATGGGAGCAGAAAGCCTCATCTTTCTCCTGCAGAACAGCTGGTAGTTTCAAATTGCTGACCTTGAGGTTCGCAGCCCGATTCGTAACCACTATGCTGAGGTTCTTGAAAATACCACGGCTTGAGTCAGGCGTACCTTAGTCCTCAAACTGACATCTTTGCTCTTGAACACTTTCAGAGGTCTTGTGCAGCAGATTTGCCTATTACAGTATGTCATTTGATTTCGTGACTGCTGCTTCCATGAGTGTTGATGGTTGAGCTGAGCAAAATGAAGTCTTTGACAATTTAAATCTTCTCTCCATGTACTTTTTTTGTTGTTGTTAGGTGCCATCGAGTCGGCACCGACTCCATGTGCATGGATGCTGTTTATTGGTCCAGTGGTGAGGATTTTTGTTTTCTTTACATTGAGGTACAAACCATGCTGAAGGCTGTGGTCTTTGATCTTCATCAGTAAGTATTTTAAATCCTCTTCGCTTTCAGCAAGCAAAGTTGTATCATCTGCATATCGCAGGTTGTTAATAAGTCTTTTTCCAGTCCTGATGCCACATTTTTCTTCATATAATCCAGCTTCTCCGATTATGTGCTCAGCATATAGGTTGAATAACTATGGTGAAAAAATACAACCCTAGTTCACACTTTTCCTAATTTTAAACTATTCAGCATCCCCTTATTCTTTTCAAAAATTGCCTCTTGGTCTATGTACAGGTTCCTCATAAGCACAATTAAGTGATTGGGATACTTATTCTTTTCAATGTTGTCCATAGCTTGTCATGATCCACACAATGAAAAGCCTTTGCATAATCAATAAAGCACAGGTAAACATCATGCTGGTATTGTCTGCTTTCAGCCAAGATCCATCTGACGTCAGCAATGATATCCCTTGTTCCACATCCTTGTCTGCATCTAGCTTGAATCTCTGGGTGTTCTCTGTCAATGTATGGCTGCAGCCATTTTTAAATTTTTCTTAGCAAACTTTTACTTGAATGAAATACTAATGATGTTTTCTGATGATTTCCATATTCCATTGGGTCACCTCTCTTTGGAATGGGCACAGATATAGATCTCTTCCAATCACTTGGCCTTGTAGCTATCTTCCAAATTTCTTGGCATGGATTAGTGAGTGCCTCCAGTGCTGCATCAGGTTGTTGAAGATTTTAATTTGTATTCCATCAATTCCTGGTGTCTTGTTCTTTCCAATGCCTTCCATGCGCCTTGGACTTCCTCCTTCAGTAACACTGCCAGTGTTAACACAAAGGTGTTCATCTGGAAGAAATGATAAAATGATGGGATGCCTAGTAGTGGTTAGCACTAAGTAGTTCAGCTTGGACTGGGCATTAGGTCCAGGGTAGTGGCCACCCTGATGGGTCATCACACCTGATGGGTTGTCACTTCCTTGTCCTTCTCCAGGCGGCGACATCAACACTCAGGCCAGCGACAATGCATCTGCCCTCTATGAAGCCTGCAAGAATGAGCACGAGGAGGTGGTGGAGTTTCTGCTGTCCCAGGGTGCCGACGCCAACAAGGCCAACAAGGATGGCATGCTGCCCCTGCACGTGGCTGCCAAGAAGGGCAACTACAGGTCAGCCCAGCCCCCAACCCCTCAGGGTGAAAAAGAGGAAAGTCTCTTTGCAATTAGCAAGCGTGGGGTGACTGAACACCTGTCTATATATGGCAGAAAGAAACACCATAAGTGAACAATCACTTACCACTACTTTATGTTATCCGCATATTTCTCCTTCAACAACTCTGCTAGGCAGGTACTGTTAGTATTCCCATTTTTCAGATGAGGATGCTAAGACACAGAGAGGTTGAGTGATTTGCCCAAAGTCACACAGCTTGTAGGTGCTCCAAAGGTGACGTCTCTCACTTGGGGGGTAAGATATGAGTCTATGTGGACTAATGGATGTATCTGTTAGTCATCCTCTAAGACTGAGGATGGCCATCCAACAAAGGGTTAAGTCACAGTGCCCTGTAGCCTCTGCTACATGGCAGGGCTCTCTGTCCACTTCTGGGTACTTGGCATTGCTGGCCCTAACCAAACCCTATAAGGTGCTTGGGGATTTGAGGTGACATTCCAGCTGCGCTCTGTACTTGTTCATCTGCCAAACACCCTGCTCGTTCATAGCATGGAAACAGTACCCAGGGTCAGGCAACGGGTTTCAGGCTTTGACACACAACTGGAGGAGGTGACACGAGGCATCGCTGAGAGAAGAGTCTAAGATCCACACGTCTTGTTTTTGCTTTTGTTGTTGTGAGACACAGTTGATGGGTGTAAAGGTCACCCAGAAGGTTGATGGTTTGAACCTCAGGGGAATAGGCTGGGGATCTGCTCTAGTAAGCAATACATCTGGGAAACCCAACAAGGCAGTTCTACTCCATTCATAGGGTCGCTGGGGGTCACACATTCGAGTCACTGAGAAAGCGCACTTTTTCCTACTTCTCATTTCCACCTAGTGAAACTGCAGGTCAGCATCGAAATACATTTAGTGATAAACTGCTTTAGTTTGACAAGAGCTGATGCTTCAAGATTCCTTTAAGGTAAATTTAAAACAGTCCCCCAACTCCAGAGGTCCTCATCCCTGGCTGCACCCCGGACCCCATGCGAGTGTTCCCTTCACCTAAGGTTCTGATGTAACTGGTAGGGATGTGGCTGCAGCTTTGGGTGTTTGAAGGCCTAAGGAGTCCTGGTGTGGCTCTGTAAAACCCGCGTGAAACACAAGGTTAGTCGTTCAAGCTCACCAGTCACTCCTTGAAAGCCCTATGCAGGGTCACTATGAGTCAGAACCGACTCGAAGGCACTTAACAGCAACAACAACAGGGGACTCTGGCATGGTGCTGTGGGATAAAGCACTGGACCGCAAGGTCAGCAGTTCAAACTCACCAGCTGCTCCTTGGAAACCCTACACAGGGTTGCTCTGAGTCAGAACCGATTCAAACAGCATTCAACAACAAGAAGGTGATTCTGCTGTGAGTATTGGGTAACACACATCCCTCAGCATCTGTGGCCAACGTAAGGTATGTTGTTGCTGTCGACGCATGGCGGTCCTGAGTCTCCTTCATGATATTCGAATACATTGTCGGGTCTATTGGGCCCACCCAGTTCACTCGAGGGTTTTCTTTGTGTTCACCGACTTTCTCTTTGTTTTTCTAGTGGTTGGTCTTTCTTTATGGCACATCCAAATCTCACCATTCTCATGTCTAAGGAGTGTCCTGGCTGTATTTTTTATACAACTGATAATTCCTAAAAACCTAGATTTGCATTTTGGGTCTCATTTCTGACCTCCCCCCTTGTTTTTAAATATCCTTTCTTTTGTATTGCTACTTTAGATTACCTTTGCTGTACTTTATCTATTTTTGCCAGCCATTTAAAATTCTTTCTTGAAATAAGGCAAGATGTTGTTGTTGTCATTGTTGTTGTTAAGTGCTGTTGAGTCCGTTCCAACTCATAGAGACCCTGTATAGGGTTTCTGAGGAGCGGCTGGTGAGTTTGAACTGCCTATCTTGTGGTCGAGTGCTTACTGTCATTGTGAGGTGCCCTTAAGTTGGTTACGACTCATAACGACCCTATCTAAATACAGTAGAAAGAAACACTGCCTGGTCCTGCCCCATTGCACTGTACTGTTGGGTTTGAGCTCACTGTTTAGCCAAGGCAGGATAGAGTACTGAAGGTATTACATTTAAATGCAGTTTATAAAGCACATTCACAAACAGGCTCATATCCCCATTTTACTGAAAGGAAAACTGAAGCTCAGAGCTCAAGGATTCACGTAAGGGGAATTCCCAGGCCCCTCCCCACTCCCACTGAAGGGTCCTCCAATGCAGGAAGCTGGGGACTGTTTGGTGGTGGTGGCTGTGTGTCACTTGTGACCCTGTATGAGGTTTCTAAGGCAGCAAATCATTACAGAAGCAGAAAGTCTTCTGTCTCACCTGAAGAGCAGCTGGTAGACCCCAGCTCGGAATCTACTCCACCCCTAGGGGCTCCTCAGGGACTTTTTGCTGGAGGAAAATGATAGATGTTTGCATCAACTTGTGGTCCTGAATTACCTGTCAGTCGCTTAGAAGCAGGTCGTGCATTCGAGTGCTCTTCCTGGGCCAGTCGGAGTTTCTCTGTATTTGACAGGTGGTGGTTTGCACCCTCTCTCTGAGGGTCCAGTGACCCCCTGACATCAGCCCAGCAGGTGTGTGGAGCTGCCCTTCCTTCATCCTTCCTCCCCAAGGAACCACCTCACTCCAGCTCTGGGCTGAGCAGTGCTTCTTGGGAAGGTTGCAGACTCACCTCCAGAGGGAAGGCCTGGTGGCCAGGGTCTACTGCATGTTGGGGCCAGCTGGGGACAGATTCTCCACTAGACTCTTTCCTGGGTCTGAGACAAGGATCATCCAGGGTCAGAGAGGCCAGAAACACCCCCCTTCCCAGCACACACAGGTGTGCACACACCTACCTGCACAGGTTCACACACCTGCACAGGTGCAGATCCATGCATAAACATGCATATATACACACACATGAGCACATGCACACACATAGGCAGGATTGACCACAAAGCAGGTCAATGACAGAGGAACTATCGGTGGGCAGCTGGTTCCGTGTGAAACTGAAGTCTGGCGTCCAGCTAACACTCCATAGTGAGCTGGTGACTCAGAAGGTCCGTGTTTGGGGTAGCAGGTCAAGAGACCAAAGGTTACCATTGAGTGAGGACCATCCATTTGACGTGTAAGATCTCATCTTCAAAAGCAACTTCTGTGGAAGATGTGGTTGTGATGTCATCTCACCTTGCTGAGTTGCTATGAGGAGTTCTGAGAAAAGTGCTCAGCTCTGAGCTCATTTCCAGGTTGAAATGAGGTAAATGTGTCCTTCACACACAGTACGTTCTCAGCAACCACATTACTGTGGCTACTATTTCGAAAGGTAACGTGCTCACAGCAAGCCGTAGAGCCTCGATAATTAGGCATTGTATCTAGCCAAGCGGAGGGTCAGTGAAAAAGAGGAGGGTCCCTAATGAGATGGATTGACAAGTGGCTCCAACAATGGGCTCAGATCTAGCGATGGCTGTGAGAACAGTGTAGGGCTGGACAGCGTTTCCGGCTGTAAAGTTGGAATGGACTTGAAAGCACGTAACAGTAACATTATTATTAGACGTCCTTGAGTGGTTCCTAATAACAGTTAACGTGCTCAACATCTAAGAAGAAAGACCTGGTGAGTTATCTCTGAAAACTCAGCCACTGAAAGTTTGATGCAGATAGCCCTACTCTGACATACCTGGGGTCACCATGGGTTGAACTTGACTCAGCTGGGCCAGGATGGTGATTGGCTTCATGATTACTATGATTAATTACCTCTGTTAAAGATGAAGCCATTTTGGTTCAGAGAGGTTCAACAGTGTGTCTGAGATGGCCAATGGGCAGAGCTGGCAATGTAGCTCAGGTCCAGCTATTTTCCCATTGCCCGATGCTGCACCTCCGCTATGCTCAGGAAGGCCTGCCCTATTTCCTGAAGGGCTGAGATTTGGGCAGGACGTCAGATCTGGGGACAGGGAACAAGAGTTAGCCCTGAGGAATCTGGTGCCTGTCACGATGCTTTGTGGGGCTCAGAATGGCCCTGAGCTAAGTGGACTCTGGTCCTAGGACCTGGTGGGTAAGGCTGCTCTGGCAGCTGGGGCCACTACAAGGGGACAGGGAATAGACAGGGGACCAGGTCTCTGAGACAACCAAGGGTCTGTTGGGCAATGGTCATTTTTGTTTCTCATCATAAAGTGCAGTTTGAACAATAATGCTCTCTGATTCCAGGACCTCCCTGTGTGAGAAATGAGGAGACCCCTTGGTCAGAAGAAGTGGGGCATTCTGGGTGGGCTTAACCCAGGACTCTGGAGACCAACATTCTGCCCTGGCCTTGCCTGTGTCCCTTCTCTACCCCACACCCAGGCCTCAGTTTCACCCTCTGTAAAATGGGAGGGCTGGCCACACCGGTCTCTATCCCAACTGTCTGCTGTCCTTTTAGGAATGGCTCGGCCCCATAGAAGCAGGGACAACAAGATAATTTTTGTTGTTGTTGTTGCAAAGTTCTGTTATGGGACTCAGTTCTGACTCATAGTAACCCCAAATAAGGTTTCCAAGGTTGTAAATCTTTGTGAGAGCAGAAAGCCCCATTTTTCTTCCATGGAGTGGCTGATGGGTTCAAACCATTGATCTTGTGGTTTGAGGTCCAGTGCTTTTACCACAGAGCCAATAAGCTCCCAGTAGATTGTTGTTATTAAGCGCCTTCAAGTTAGTTCTGACTCATAGCAACCCTGTATAGGGTTTCCAAGGAGTGGCTGGTGGGTTTGAACCGCTGACCTTGTGGCTGGCAGTCCTGTGCTGATTCTGCAGTGCCACACCATAGCACTGTGTTAATGAGAGGATGCTCGGGCATCCCAGGCCGTGAGTGCTTCCCACATTTCCCCCACGTTCCCTTAGCTGGCCAGGGAGGTACTGGAGCCCAGCTGTGACCTGTAGGAGCTGCCAGCCCCATCTGGCCAGGAGCCCGGGGTGGCTTTCCCACTGTTGTTATGGCTGTTACAGAGCATTTGCTAGTGGTGACCGCAGTCCAGAGTCAGGTCCTGACCCTGCTTGGGACCAGCACCTCTGCAAAGCATGGTTAGGTTGAGTGCGCCAACACAAATAGAAATTAGGAGTCAATTAGCCCCCGGGTGTGCGAATGTCCTTTTGAGGTTTTAGAGGCCAATTTAGGCAAACATAGCGTCAGTAACAGTAATAATACTTTCCACTGATACCCTAGCGGGAGGTCGCTGACATGGGATCTCCAGGAAGCAGGCGTGCTAGGAGGCGTGGGAACAACGCTGCTGGCAATTGCTTCCCTCACTAGAGTGCCAGGCGGGGCTAAGAGGTCACCTGTTGGCAGGGATTGGGTGGATTAGGGTGACTGGGGGCCTGGGGGGAGAGAACAAAGACAAGGACTCAAGAGCCCTGGGGTTGAGCCCAGGCTTTGGTTAACCACTCTAGGTCTCTGGGCCACAAGTATGAAAATGAAGGCCATAGACTGGCTCTGGCTCCCCACAGGGCTGGAGTGACAGTATTGTGACAGGTGACTCATGGGGTCATGCTGCACGAAGTCAGACTAGGAAGCTGTGGCTGTTCATCCTTGAGCAAGTCACACACCCTCTCTGGACTTTCATTTGCTCATTTGTAAAATGTGGATAACTCTTGTGCCTACATCATAAGGCTTATTGTTGTTGTTGTTAAGTGCCATTGAGTCAGTTCCAACTCAGAGTGACCCTGTATAGGGTTTCCAAGGAGCAGCTGGTGGGTTTGAATTGCCGACCTTGCAGTTCAAACCGACCTTATGATTGAGTGCTTATACTACGGCACCACACCGGGGCTCCGACTCATAGAGGCCTTTTTTTTCGAGGAGCAGCTGGTGGGTTTGAACCGCCAACCTTATAGTTCAAACCTTCTGGCCGAGTGCATATCCTACAGTGGCACACCAGAACTCCTCATAAGGCTATTGGGAAGATTTAGTACACTGATATGTGTAAGATGCCAATAGTGGTGCGGAGTCTGGGAGAACCCAGCCAGGTTTCAGAGGGCCAGTGCAGGGCACAGAGGCTGGGAGAGGCTAGAGTGAGCCTTCAGGGGAGGAGGTGTTTAAACCCACAGGAGAAAGAAGCAGCCAAGGCCATGCTGATGGAGGGGAGCGATGACTGGGGTCAGACACATTTGTCCCTCTGTGTCCTCCCTGGCAGCTCCACTGGGCCCCCTACCCCAAGCATGCAGGACAGCTCATCCCAGGAGTCAGAGGAGGTGCAGGCCTTGGCTGACCTCTCCTGACTTGAGAAAGTCCCTTAAGCTCTCCAAGCCTTGATGTTTTTCATCTGCAAAATGGGAATGATGAGATGTACTCTGTGGGTTATTGTAAAGATCAAACCACAGAGTGTCTGTGAAGTCTTTAGATGGATCCTGGGATGCACTGAGCTCTCAGGTAAGATGACCGCCTGCCCCACCTCCCTGAACTTCACCACTTGGTTCATTGGGTTTGGGAAACTTCCAGTCACTTCTCCATATAACTGAGCTGGGAATGGGATGCACACCTTAGGCTAAGACAAGTCAGTGAGAGATGGTTGATATCACAGTCAGTCTGGATGAAGTTTATAAGAACGCAGACTTTGAAAGTCAAATGTTCTGGGTTTGAAACCCAGATGCATCCTTTATTGGCTGTGTGACCTTGGGAAGACTGTGGAAGCTCTCTGAGCTGCACTTTCCATAATGTGAAGATCTTGAAAGAACCCTTTCCCAATGTGGTCACTATGGGACAGCTGGCCCCACAGCTCCCCCTCTTGGTGGGTCGTCATCTGCCCTTCCCCTCCACATTCTGTGTGGGAAAGTAGTTGGGTTGAGCCCCTGAGCGCTATCTGCTGGCGGGCTATCGCCCGGCACTCCCCACATCCTGACTGGGCTGATCTCCCAGCGCCCTCTGCCGGCAGAGCCAGCACTCGTCGCGCTCCACACACTGCGTCCCCCAGAGCCTTCTACAGCTTGGTGACCGCGTGCGTTCCCTCCGCCCGCAGGATCGTGCAGATGCTGCTGCCGGTGACGAGCCGCACACGCGTGCGCCGCAGTGGCATCAGCCCTTTGCACCTGGCTGCCGAGCGCAACAATGACGAGGTGCTGGAGGAGCTGCTGAGCGCGGGCTTCGACGTGAACGCGCCGCTGGCGCCCGAGCGCGCTCGCCTCTATGAGGACCGACGCAGCTCCGCGCTCTACTTCGCCGTGGTCAACAACAATGTACACGCCACCGAGCGGCTGCTGCTGGCCGGCGCCGACCCCAACCGCGACGTCCTCAGCCCGCTGCTCGTGGCCATTCGCCATGGCTGCCTGCGCACCATGCAGTTGCTGCTGGACCACGGTGCCAACATCGACGCCTACATCGCCACACACCCTACCGCCTTCCCCGCCACCATCATGTTCGCCATGAAGTGCTTGTCGCTGCTCAAGTTCCTCATGGACCTCGGCTGCGATGGCGAACCCTGCTTCTCGTGCCTCTATGGCAACGGCCCCCACCCGCCGGTCCCCACGCGCTCCAACCGCTTCAACGACGCGCCCGCTGCCGACAAGACACCCGGAGTGGTGCAGGTGGGGGGGCGCGCGCCTTGTTAAGGGGGTGCAAGTGGGCGGAGCTGAGGGGGGCAGGGGTAATGGAGGTTCCCGTAGAACAAGTGTCCGAGTACAGGGACTGTGCAAATGAGGGTTAAGAACCCACTGGGTAACGTGCTATGTAGACAGACCAGTAGTTAACATGTGTAGAGGCAGTGTAGACCAGTGATTAACGCTCTTTGGAGGTTAACCAGCTTTGGAGGTGGTGTAGACCTGGAGGGAGTGTGGACTTGGAGAGGTGGAGGCATGCTTTGGTTGGTTAGTGTAGACCAGTGGTTAACACCCTTTGCAGGCGATGGTGACTAGTGGTTAACACGCTTCTGAGGAGACTAACTGGGTGGCTTACAAGCTGTGAGGGAGTTAGGTGAATAATTAATTTCTTTTCTTGGTTCGAGCTCTTGGAGAATTTAAGGCGCCAACAAGGCAGCAAGGGATTGGTGGGGAATTTTGTGTGAGTGAGGGGCGTGTGACCCCAGCCATTTACAGCTTGAATCTGATGTTAGGTGACCAGGAACTGGAAGAGGATGAGAGCTGATTGGAATAAGGTCAGCGAGCCAGAGGCAGGATCTGTCCGTGGTGCTGACACAGAAAGTCAGATGGAAAGGAAGTTACCAACCTTTTGACACAGCCATAATGGCTAATGGCCATCATTTTGCTCTGGTAGCGTAGTGGTTACGAATCGGGCTGCGAACCATAAGGTCAGCGGTTCGAAACTACCAGCTGCACCGCGGGAGAAAGATGAGGCTTTCTACTCCAGTAAAGATTTACACCCTCGGAAACCCTATACAGGGTTGCTATGGGTCGGAAACGACTCGATGGCACATAACAACAACAACAACAACAACTGTACGGAGCAGGAGTCCTGGTGTGGCGCTGTGGGCTGATTTATCAGACTGCAAAGTCATTTGAACTGCAAGGTCGGTGGTTCAAGTTCACCAGATGCTCCTTGGAACGCGCCTATACAAGGTGGTGATGGGTCATAATTGACTCGACAGCACTTAACAACAACAACTGTGTGCAGCTACCACAAGTCTGTCAGCATGTCCTAATCTGGTGATTCATGTGTTTCTGTGATGCCGGACGCTGTGCCACCCATATTTTAAATACCAGCAGGGTCACCCACAATGGATAGGTTTCAGTGGGGGCTTCCAGACTAACACAGACTATGAACAAAGGCAGGGGATCCACTTTTGAATGGCTAGCCAATGACAACCTTATGAATAGCAGTGGAACATTGTCAGATATAGTGCTGGAAGATGAGCCCCTAAGTATGACTGGGGAAGGCCTGCCTCCTCAAAGTACCCCACAACAGTAGCAATGGGCTCGATTGTGAGGAGAGCACAAGACTGGGCAGTGCTGTGCACACGGTCACTATGAGTTGGAATTGACTAGATGGCACCTAGGAGTGCTGGTGTGGCACAAGATCCACAAGGACCACAAGGCTAGTTTGAACCATGAGAATGGCAGTTCAAAATCACCATCCGCTCCTTGGAAACCCTATATTGGGTCTCTATGAGTTGAAACAAACTCAATGGCACTTAACAACAATAAAGATGGCACCTAACAACAGGACCGTGTGCAGAGAAGTTTATGTTTATATTACCTTATTGTTCATAGTCCCCTTTTATGGAATCCCTGAGTGGTGCAGTTAATACACTCAGCTGCTAACTGAAAGACTAGAGATTTGACTCCACCTAGGGACACCTCGGAAGACAGGTCTGTGGATCTACTTTAGAAAACAAACAACTGTCATTGAAAACCCTGTGGAACGTTTTTCTACTCTGAAACCTATAGGGTCACCATGTGTTGACCTGAATAGCTACTGGTACCGGTATACCCATTTTATAGACAAGTTGAGGCTCAGAGAGGTAATCAATCTGACTTGCCCATGTAACCCATCTCTTCTTTGTCAGTAGCTGCCTGTGTTGGTTAGAGTGTCAGTGAGGAGGGTTTCTAGACCTGGCTGCGTCCCATGGTGTCTGCCCTTGGATGCTCTTCAGCTGCCTCACCTGCAGGATGAGCTCTTGAAGCCCAGGTGTGCCTTCTCTTGCAGTTCTGTGAGATCCTCTCAGCCCCGGAGGTGAGCCGCTGGGCAGGACCCATCATCGATGTGCTTCTGGACTATGTGGGCAACGTGCAGCTCTGTTCACGCTTGAAGGAGCACATTGATAGCTATGAAGACTGGGCTGTCATCAAGGAGAAGGCAGGTAGGACTCTTACCGCTGCTGCTGGCAGGCCACCCGCCCATCAGAGAGGCCCAGTTCTCGGGGCTGGTTACTAGCATTATTGATGAGCACCCACTACATACCTTGTCTTGATTGACAAATGTGGTTATGCACTGGGGCCAAGGCCATGTAGCTAGTTAGAGACAGAGCTGAGATTCAAACCCAGGTTTGATGAAGTCTTTCCATGATGGTTAAACAACTACAGCTCCATGAGATTGTGGGTTAAGTTGTCCTCTTTTGGGGATCACTGGGAAGCAGAAGAGAGGAGAGGACAGTGGGCTAGGATGTCTCAAACTATAAAATGTATCTCAAGCATGTGGGCATCTTATAGTAATGTAATTCAGATTCATCATGTCTTGGGTGGGCCTGAGAGTCTGCATTTCAGCATGTTCCCAAGTGGTTTGATGTCACTGGCTCCTGGGCCTTGCTGGGGACTGTGTGACCATGGGCAGGGCCCCTCCATTCTCTGGGCCTCAGAACTCGTCTGTACATTGAGGAAATTGGACAGACTGATTCAGCGTCCAGCTCCCTTCCCACTTGGCCAGCCTGTGGTTTGGTCTAGGAAAGTTTTCAGCTCTGGGTGTGTGCAGATGCGTGGGTCTGCTCCCCCTGTCCCCCCTCCCCCAGGATGTAGAGTTCATTGTGAATGAGGCAGCCTGGTTAAATCTGGTATTCTTAGCTCTCCTGGGTAGGTGAGGTATCAGAAACAGTCAAATTAGGTACAGCAGCGGGACTCATGCACTGTCTAGAGGCATTTCGCTGTGGGTTAATGCTCTGGAATGCAAGGTCATTTGAACTGCAACATTGGTGGTTCAGGCTCACTAGCTGCTCCTCAGAAACCCTATACAGGGTCGCTATGGATCGGAACCGACTCGATGGCACTGAGCAACAACAACAGGGCTTTCTCCAGCTCTGAGCAGCACAGGTTTTTGCAAAGTGTGTGCCAGTCAAGTGGGGCAGAGACAGATCTGAAGCAAGTTACTATCGGCCCAACACTGTTGACATTCCCTTGTATGGGTGGGTGAGTGCATGCACCCCCATTGCCTGCCCATGTGGCCCGCCCTCCAGGCTCTGATTCAGACTCATCTCGGCTCCGACTTGACCCCCATGCCTCTTTGAGCTCAAACCCACTGTAGGCTCTTTCATTTACCCCAATACCCATAAAGAACATGAGTCGAGGCCTTTGGTAAAACTATGGAGGAGTGAGGACATTTGCTTATTCATGCAGAGCACAGTTCTCACTAAACTACAGAACGAATGAATAGCTGGTTGCTGACACCAGGACCCTTGGTCATTTCCCCCTCACAGTCTCCCTCCTCCCCGCTGTTGTTAGTTTCTGATTCATGGAGACTCTCTTATGTGTGCAGAGTAGAACTACCCCACAGGGTTTTCAAATCTGTGACCCTTTCAGATGAAGAGTGCCAGACCTTTCTTCCGAGGGACCTCAGGATGGGTTTGTGCTGCCAGCCTTTTGGGTTAGTAGTTCAGTGCTTAACCACTTATGCCTGTAGAGAAGGACGTTGCTGTTGGTAAGTGCTGTCGAGTCGGTTACAACTCATAGCTGCTCTGTATTAGGTTTCTAAAGATTGGCTGGTAAGTTTGAACTTCTGACCTTGAGGTTCAAACTGATCTTGAGGTGCAGTGCTTATCCTACTGTATCTCCTTAGAACTGAAGATGTCCCAGGGAAACCCATAAAGAAGCCTTGATGTGCCAAAAACATTTATTGACAAGGAGACCTCATCATTCTTGACCAGCACTAGACTGGTTACTTGGAATTCCACCCTCCAACTGCTCACACCCTCCCACGTGATTTCTCATGTAATGCGTGGTTGTGACGTCAGCATTCCAGACAGACGAGTGATCAAAGGGCAATGGAAAAGTCAGTAATGGCGAAGGCCCAACCCAGAATTCCCCGGGCCCCACGTTGTTCCTACTGCTTGGAATTACCTTGTCCAGGGAGTTTCTTCTCTTTAAGACCCAGCTCTCGGAGCCCATGTGAAGGCTCCTATGTGCCTCACGCTAGAGCTCAGGGCCAGGCCCTGGGAGGCGGGGAGTATAGCACTTGTATGTCAAATGCATGTGTGACTGACTGACTGAATGATAGTCTTGGGTCTGGCAAACACGTGCTCTGTGTCAAGGCTTCCCTGTATCCAAGGCTGAAATACATGACCCCCTCACTGCCCAGTCCCTGCTCCTGCCTCTCTCCTCTCCTCACCCCCTTGCTCCCGCCCCCAGAACAACTCAGGGAAGGCAGTCTACTGGGATTCTGTGACCTGCTGGGAGCTGCCTGGTCTGTGGTCCCTGAGCCCTCACCCTGTCCCCAGAGCATCACCTAGGAGCCCAGAGCTGAATTCCACACAAGGGCACTTAAATCTCTGACCCCTTTACTAAAGGTGCTTGGTGGTTCAGGCTGTGTATCCAGGATGGAGCAGTGGAGGAGGAGCTGGGAGATGCTGGCTCCCATTCCAGGTGTGATTCTGGGTGTGGCCTGCAGCCATGCTAAGCCTCAGTTTCTTCAGCTGTGAAATGGGCTGTATCTACTTCCTTAGGCTGTGGGGGCCCATGAGGAATGAAAAGTCGGAATGTGCTCTGCCGGGTGTTTTCAAAGGGGTCTAGGGACCCCTTTCTTTGTAGCCACATCTGGGTGCCTTCCACATGTGGAGGTGGAGCTGCAAACCCTTTGTTGATTGCAGCTAACAAATCAGCATGTCTAGTCTGTGCCCAATCTTTTCCGATCTTGAGAACTAAGCCTGGTTAATACTTGGATGGGAGACAAATCAATCTCTTTCCCTCCTTTTTTCAGAACCTCCGAGACCCCTGGCTCACCTTTGCCGGCTGCAGGTGCGGAAAGCTATTGGAAAATACCGGATAAAACTCCTAGACACGTTGCCGCTGCCGGGCAGGTTGATTCGATATCTGAAGTACGAGAACACCCAGTAACCAGGCCGTGGGGATGAAGGAGTCGTATCTCAGTTTGTCTTTGCTAAGACTCAGGATGCTGGTATCCCCAAGTACAAGGGAACCTGGGGACAGACAAGGCTGCCAGCTGCCTCTCCCCACCCCCTTGGGCGGGGCAGCGCCATGATCTTGAAGGGTCTCTGGGCCAGAGCTTTGCCCCAAGCCGAGGATCATGTTAAGCAGGAGAGAAGTCCTGTTTGTTCTCAGACCAATGAGTAGATCCCAGACCTTTGCTACCATTGGGAACGAGAGAAACCTCTGGTTCTGGGGCCGGAGAGGCCAGCTGAGGCTGGGGGTGGGGGGGTGGGGTGGCAGCAAGAGATCCTTGGTCCTCAACTCGACTGGAGAACTTTTAGGTGCAAGTCTGCCTTTTCAGGGCAACCTCACCGCAGACCTCCAGGTGCCTCCACACTGTTTGTTCTGTGAATCCCTCCACCTGGTCCTTTACCCTCCTCCTAGGAGATGGGGTCCAGGCCTGGAGGAGGCCTTCGATCCCCGAGGGCTGCATTCAGCACAATAAATGCTGCATAAGTGATGATCTGCCTGGCACCGTCCCCTCTCCAGACTCCAAGAGCCTTGGTACTCAGCGCTGCCCCAGTCGGGACTGGGGGCTGGGCAGGATCCGGGTTCAGTTTCCATGGAAACAGGAGATCCGTGTCCAGCGGGGGGTTCTTGTGCCCACAAGTCCCCCAACACTGGGGTTACCCTGCACACACACATATTCACTGACACTGTCCTCACCCCTGTTTGGTTACGAAAGTGAGACACGAGGGAAAACAAACAAAAAAACCCTACAATAAAAATATTCTAGATGTTTCCATGAGCAAAGGCGGTGGCGTTGAGGGATGTCATGGGACCGGAGCAAAGACTCTGAACTTGGCATTGTACGAAGGCTATCCCTTCCGCGGCCTCCCTGGGACTCTTGCCTGACAGGCAGGGGTTGCATATGAAGCTGGGCAGAGCAGGGTGCATCCAGTTTCTATGGAAACTACAGGGACTCCACAGCGGTCTTTGCAAAGGAGCTGAAAGCCACTTTGTAGTGTTGTCAGAGCAGGCAGCATCCTTTCGCAGGGGACCTTGCTTGGCCCAGGACGCGGAGTCCACGGAGAGAGCCTCCGCTCTCTCCGCCCCGCTCTGCCATTGGCTGGCTCCTCTAAGGGCCTTCGTTCCCGCTTCTGGGCAGCAGGCATGGTGTTGGGTGCCCCCTAGTGGCCTGGCCGTGACCTGACACCTGGATTTCCAGGGTATCAGTAAGTCCTATGGCTTGTGAAGATACGCAGTTCTTCTGACCAAGGGCAGAGGGTTCTCCCTACCAGCTTCCGCACCGTACCTACAGAAAATAGGCCCAGAGAAGGGGAGGGGTTTGCCTGGGCACACACAGCAGGCTGGGCATGATCACAGGCCGCTTTGCTGCAGGCCCTGCAGAATCTGCAGGAACCTTTGCAGCCCCCACTCCCTGCTCTTCCCCTTTCAATCCCGAAGACCCAAGTCAGTGTCTTACATTTCCTCCCGGAAGATGCATCAGGGATGGCGGGATAGTAGAAAGGGCCAGCCTGGGATGGTATGAGGTGCAAGGGAGAGGGGTGGGTATCAGGTCAACTCAAACCAGGCATTTCACAGACCACCAAGTCCTATCAGACCAAGGGTGTCGCCTCTCCCCAGCTGAGAAATCCAGGCATGAGTGGAGCTGGGGTGGGAACACTGCCCCAGGGAGGTGCACCAGGAGTAGGTGAAGCTGAGAGGTGCGTGGGGATACTGAGGCACACCACTCTGCCCCTGGGCAGGGTGTGCTGGTACTACATTTGGGTTCTTAGAATAGGGATCCACTGCCACACTGTTGATGGTTACACCTGCTCAGGAAGCCTCCTCCTGAGAGACCCCTACCCCACATCCTTTCCCTCAAGCCAGCAACCCTGCCCCCACCCCCACCCCCAGGCCAGTTCTGAGTGTGTTAGTCTACACCCAACGCCCGCACTACGCTCTGCAGGAGTCCTCCCACCTCCTACTCTGGTATTTTCCCAGCCCCTGGAAGGGTCTGTAGCTCACAGACAGTCCTATAGCATCACAGAACCCTAGAAATGCCCATACGGCAGTTCTACTTTCTGGGCAGTAGACTAGACACTAAATAAAATGGCCAGTTCCTGAGACGGCCCTGGGTCCTTCTTGAACCAGCACAGTTTGTTCTTTATTCAGGGGAGTTTGACTATCCGAGGCTGTAACTGTGGCTGGTTTTTGTTTATAATACCAAACTTTCTTCTGTGTACCTGTGTCCTGTCTTGTTTATACACTGAGAGATCGTGTGCTCTGCTGGCCAATGTCCTAGTAAAGGGTGCTGCTTTGAGTGGAGGCCTCCTGAGTTTTGAATGAACAGATCTCAGGTTGGGCTGGGCTCAGGCAGCACCTGAGAAATCCTCCACAGAGTCTGTTGGTTGGATGGTCTGGGAACTATGTTTTGTGGCCCATACTGTTTCTGAACATGATTGGAGATAGTGCGTGGCAAGACCCGCAGATGCCACCACTGAGGTTTATGTAGGGTTTCAGCACTCACACAGAGAGGTTAAGGAACTTGGCCAAGATCACACAGCTTAGAGGTGGCAGGGCTGGGACATGAACCTGGGTGAGTAGGGCAGTTAGGAGGAGCCAAGACCCATCAGAATGGATCCAAAAGGGTTGCCTCAGTGACAGCTCCTCATTGTTCCGTAGACAGCAATCTGAGGCTGAGGGTCCCATCTGAGGACCTTCCCAACCCCAACCCCATATGTCACATAATTGCTCAGAACAGCTTTGCCTTCTGTGACTGGAGTCTCAGAGAGCATCAGATAGAAACCACCAGAAATCTGCCAGCGAGCAGCCCTTCCACATGGACTTCCACTCCAGGGGAGCTCAGAGCCAAAACAAGGCAGCTGGGGAGGGCCTTCAACCATCGCTAGAGCACTGTGCTAGGAAGGAGTCTGAGGCCATCTCCGGGCCCCAGAGGTGAGGGGTCCGTAGGCAGTGGTGATACCTCTCTTTGCTCCCCTGATCTAGTCCCCCATTTTACAGATGTGGAAACTGAGGTGCAGAGCAGGTTTCCAGCCTTGCACCACTAGCTAGTTTGGGTGCCAACGTCCCAGTCAAGCTGGCCCAGCGCTGGGCGTGTAAGCCACAAAGTGAACTGACAATGAGAGCTGTGGGCCATGGGCAGGGAGAGATCCTTCAATGATTTTACTACCGCTGAACACCCTCAGGACAAACACCTTCATGGGTGCCTGGCACTGTGCCAAACCTGGGAGAGGGAGATCAGTAGTTAACCTGGGGACCTACATGCACACGGCAGTACCTCTTTGTTATTTTTTTGGTGTCCTAGCACAGCTGTAGGTTAAGAACTGGACTGCTAACCACAAGGTCAGAGGCGCAAACCCACCAGTCACTCCTTGGAAACCCTAAACAGGATCATTACAAGTGAGAACCAACTTGACAGCAGTTAACAACAAATGTAGAGCCAGAGGCCATGCTTAAAAGAAGAATGATTTAGTGGAACAATTTGTTAATTTGGCCACAAGGGCCTGGACCATTCTCGTCCCACACCCTCCCTTCTACAGGTGGGGAAAAGGGGACCCCCCCTGAGAGCTTAGCCCCACATCAAACCTGCACCTTGCCTTCCCCAGAGAAGTTTGGGATCCTGGGGCCCAGGCCTGGGGACCCTTCAACTTCAAGACACCCAAGATATGGAAACTGCAAAAGAAATGCCTTTATTCTTTTAACTTTCTTAATATTTACAAAGAACGAAAATAACAAGTGAGGACGTGTGCACAGTGGCAGCAAACAGATGGGAACTCTGGCTTTTTTTTCGAGGGGGGGGGTCGGGCAGGCAAGGGTCACTTCTGCTGCCCTGGTTTGCAGCAGGGACTTGAGGTCATTGGTTGGCCTGGGGTAGGAGGGGTATAGCTGCCAGGGCAGAGTAGGTGACCCTCCCCTGCCCCGTCCTGCCTCACCCCTCCCACACAATGGGGAGAGGCCACACCACTGCACAACTCAGAGGCCCCCACTCCCGCCCACCTGGTCAGGGGGGCCTGAAGTGGAGGTGCCCAGCCCCTCATGGCCAGGCTAGAGGGAGCCAAAGACATGGAAGATGGGCGGGGGCACAGCTGGCTTGGTGGGGATGGGCTTCAGGACCACAGGGCGGTACACCTTCTGTCCTGGTCCATCTACATCTTTGCAGCAGGGGGCCAGCTCCCCAGGGGAGACAGGGCTTGTCCTCCACAGGCCCAGGCTGGGCACAGACCCCTGAGGCAGCACACCCACAGGGCCCGGGTACATGGGCTGTCCATGGTACTGGAGGGAGCAGCAGCTCCAGGCGTTGACATGACCCACCAGGGAGACCCCAGGCATTCGGAGCGTCTCCTCTACCAGTGCCCTTGGGGACAGGCACACCGGGGCTGTCTCGGGCCCCAAAGACTCCAAGCCCTGGCACGTTTTCTTACACTTGTAGGGAGGTCCCTCCCTGGGGCCCAGGCCCCCCTCCAGCCCCAAGGGGAAGCTGTGGGCGGGCCGAGGCTCCTCCCAGAAGGAGGCGGGCAGCTGTCTTTTCCTCATGGGCACCTGGCCAGGCCGGGCAGCTTCTAGGCTCTGCCCATGCAGGCCCTGCTCCTGCTGCCCAGACAGATACTCTCCCCTGTCGGGGCTCCCCAGAGCCTTCTCCTGGCAGCCCCCAACCCCACCGGGGCTAGGCTGGTGACATTGGAGGGGCAGCCTCGCTGGCCTGTCCTCAGACCCCCTTTTCAGGTGGGGCTCGGCAGCTCGGCCAGGGAGGCCCCGCGGGAGCCGAGAGCACTTCTGGGAGAAGCGCTTGAGTTGCTTCTGCAGGTACTTGCGGTGATCCACCGAGCGGCGGCAGGGTGCCGACTTGTCCAGGGCGGCCTTGATGTCGCTGGAAGCCAGGTTCACAAAGTTCAGCAGCATTTTCACATCACTGTCGGATGCCATCACCAGGGGACCGCTGCACGGGGCTTTCCATGAAGAGAGTGGGTCCTGCTCCAGGGAAGGGCTCCCAGCTGACCTGCAGGACACCGTAGGCAGTCGGAGTCTAGTCCAGCAACCACACCAGGTCCTCTCCAAAGGCCACGTGGCTGCAAAAAGTGGCCCCAACCCCGGCACCCTGCTGAGCATTTCCTTGGCACCTGAGATAAGCCAGGTGTACAGAGACTCTCATTGAACTGTCTGGGGCCTGAGGCTCAGAGAGGGCAGGTAACTTGCCCAAAGTGGCCCAGCTACCCAGTGGCACTGCTGGCGGGAACTGGGCCAACGTGGTCAACTTGTCTGCCTGGTCTTATTTCATGAGCGGAGGCCACTGCTCCATTCTGCAGTGAGGCCAAGCCCCCTTCCTCCCTGGGGGCGCCTTTCGCCCTCCCCCACCTCCACCCCCAGCCCCCATGCTCCACCCCTAGGCGCTCACGCAGGACCGGGCGGGCGGGACGCTCTCTGGCACTCAAGTCAAGACCTGCCTCCAGGGCTGGTCGCAGACTGCGGGCAGCAGGGTTTCCTCAGGAAGCAGCTGCAGCAATTTCATGCCTACCAGGCCACCACCCACAGCACCTCGCCCCTCCCGCGGGGCCCCGGCCTGCCCCTCGCCCCTCACCCAGCAGGCCCAGTCCCCCACACTGACCGGAGGTGCGGGTCCCGGGCCCCCGCCCACGCGGCCCGGCAGGTTCCCCCGCAGACCTGGGCCCTTCGGCCGGCAGGGCCGCCGAGCGAGCGAGCTCCGTCGGTCGCGGGAAGCAGTTGTGCAACCCTGAGTGGGCTGAATGGAGGACAAGTCCCCGGGGCTGGGGGGCCTCAGGCCAATCAGGAGCGCCTCTCCAGATACAAAGCATCCCAATAAGGCGGCGGCGCCCCGTTCCCACATTCTTTGCCGTCACAAATTGTCACCATGGGGACCATCACAAAAAAGACAGCTCCCAAATGCAATCATTTCCCGGTAAATTTCTACCCTTCAGCCCTGCTCCCCTCCTTGGCCCCCATGCCCCTCCTCCCCTTGACCTCGGTCCCCTGGTTTCTTGAGGGGTGGGGTGTGTGTGTGTGTGTGTGTGAGATGTGAGTGCGCGTGCGTGTTTAAAATGTCCAGTTCTGAGTAGGGACTGGGCCCAGTGGAGCTGGGCTTGCAAGCCCCCGCACCTCATTCCACCACCACCCCCCGCACCCCCCCAAAAGCCTGCCAGCCTTAGCTGCCATGCTCCAGTGCAGATGGACAATCAGCCTGGGTAAGCTGGGGCGGGCCGCTCTCCCTGCCCCCGAGTGTTAAGTGGCACTCTCTAGCCCCCTGTTCTCTGCAGACTGGGCGCTGGAGGGCCGGCTGGGGAGGCACTCTGTCGTCGGGACCGGTGGTCGAGGCAGGACTGACTAACGAGAGGGCCTGGGATAACCATGGGAAGAGAGCCGGAGCTCTCTGGAATCTTGTCTTTATGTTTGCTTCCTCAATTGAGCTGCACAATGCCTGAATTGCCCATTCAGTGCGGCTGGACAAAAGGTTGGCGTTGCACGGTCCCTTTGCATTTGTAGTCAAACAGTTAGGGACTTAAATCGAGTCGTCATGATGGAGAAAGAGGTGGACAAAGCCCATAGAATTGCCATCAGCAAACATTTTCCTGTGTCATATTAGTCAGTCTCCATGGCTCCCCCTGTCCTGGGGACAATGGCACAAGTTTCCACACTTGGCTACTGTCACCGTGCCAACGCCGGCAGGGCCGCAAGCAGGGCCACTCCAAGCAAGTGAGGGAGCAAGGAGTCCAAGCCGGCCACTGGCCCTGCCCACTGACTGCCAGAGGGAAGGTGAGGCCGAGGCAGAGGCGGGGCCTGGGAAAACGTAGTGTCTGAGACCCTCAGGACAGCCAGCTGGGGTGGGGACTTTAACGTCCTCCACTGGCTCTGCTGTCTTCTCTTTCTCTTCTTTTCCTTCTTCTGTCCTGGGGACAGCTTAACAGCAGGTGGATACAGCCACCCACACCTTTGTACCAAAACCTGCCCCTAAGTGCTAGAAGCAAGGATGACTTTCAGGAATGCCAAGGACAACACCCAGATGGAGGCGGAGTTAGGGGCTCACCCACTAGGGATGGGCCCATCCCTCCTGGTGGCCTACAGGTCCACAGTGACCTGGCTGTAAGCCACCTTTGCTGACTTCAGGGACCCCGCAGGTGAGATGAAGGGTTTGGAGGAGATAGCCCAGTGCTAACAAGCTGTACACCTCACTTTAGGTGTTGATGAGCTGATGCACTCTTCCCCAGACTCCTGGACCTGCTGTGGGTGGCCTGAGGGACAGAGCAGCCCACCTGCAGAGGTACCCATCCTGCATAGACCTTCTTGTTTCCAGCTCCTGAGACAGGTTGGTTTATCTCTGCAGCCCCTGGTGCCAGACTTATTTTCTTCCACATTCCAGTGAAGAATGGTCACCAGGTTAGGCCCTGCTGCCCTGTATCCACAACCTGGTGCTGGAGTCCCTTCAGATCCTACTGAGTCTGTGTCTCATTTCTTTTCTACTGGGAGACAGGTCCAGATCTCCCCACTCTCTGTCTGTGTCCTTGCTTGCTTCTCTGGGACACTTTCCCTCTTCTCAAAGCATCGAGACCATCGCCAACTTCTCCACTCAGATCACAGATTTTGAGGCTTTGTAGCCACTGCGGTCATATCTGCCTATTCTGGGCTCGTCTGCTTGTGACATCATAGCCAAGGATTCTTAGCCAAGGATGAACCCTCCACAACAGCCGGTCAGGGAGCTCCCCTTGAGTCAAGTACATATCTCTTCAAAAGTCTCCCAGAGCTCTTACCATGAGCTTTTGAGGAAAGTGCGGAAGTGAAGAAGAAAAGAGGGAGGAGAGGACGGGCGAGAGAATAATGGAACGAGGAAAACACGCACTTGATTGCCTGCTATGTACTAAGGACTCCCACCAGTGTGGCGCTGTAGGATCAGCACTCAACTGTGAACCACAAGGTCAGAAGTTCAAACCCACCAGCTGCTCCTCGGAAATCCCATACAAGGTTGCTATGAGTTGGAACCCACTTGACAGCACTTAGCGATAACAACAACAACTATGTACCAAGAGCGGTTAACTGTGATTGTTTGTGGAAGATCTCACTTGATGCCCAAGACAATGCCATAAAAAGGTGTTATTGTCGCTGCTGTTGATGTTGTTGTTATGTGCCATGGAGTTGGTTCCGACTCATAGCGACCCTGTATAGGGTTTCCGGGGCTGTAAATCTTTACAGAAGATGAAAACCTCATCTTTCTTCTGTGGAGTAGCTGGTAGTTTCGAACTGCTGATCCTGAGGTTAGTTAGCCTGATTCGAAACCACTATGCCACCAGAGCTCCTTATTGTCACTGCATAGTAATGAGGAAAACTGAGGCCAAGTTACTTTCCTAAGGACTCACAGCTAGTTACTGGCACCCAGGCCATCTGCATGGGAAGCAGTCTGCGGTCCCACCACACGACGTTGCTTTCCTGAGTTTCCACTAAGCACCAGGCACTAAGTGCTATGGGTTTGACGCCCTCGATCTGCTGTCAGAGCTTGACTGAATTTCTGACTATGAATCTGCCCAAGGCAGCAGAGGCAGCTGCGTCTTGCTGAGCGGTGAACCAAGACCCGATCCTGACCATGGCCTCGTGCTTTCCTGTGAGACCTGGTTGACAGGTGAAGAGCATCATTCCACCTCACCCTACAGAGCCTTCCCCCATGGCCGTCCTCTCACTACCCTCCTTTGTCTGGGCAGCTGGTGAAGTGGTACCCCCAGGGCTCATCTCAAGGCTGTGCAACCAACCCTGTCTTCCTGGCATTCAAGGTCCAGCTCAAACTTCCTCTCTTCCAGGTAGCCTTGTACCTACTCCCAGCATTATTAATCGTACCTGTCCTTCTGTTCATAGATGCAAGATGAAGCCTAGCTAAGCTTAGCTTAGAGCACAGATCCCAGACCCGCTGCCGTCAAGTTGGTTCTGACTCATCGTGATCCACTAGCACCGAGTAGAACAGGGTTTCTGTGGCGGGCAGTCTTTGTGGAAACACACTGCCATGTCCTCCAGCAGAGAAGAGAAAGGTTGGGTTCAGATCACCAACCTTTTGGTTAACAACTCTGCTACCAGGCCATCTTAGAACACAAGACCCTTGGTAATTGGACCCTAACCTATGTCTCCTTCCCTCTCCCACCACTGCCCCTCACAGTCCCCCTCTGTTCCAGACAACCCAATATATGTGTTCTCTGGATAAGTTAGGTCATTTCATGCCAACATCTGTATCAGCTGGTGTCCTCCAGAGAAACAGTATCTACACACACACACACGCACACACGCACGAGAGAGAGTCCCTCCAGAGAAACAAGATCTACACACACACAACAAACACACAGACACACACACACACACACACAAAAGAGAGAGAGAGAGAGATTGATAAGATTGATTTTAAGGAATTGGCTCACATGACCAGGGCTGGGGACTGACAAGTAATCAATTCTGTAGGTCAAGTGGCAGGCTGGAAATGCCAATGGAATGTCTCTGTGACAGTCCTGAGGTAAAAGTAACCTCAACTTTGGCTCTTTAGGCCTTCTATGGATTGGATGTGGCCCAGCCACATTATGGAAGCTAATCTGCTTTAATTAAATATGACATAGCAGGACCTAGACTTGTGCTTGATCAATCAACTGAGTACCTTAGCCAAGAAGGTTGATACAGATAGTTGCCCACCACAGTCCACCCCCCGTCAACAGGGCATCTGTAAACATCTCCTTAAACCATACTTCATCTCCAAACATACGGACAGTAACAAAGTCATACTCTGCCTAACGGGATACAACTATCCTGTACACAACTGAAAACACACTCACCCTTTCCCCAGTAGAAGATGCAAAGTTCTTGGTTGAGGGTCTCACGTCTTCTAGGTCCCCTGTAACAGAAATACTGTGATGTAAAGTTAAGATGTCTTATGTTTTCTGGCAAGGATGAGGTAGGGGAGGGAAGGAAGGAAACAAAGGTTATTTGTCATATGTAAATATGTGTGTGCACACATTCATCTTCATGGAAAATAATGAAGAAACACAACAATTAAGCAATTGCAGTCCTCATTTTTGCAACTGGTCATGCATTCCAGTCTGGGATTTATAACTACCTTCTTCTACTACTCATTCCATCCTATCCGGCCACTTTGCACTCAGCAAGAACGTCAGCTGGTTATGGTTCTTTGCCTGGTGGGATGATGCAACCTTTACTCCTGAAGGGTCTGGACCATTTGTAGTTCTGCCTGAATTGGGATGCCATTGACTTTGATGGCAGGACATCCAAGCAAAATGAAGGCTTTGACAACTTTTGACAATCTTTTCTCTATTTATCATGATGCTATTTATCGGTACAACTGTAAAGATTTTCATTTTCTTTACCTTGAGGTGTAATCCATACTGAAGGCTGTAGTCTTTGATTTTCATGAGTGTTCTGACTCATAGCAACGCTGTGTAGGATTTCTGAGGAGCAGCTGGTGGATTAGAACCGCTGACCTTTCAGTTAGCAGTCCAGTGCTTATCTACAGTGCCCTACCAGGAATCCTATTTGTGTAGTCCCACCCATGGTGATGCACAACAGAACAATACACCGCTCGGTCCAGCACATCCTCACAGTTGTTGCTACACTTGAGCCTATTACTGCTGCCAATCCATCTCATTGGGGGGGTCTTCCTTTTTTTTTTTTCACTGAACCCCCACTTTACCAAGCATCATGTTCTCCAAGGACTGGTTTCTCCTAATAACATGACCAAAGTATGAGAGACAGAGTCTGGCCATCCTGGCTTCTAAGGAACATTCTGGTTGTACTTCTTCCAACACAGCTTGGCTTGTTTTACTGGCATTCCATGGAACTTTTAATATCCTCCTCCAACATCATAACTCAAATGTATCAATGCTGATGAAGCTATTGAAAATACCTAGCTTGGGTCAGGCGCACCTTAATTCTCAAACTGACATCTTTGCTCTTGAATACTTTAAAGAGGTCTTATACAGTAAATTCGCCTAATGCAATACGTCGTTTTATTTCTTGACTACTGCTTCCATGAGTGTTGATGGCTATTTTAAGCAAAACGAAGTCTTTAATAACTTCAATCTTTTCTCCATTGATATGGATATTATTTATTGGTCCAATGGTGAGGATTTTTGTTTTCATTACATTGAGGTGCAACCCATACTGAAGGCTGTGGTCTTTGAACTTTGTAGTCACTTATAAGAGTGTACATCCCAAACTTGCTAAGTGATTTGCTTTTCCAAATATAAGTTAGAGCAGATTTAACATAATAAAGCAGGTGAACTTACTCATATGCCCCTGTACTTCCTAGAAAGGGCTATTGATAAATGGGGTTGTACCTGTTGAGTATGAGGACCCAGTGCTTGAAAATAATGTGTACTCTGCTGTGGCTGATTGGAGATTTCTAGAGATGCTAATTAGGTCCTGTTGGTTGATGGGGTTGCTCAGTTCTCCTATATCCTTGAAGATTTTCTCTTTAATAGTTCTCAGTTGATAAAAGGGGTGTTGAAGTCCATAACTATACCTGTGGATGTCTCTATTTCTCCTTTCAATTCTAGCAGTTTTTGCTCCAGGAATTTTGAAGTCATGTTGTTTGATGCATAAACATTTAAGACAGCTATGATTTCTCGGAAGGAGCTCTGGTATGTAGTGGTTACGAATCAGGCTGCGAACCTCAAGGTCAGCAGTTTGAAACTACCAGCTGTTCTGTGGGAGAAAGCTGAGGCTTTCCGCTCCTGTAAAGATTTACAGCCCTGGAAACCCTGTAGAGGGTCGCTGTGTGTCAGAACCAACTTCAGGGCACATCATCACCACCACCACGATTTCTTGGTAGAGTGACCATTTTTTTATCCCTGGTAATTTTCTTTGCTCTGAAATCTAGTTTATCTGATATTAATATAGTCACTTGTGCTTTCAGAAATTGTTTGTGTGATACCTCTTTTTCCATTCTTTTACTTTCAACTTGCCTATATTTGAAGTAAATCTCCTGTGGACAGGATGTAGTTGCATCTTTTTTTTTTTTTTTAATCCACACTGCAATCTCTGTTAATTGTTATATGTAGATCATTTAGGTTATTACTGATGTGTTAGGGGCTTGCATCTCCCATTTTATTACTTGCTTTCTGTTCATTCCCTCTACAGTTTTCCTCCCTCTATTCTTGCTTCCCTGTAGGCTATTTGAATATGTTTGTGGAATTCCATGTTGACTTATTGGTAGCGTTTTGTGCCTATCTCTTTGCATAATTGTTTAGTGATTGCTGTACACATTGCAATATAACTTGTCACAGTTGACTGGTGTCAACATCTTAGCATAATTTCACCATGTACTAGACAGCTCTTTCTCTGCCTGATACCTAGGCCCCTCCCCACATCAACACCCCTACATCTTTTGGGGGTGAGAGGGGCAGTGTTGTTATGTGTGTAAAAGCTCCCCCAGGTGATTCTAATGCACAGCCAGGATAGGATGGAAGACTACCCACCTGAGAGTTGAGATTTCTTCTAGAACAGATTAAGTTGGGCAGGTAGGGATTTTCACAGACCTTGAGAAATGTCCAAATGTGAAATCTCGCTATAATTTCAAGACTAGAAGTCACGTTAGTACACTGATGTCTCTCTGGAGAAGCCCTAAGATGGAGCTGGGGAACATGAGATCAAGGAGTATCCAACTTGAAAAGGAGGCTCTGATCTTAACCATTGCTTAGTTTCTTTCAAATATGGTGCTTCTGATGGTTCTAGAAGCTGGAAACTCACCAATGAGACCCAAGTCACTGGGTGGCCATCAAGCAATGTCTCACCATGCTTAGGGCCAAGTCCCAGCCAGGAAAGCAAGCATCCCTTACAGACGGTCCTTGGAGGAACACTGCTAACACCCATCCCCATGGCAGGGCAGACATCACTAATAGATCACAGCACCTCTTTCTGTTGAGTCCAGCAATGGCTCAGAATCTGTAAGAGGCCTACACCAATCTAAGGTAAAACCTGTGTTCAATCCCTGCGTAGTTTATGGGTTTCTTGAACTCATCTTCACCTGCTCACCTTCACCTCCCAAACCCTCCAGGTTGGCTTGGAACCAGCTTATTGAAAGCCTTCCTTGGATCCCCATGAACCGAGGGCACGTGGTTCCCCTTGAAAGTGCTACCTTTCCAATTTCCTTGGATTAATTCATTCTTTCTGGTCTGAATCAACATCTCTCCACTCCCATTCTTTCACTCACGTGGTTATTCTCATGTTCCCTTTTTTCCTTGAAAGGGAGTGTGGAGCTCTGAAATTTGACCACGCTTCTGCTTCTCCTGTGAAATGGGGAGGCTGCACAGGACTTCTCTGAGTAGCTAGCATGCAACGGTTCAATTCCAAAGCATTTGAGAAGCACCTACTACGTGCAAGACATGCTTTGAGGGTACTGGGGACTGAGAAAAGAATGGGACACAGTGCTTATAGTATACCAACCTCTTCCTCGATGCCAGATACTACTCCACAAACGTCATGTGTGGTCACTCCTTCAGAATGGGATTAGCTGGGTATGGCCAGCCTGGTGTCCCTGGGTGCTACAGGAAGTTAACGTGTGTGGCTATCACACTAAAGGTTGGACATTTGAACCCAGACGGAGGCTCCTTGGAAGAAAGGCCTGGTGATCTGATTCTGAGAACTCAGTCATTGAAAACCCCTATGGAGGATACTTCTCCTTTGACACATATGGGTCACCATCAATTGAAATGGGACTTGACAACTTCTGGTTGTTGTTTTTTTTTTAAGTTTTTTTTTTTTAATCACTACCCTACCGATGATGCAGAGTCATGGTGTGGTGCTGTGGGCTAAGGCACTGGACTGCAAAGTCTATTCGAACTACAAGGTTGGTGATTCAAGCTCACCAGCCTTCATGAGTTGTGGGGAAGAGGGTAGGCCGGGGTGCCCAAGATACATACACAGTAGGCCTAGAAGAATGGGTGTTAAGGATCCTGCCCTACAGGGCTAGACCTTTGCCATGGCAGGAGAGGGAAGACTGCCCTGTGGAGGGGCTTGAATGATGCCCTGCAATTGAAGAAATACGTTTAAGAAGGTGTGCATGTTAGTCCTGGTGTGGCACTGTGGATTAATGCACTAGATGGCAAAGTCGGTTTGAACTGCAAGGTCGGTGGTTCAAGCTCACCAGCTGCTCCTTGGAAACCCTATACAGGGTCACTATGAATTGTAACCAACTCAACAGTACTTAACAACAACAGCAACAGATGATGTTGGTGGTGTTGTAGGATACATACTGGACTGCTAACCACAAGGTCAGCTGTTCAAACCCACCAGCAGCTCCTTGGAAGAAAGACGAGGCTTTCTGCTCTCAAAAAGTTGTAAAGCCTTGGAAACCCTTTACAGGGTCACTATGAGTGGGAACCCCCGCCCCATGGCAATGTGAGGGAAGCAGATGATGAAATTGGTTGTTAAGTAACTTGCCAAGAACCCCCAGAAGGAGTGAAGTTGGGTCTGATCTGTGCAGACGGTGACAGTTGGCCATTACTCACCCTGGTCTCTTAGCTCCAGGCCTCTGGCTGTTTGCGAGTCAATCCCCTGGCAGGGTCACTAATGAGAAATCAACAGAGAATTCCTCATGAGGAAGAAACCAACACAGTACTGCATCTCTGTTTACCTGTGGCCCAGGTGAGCGCCCCCTGAGCTCATCTTGTCTATAGAGTAACTGATGTGACAGGGGCAACACGCCCTGGTACCACCACCCTACATCTACACCAGGGCCCTATAACTCTAAGCCTGCTTCATGACCATCACCTGGACTGTGTCCTCCAGTGGCCTCCCAAGGCGTCTCTTCACTCCACCCACAGCACTGGCCAGGAAGAGAATGTCCGTTTAATCTCAACTGCCAACTCGAGTTTGATTGGTGATGGCTGGCTGGTGCCCCTGGAAAGATTCTGAAGCCTCATCAGCTGGACAGTTAAGAATGTCCTGCTCAACTAGTGATGCCTTCCAAGGGTGGGGAGGGAGGTGTAGCTGGCTGGGTGCTAGGGGTGCGCTGACCCCAACTTCAGCATCATAATGCAAAGGCAGGGATGCAGGTTTAGAGTTTTGGCAACCCAACCTGTAGTATAGAAATACCTCAATTCAGTGCGCTTCGCTTCACTGTGCTTTGTAGATACTGTGGTTTTTACTAATTGAAAAACTTTGTGGCAACCTTGTGCCAAGCAGGTCTGTGGGAGCAAAATGTGTGTCTGTGTCACATGTTGGTCATTGTCAACACATTTCAAACCCTTTCATAATGTGGTTGTGTTACAGGTTCAAGTCCCAAAGAAGGATGATGACCCCCATAATGTCCAATTTAGAGAATTTTATTGGCACAACAGACAGCTATAGTCAGACACAGGGAGACAATAGCTTCTCCTAACTGCTGTGTTCCACGGAGCTGGCTGCTAGTTTATATAGGCTACATTCCTGGCTCAGGGTCTAGGGGCTTAGCTAAAGGAATTTGCTGAAGCCGGGAGTACAGAAGCAAAAGCAGCAAGTTAGTTTGCTAATAGGGAGACTAGATAACAGCTAACAAGGTCAGGGCAACAAGGCTACAAATCAGTTCACATAGGTAGACAAACAAGGCTGCAAATCAGTCACATTGGTGCCAGGGGCCTTGAGGTACCTAGTTAAGTTAATTACTTTAAGGAATGCCTAAGGGTT
>NW_006408543.1:14383750-14386090 GCF_000296735.1 Chrysochloris asiatica
GTCATAGACTGCAGTACTCTGTTGTTGCTAAGTCCTGACTCACAGTAACCTGGGATAGGGTTTCTGAGGAGTGCCTGGTGGGTTTGAACTGCCGCCCTTGTGGTTAGCAGTCCAGTGCTTATCCTACACCACCACAATGTAAGCCAAGAAATATTCACGCAACTCACTTTACGGCAGTATTTGATTTACTGCAGTAGTCTAGAACCGAAATGTGATCTCTCTGAGGTCTGCCTAGTGTTCTAGGGCCACTGAAATAAAGAGTTGCCAATGGGAGGCTTACCCCCAGGAATGTGTCCTCTCACAGCTCTGGACACCAGGACTCTAAAGTCAAAGTGTTGGTAGGGCTCGTTCCTTCTGGAAGCTCTGAGGGAGAACGTGTTCCATGCTACTTGTAGATTGTGGGGGTTCCCACAGTCTTTGGCACTCCTTGGCTTGTAAACACGTCACTCCAGCCTCTGCCTCATCATCACATGACCTGTGTGTCTTCACATGACCTTCCTACAAGGACACTAGTCATTGGGTGTGGAGTCATGTGCTGTGGAGTCAGTTCCCACTCATAGCAACCTTGTATAGGGTTTCTGAGGCTGTAAATGTTTATGGGAGCAGAACGCCTCATCTTTCTGTCATTGGGTATGTTGTTGTTAAGTGCTGTCGAGTCGGTTCTGACCCATAACAACCCTGTATATGGTTTCCAAGAAGCAGCTGGTGAGCTTGAACCACCAACCTTGCAGTTCAAATGGCTTTGCAGTCTGGCGCATTAACCCACAGCACCACACCAGGACTCCTTGGGTGTAGGCCCCCCCGACTCCAATATGGCCCAATCTCAACACTCTACACAAGATCACTATGAGTCAGACGTGACTCGGCAGCACTTAACAACAACCACTGACATCTACAAAGACCTATTTTCAAATATGATCATGTTCTGAGGTTCTAGGTGGGCATGAATTTTAAGGAGACAACTGCTGCTCGTCTGTCAGTTTGTCGTACTGTGGTGGTTTGTGAGTTGCTGTGATTCTGGAAGCTATGCCACCAGTATTTTAAATACCAGCAGGGTCACCCATGGTGGAGAGGTTTCAGATGAGCTTCCAAATGAAGACAGACTAGGAAGAAGGAGTGACGAACCACTTCCGAATATTTAGTCACTGAAAACCTCATGAATAGCAGAGAAACACTGTCAGATATAGTGCCAGGAAATGAGCCCCTCAGGTTGGAAGGCACTCAAAATGCGACTGGGGAAGAGTTGCCTTCTCAGAGTAGAGTTGACCATGATGACGCGAATGGAGTAAAGCCCATGGGAGAAAAGCCCGCGGGACCTTCATTTGCTGATGGGGCACAACTCAAAATGGGGAGAAACAGCTGTAAACATCCACTGAAAATCGGAACATGGAATGTGCGAAGCATGAATCTGGGAAAATTGGAAGTTGTCAAAAATGAAATGGAACGCATAAATATAGATATCTTAGACATTAGTGAGCTGATATGGACTGGTATTGGCCATTTTGAATCTGATTACCACATAGTTCACTATGCAAGAAATAACAAATTGAAGAGGAATAGTGTTGCATTTATTGTCAAAAAGAACATATCCAGATCAGTCATGAGGTACAACGATATCTGTGATAGGATAATATCCACGGGCATACAGGGAAGCCCAGTTAATGCCACTATTATTCACATTTACGCACCAACCACTAAAGCCAGTAAGGAAGAAATAAAAGAATTCTACCAACTTATTCAATCTGTAATTGATCAAACATGCAATCAAGAGGTATTGATCATTACTAGTGATTGGAATGCAAGGATTGGGAACAAAGAGGAGGGATCACTGGTTGGAAAACATGGTCTTGGTGATAGAAATGATGCTGGAGATCGCATGATAGAATTCCACAAAATCAATGATTTGTTCATTTCAAATATCTTCTTTAGACAGCATAAGAGATGACTATACACATGGACTTCACCAGATGGAATACAAAGAAATCAAAGTGACTACATCTGTGGAAAGAAACAATGGAAAAGCTCTATATCGTCAGAACAAGGCCAGGGGAAGACTGTGGAACAGACCATCAATTACTCATAGGCAAATTCACACTGAAGATGAAGAAAATGAAAACAAATCCATGAGAGCCAAAATAAGACCTTGACTATATCCCACCTGTATTTTGGGATCATCTGAAGAACAGCTTTGATACAAAGACCAAAGACCAGAAGAGTTGTAGGATGACATCAAGAACATCATACATGAAGAAAGCAAAAAGTCATTAAGAAAACAAGAATTAAGGAAAAGATCAAAATGGATGTCAGAAGAGACACTGAACTTACTCTCCAGCATAGAGA
>NW_006408543.1:14389313-14390272 GCF_000296735.1 Chrysochloris asiatica
GCTTCAACTGCTGATGTTGCAGCTCCAACTGACATTGCAATCAGGTCATTGACCCACAGCATCACACTAGGACTCTGAAAGAGTCCCCGAATGGGCGCAAATCTTTAAACACTCAGCTACTAACCAAAAGTTTGGTAGTTCCCACACACCCTCAGAAGAAAGGCCTGGTGATCTGCTTACTAAAGGTCACAGACATGAAAACTGTGGAGTGCAGTTCTACACTACACACATTTGGTCGCTGTGCGTGGGAATGAAAATGACAACGGGCTTCCAGAAAAGAGGAAACTTCAGGATTCTTCTCAGGTGACCACGAGAGGGCGCCCTTGACATTGTCCAGAGGCTCCTGTGTTTCTGGGAGAAGGAGCCTTTCCCATCTGCCCCCATGATTGATCATCATTCTCCTGCCCCATCAGAATTAAGAGGAGGGTCCCCACTCTCTGCACCTTCAGGGGACTCCCTCGCCCCTGCTTCTCTCGTCTCTACCACCCCCCCTCCCCCCAGGGTTATCTGCTCTATTCTGAGTGGAGTTGAGAGCCTCTAAAACTTTATTTCTTCCAAGAGGGGATCCATGGTAGAAGGTATTCTCCCTTTCTTAGCTTTGGGAGCACCTGAGGTTATTAAGTGCCTCCCCCACCACACACATCCATTCCACAACCGACTGTGTAGCTCTGGCGGAGGCTCCAGGCCATGTTGAGATGGGGACAGGGAGGGAGGTACAAAGGTTCCTCAACCAAGGCCCCTTCTTCATGGAGTGTAGTCCAGGGGGAGACAGCAACACTTAACGACACAGCAGGTTCTATGTGTTTTCTGGGAAGCCAACAAGAAGGCGAAGGACTGGTGTCTCCAGGACAACTTCTGGGGTCCTACAGGACACATAAGAGTTGCCTAGGCAACGAAGACCTGATTCTCCTCATGAGCTACGAGGGGAAACCCATTCTTCTGGGGTTGGTGTGTAGCTG
>NW_006408543.1:14391057-14403922 GCF_000296735.1 Chrysochloris asiatica
GTCAAAAATGAAATGGAATGTATAAACATCAATATCCTAGGCATTAGTGAGCTGAAATGGACTTGTATTGGCTATTTTGAGTCTGACAATCACATGATTTACTATGCCGGGAATGACAAATTGAAGAGAAATGGCATCTCATTCATCATCAAAAGGAACATCTCAAGATCTGTCTTGAAGTACAACACTGTCTGTGATAGGATAATATCCATAAGCCTACAAGGAAAACCAGCTAATACCACTATTATTCAAATTTACATACCTACCACTAAAGCCAGTGAGGATGAAACTGAAGAATTCTACAGGTGTCCTGGTGTGGCACTGTGGGTTAATACGCTGGACTGCGGTGGTTCAAGCTCACCAGTGACTCCTCAGGAACCCTATACAGGGTCACTATGGGTCAGAATTGACTCAACAGCACTCAACACCAACACAGCTCTTCAGTCTGAAGTTAATCATATATGCAATCAAGATGTATTGATCATTACTGGCTAGTGGAATACAAAGGTTAGAAACAAAGAGGAAGGACCAGTAGTTGGAAATATGGCCTTGGTGATAGAAACAATGCTGGAGATTACATGGTAGAATTCTGAAAGACCAATGACCTCTTCACTGCAAGTACCTTTTAAAAACAACACAAAAGACAACTGTACACATGGACCTCATCAGATAGAACACACAGAAAGCAAATGGACTACATCTATGGAAAGAGAAGGTGGAAAAGCTCCATATCATCAGCCAAAACAAGACCAGGGATGGGCTGTGGAGCAGACTATCAATTGTTCTTTCAGGCTGAAGCTGAAGAAAATTAAAACCAGTCCACGAGAGCCAAAATATAACCTTAAACATATCGCACCTGAATTTATGTATCATCTCAGGAACAGATTTGTTGAATTAGACACTAATACCAAAGACCAGAAGAGTTGTGGGATGACATCAGGAATATTATACAAGAAGAAAGCAAAAGGTCATTCATTAAGAACACAAGAAGAAGGGGAAGAACAAAATGAATGTCAGAAGAAACTCTGAAATTTGCTCTCCAAAGTAGAGATGCTAAAACAAATGGAAGAAATGAGGAGGTAAACTAGTTGAACAGAAAATTTCAAAGGGCAGCTCAAGAAGACAAAGTCAAATATTTTTCTCAAGCTGAAAGAACTGAAGAAAAAATTCAAGCCTCGACTTACAATATTGAAAGATTCTCTGGGCAAAATATTGAGTGATGCAAAAAGCATCAAAAGAAAATGGAAGGAATACACAGTCATTATACCAAAAAGAAATGGTCCATGTTCAACCGTTTCTAGAGGTAACATATGATCAAGAGCCAATGATACTGAAGGAAGAAGTCCAAGGTGCATGAGGTATTGATAAAGAACAAGGCTCTGGGAATTGATGGAATACAAACTGAAATCTTTCAACAGAGATTTCACTGGAGATATTCATTCACCTATGCCAAACAATACGGAAGACAGCTACCTGGCCAACTGACTGGAAGAGATCCATATTTGTGACCATTCCAAAGAGAGGTGACCTAATGGAATGTGGAAATCATAGGACAATAGCATTCATATGGCATATAAGTAAAATTTTGGTAAAGATAATTCAAAAACAGCTGCCGCAGTACATTGACAAGGAGCTGCCAGAGATTTAGACTAGATTCAGATGAAGATGTATAATGATGGATATCATTGCTAACTTTAGATGGATCTTGGCTGGAAGCAGAGTACTGAAAAGATGTTTACCTGTGCTTTATTGACTACACAAAGGCTTTTAATTGTGTGGATCATAACAAACTATGGACAACGTTGCGAAGTACTTAATTGTAATCTGGAACACTTAATTGTACTCATGAGAAAACTGTACATTGACCAAAAAGCAACTATTTGAACAGTGCAAGGAAACACTAAATGATTTAAAATCAGGAAAGATGTGTACCAGGGTTGCATTCTCTCACCATACTTATTCAGTCTGAGCAAATAATCTGAGAAGATTGATTATATGAAGAAAAATGTGGCATCAGGATTGGAGGAAGACTCATTAACAACCTGTGCTATGCAGATAACAACCATGCTTGTTGAAATACTGACTGATGGAGATCAAAGAGCACAGCCTTCATTATGGGTTGCACCTCAATATACAGAAAACATAAATCCTCACAACTGAGCCAATAAACAACATCCATATAAATGGAGAAAAGATTGAAGTTGTCAAAGACTTCATTTTGTTCGGATCAGTCATCAACACTCATGGAAGCAGCAGTCAAGAAATAAAATGGCATATTGCATTAGGCAAATCTGTTGCACAGACCTCTTTAAGTGTTGAAGAGCAAAGACATCAGTTTGAGGAATAAGATGCATCTGGCCCAACCCATGGTGTTTTCAGTAGCCTCATATGCATGTGCAAGTTGGACAGTGAACAATCAATGCATTAGCGTTATGGTATTGGAGAAGAATATTAAAACTGCCATGGACTGCCAAAAGAACAAACAAATTTGTGTTGATAGAGATACAGCCAGAGTGCTCCTCAGAAGCCAAGATGGTAAGACTTTGCCTCATATTTTGGGCAGGTTATCAGAAGGGACCAATCCCTGGAGAAGGCATCATGCTTGGTAAAGTGGAGGGTCAGTGAAAAAGAAGGACGCTCCCAACGAGATGGATTGGCACAATGGGCAGCAGCGATGGGCTCAAGTGTAGCAACAATTGTCAGGATGCCTCAGATGCATGAGGTCACTGTGAGTCAGTACCAACTCAATGGCACGTAACAACTCAGGCTCATGGGTGATATGCAGAGTCCCCTGGGGACCCCAACCGCTCTCTGTCAATGACTGGCCCTGCCCTGGGCTGCTTTTCCATCTCTCCTTGGTTTTCTTTATGATTTAAAGTCTAAGGCCTGAAAAGTCCTGGTGATGCAGTGGTTAAAGCATCTGGCTGCTAACTGAAAAGTTGTTGGTTTAATCCCATAGCTGCTCCACAGAAGGAAAATGTGGCGGTCTGCTTTCATGGAGACGAAAGCCTCAGAAATCCTATGGGACAATTCTACTGTCCTATTGTTGTTAAGTGTGCAGAGTTTCTTCTAACTTTCAGGGACCCTGTATAGGGTTTCCAAGGAGTGACTGCTGGGTTTGACCCACTGACCCTGCGATTAGCCATCCAGTGTTTATCCTACAGCACCATACTAGAAGATTGTTGTTGTCATTGAGTTGGTACTGACTCATAGTGACCCTATGCACAATAGAACGAAACACTGGGCCAACCTCATAATTGTTGCCACGCTTGAGCCCATTAAATAACCCATTGAAGATTGTTGTTGTTAAGTACCGTGGAGTCGGTTCTGACTCATAGTGGCCCTACACAGGGTCTCTGAGGCTGCACATCTTTACAGGAGCAGGAATCCTCATCTTTTTCCAGCGGAACAGCTGGTAGTTTTGAACTGCCAACCTTGAGGTTAGCAGTCCAATTTGTAACCACGATGCTACCAGAGCTCCTTAATGATCCCTGACTTATCTGTCTCCTTAGCCCCAAGGGCACAGACTAAGGAGATCTATGAGTCTGGGGTGAATGTAGCACAGCCTTGCCCCTCTCCAGAGCCTTCTAGATACATAATGACCAGTTAGTTCTAAGTTTAATACTCCAGAGAGAATCCTTCTGGTTCAGGTGGGCCTGGGGGGAGTAAGATGGCCTGTGCATACCAGTGGGGCCAAATATCTCCTTTCTTGTGTCAACCCTGTCCACGATGACCCCATGCGTGTCCGAGTAGAAGTGCCCTCCATAGGCTTTTCAGCGGCTGATTTTTCAGAAGTAGTTCTCCAGGGCTTTCTACGGAGGCGCCTCTGGGTGGATTGGAAGGTTGCAGCCAAATGCAATGAGCATTTACGCTATGCAGACACCTCCTGACTTCTCAGCAAGCAGCTGGCATTCATGGTTCCTCCAGGAGATGACATTTTCTCCACGCTGTCTTCCCTAAGCTCTGCATCCCCAAGGATGTAACTCTCCCATTCTCCCCAATGCCTGTGCCCGCTCACCCAGAGAGTTCTCAGAGCAGATCAGAGCTGCTTCCTTCAAAATCCCAGGCACCTCACCAAGGTGGGAATGTTGCCAGATGCAGTCAGCCACCCCCCCCAAGCTTCTCTGGCTGGTCAGGAAGCCCCCTCTTTTCCTCTGGGGAGTCTGCTGGGGGCACTGGGTAGTGGACCAAGGGCTCAGTGAGGCCTAAAGGAGGGGTCACTGCTGGCTCCTATAACTCCAAAGACACCATATACCCTTCCCAAATCTCTTCTCTGAAATCCTTTTGAGTCAGATTTCAGGTCCAGATTATCAACTATGTCAAAAAATGCTTAAAAAGTTGCACCTACTGCTATTGAAGATGTGAAGAAATGCATTGTTGTAAATTGGTCTCGACTTTTTCGAGAATTGTTTGGCATAAGCTATTATAACCCAAGAAGCAGTTGTTCGAACAGAGCAAGAAAACACTGAATGGTTTAAAATCAGGAAAGTTGTGTGCCAGGATTTTATTCTTTCACCATACTTATACCTTCTATATGCTGAACACATAATTGAGAAGCTGGTTTGTATGAAGAACATGGCATCAAGAATGGAGAAAGACTCATTAACAACCTGCAATATGCAGATGATAAAACCTTGCTTACTGAAAGTGAAGAGGACTTAAAATATTTACTGATGAAGATCAAAGACCACAGCCTTGGTATGGGTTGTACCTCAATGTAAATAAAACAAAAATCCTCACCAGTGGAGCAATAAACAGCATCCATATAAATGAAAAAAAGATTGAAGTTGTCAAAGAGTTCATTTTGCTCAGATCAGCCATCAACACTCATGTTGTCAAGAAATAAAATGACGTATTACAATAGACAAATCTGCTGCACAAGACCTTTTTAAAGTGTTGAAGAGCAAAGATGTCAGCTAGAGGACTAAGGTGTGCCTGATCCAATCCATTGTATTTTCAACAACTTCATGTGCATGCGAAAGCTGGGCAGTGAATAAGGAAAACTGTAGAATTGATGCTTTTGAGTTGTGGTGTTGGAGGAGAATACTGAAAGTGCCATGGGCTGCCAAAAGAACCAACAGATCTGTGTTGGAAGAAATGCAGCCAGAGTGCTCCTTGGAGGCCAAGATGGCCAAACTTCGTCTCTCACACTTCAGACATATTGTCAGGATGGGAGAAGGATACCATGTTTGGTAAGGTGGAGGGTCAGAGAAAAAGAGGAAGACCCCCAACGAGATGGACTGGCCAAGTGGCAGCATCGATGGAATTAAACGTGGCAACAATTGGGAGAATGGTGGAGGACCAGGTAGGGTTTCGTTCTGTTGTGCATAGTGTTGCTATGAGTCGGTACCGACTCGATGGCCCTAACAACAACAACAACAACAACAACAAATTACTTTATAAAATGGATATGCCCTTGGACTCAGCATCTCCACTTCAAACAGTCAATTCTATGGAAATATGCGTTTGTGAACACAAAGAGGTGCGTGTGAGGATGTCTGCGGGGAGGTGTTCAGCTGTAAACACACACATCTAGAATTGCTCAATAAAGCAGTGCTGGAGGATGAAACATGTTGTAGCGGCTTCAGTCATTCAAAAAGAATGACAGGGACTTGCAGGTGTTGGTTTAGAGGGACCTCAAGATGGATTGTTTACTAAAAATAAACAAATAAAACCAATAAAGTACAAGATTATGGATATAGTATAGCCCATGTATGTTAAACATGAAAAAAAGAAAAGGGAAAATAAAATAAAATAAAATGAATTACTTGGACAAAATCTGGGAGGAAAATATTCCAAAACAATGACTATGAGACCTATAGGAATTTCCTAGATGGTGCAAAGGACTAATGCTAACTAAAAGGTTGAAGGTTTGAGTCCAGCTAGAGGCCCTTTGGGAGAAAGACTTGGTGATCTGCTTCTGAAAAGTGGACCATGGAAAACTCAATGGAGCACAGTTCTATTCTGACACACGGGATCGCTATAAGCTACAGTCGTATTGAAGGCAACTGGTAACAATATATATGAGATGGAGGAGGGTTGAATGGTGTTTCATTTTTAATTCACATACTGTTACAATTGAATTGTTTTTCTCAATGACCATATGTTTATGTATATTGTTTTTTATCCCAAAACCTGTCGGGATTCCGCACAGTCTTGGTTAGGTACCTGAGAGAGGATGACAGATTCATCCTTCCTACAAACACTTCTCCCGTGTGTGTGTGTGGGTGCTGCTCTGTGCTGGATGCCGAGGACTTGGAGGGGCAAGGTCCCCTCCTGCCTCTCAGGGTCCCACAGTCTCCTGCAGGGACAGGCGGACCAACTAGAAGGACCTCACAGCAGAAGTAGAGTCAGGTGGCCTCCCAGGGACAGTGGGGTCAGGAAGCCGGTACAGTCAGCAGCCTAGACGATGTCACGGGGGCTTCTCAGAGGAGGTAGCGCTTAGCGATGACTGGGGGTGTGGTAGATAGACCAGCAGGAGGAGCGTGGAGAGACTTGGGGAGAGTCTTCCAGGAGGCGCCCTGAAGGAGGCAAAGGGCCTACTGAGAAAAAGGAGGAAGGGCAGAGACCCGGTCCAGCTCCCCGCCCCAAGCTCTCCGATATGCAATACAAAGAATAGCCAGCAGAGGGCACCACAGCCACTCCAAACTGTAGGATCAGGAACCGGGTAACTAAAACAGGCTTGGTTTTGACTAGGGTGGGGCAAGCCAGACTCTCAGGGCCCTGGTCTGGGTACTGAGGATAGGAGGGAGGACTCAAGGAGATGAGGGAGACCCCCACCAGGCCACTGATGCTGCTACTTGGTCAATCCATCTCATTGGGGGTCTTCCTCTGTTTCTCTGACCCTCCACCTTTCCAAACATGATATCCTTTTCCAGTGACTGGTCCCTCCTGAAACTTCACTGCACCTCTACCCTATCTGCCATCAAGCCACACCTCCTCATAATCTTTTAAAAACATGTTTTCCTACGAACTTTTGGATGCCCCTTCATATCTATGAACTTGTAGAGGAAGAAGAACACGGCATCGGGACTGGAGGAAGACTCATTAACAACCTGTAATAATGCAGATGATACAACCTTGCTTGCTGAAAGTGAGGAGGACTTGAAATACTTACTTTTGAAGATCAAAGACTACCGTCTTCAATATGGATTACACCTCACATAAGCAACATCATGATAAAAGGAGAAAAGATTGAAGTTGTCAAGGATTTCCTTTTACTTAGATCTATAATCAATGCCCATGGAAGCAGCAATAAAAAAAAAAAAAAAATCAAAGGATGTATTGCACTGGGGGCAAATCTGCTGCCAAAGAAAGTATTAAAAAGCAATGATGTCACTTTCTGAGATAAAGTGTTTCCAATCACCTCGTTTACATGCGAAAGCTGGATAATGAATAAGGAAGACCAAAGAATTGATGCATTTGAATTATAGTGTTAGTGAGTGAATAATACCAGTATTGCATATACCAGGGACTGTTAAAAGAATTCAGAAATTTATCTTGGAAGAAGTACAGCCAGAATTTGCCTTAGAAGCAAGAATAGTAAAACCTTTTCTTACATGTTCTCAGGAGCAACCAATCCTTGGAGAAGGACTTCATGTTTGGTAAAGTAGAGGGTCAGCAAAAAAGAGGAAGATTTCCCGCCCCCGCCCCCCCCAATGAGATGAATTGGCACAGTAACTACAACAATAGGTTTTGTTGTTGTTAAGTGTTGTCGAGTTTGTTCTAACCCATAGCGTCCCTGTATAGGGTTGCTGAGGAGCCGCTGGTGAGCTTGAACTGCCGACCTTGAAGTTCAAAAAGCTTTGCAGTCTGGCGCATTAACTCACAGTAACAATAGGTTTAACAACAATAATTGTGAAGACTGCAGAAGACCAGACACTGTTTTGTTCTTTTGTGCATAGGATCACTAGGAACCGAGCAGACTTGATGGCACCTAACAATAACAACAATATTTCGCCACAATAAAAATTGTTTTAAAAAAAGCAAATTGAGGGCAGGAAGACTGGGTGACTTTTCCAAGACTCCCCAGCTAGACATGAAAGGCCTGGTGGCTTGAACCAAGGGTTCTCTGTCTCTTCTCTTCCTGGGACTCAGTCTCCCATCTAGACAGTGGGAAGGAGCCTGGGGTCATAGCCCAATACTTCTATGCACCCATCCTGTGATCCTTTATCTGCTGTGGGTCTGGCAGGCAAAGGAGTTACTGCGGAAATCAAGTTGGCAGGCCCTGAACTCGATATCACAAGAGGTGGATGCTTCCCAACAAGCCGACAGGCAAGCAAGCATCCAGGTCAATTTGGAACTACATGCAACTTGCTCTTGTAGGCTATACACACCATGATCCGAGTTCCTGCCTCCACGACCATATATGTGAGCTGATATCTGCACCCTCCAGCTGCTTCTTAGCAGTATGGATTCCCCTCCCACTCCCAGAATTCCACGTTGTAAACCAGGGACTTGATGATGGCCAAAGCCCACAGATGGAGGGGGAAACTGGCCTTCCTCAGTGATGGAGTTCAAGGCTTCCACGGTTCACCTCATCTTTGCTCTTGTGCCAGCATTGTTGTCAAAAGACTATGTCCCTTAAACACTCTTCAAGTCTGGAACTGAACCCACCATCAGGGATCAACTTTTAGCCAAACAACAGACAGGACTATAAAGGGAACAATCACACCAAGAAGGGCATGTGCTTCTCAGAACTATCAACCAGAAGAGACCAAAGGGGCAGCATTTGCACCAAAATAAAGGAGGGAAGAAGGATGAATGGAAATTGGGGAACCCAGGAAGGAAGGGGGACAGATGCTGTTGTAATAAAGGAATTGTATCCAATGTCATAAAGCAAACTGAATTTTCTCTGTAATCTTTCATCCAAACCACAATAAAAAATTAAAAGACAAAATACAGTCATTTCAACATTTAATCAACATAATAGATTATTAATGATGTATTTAAAATAAATATTCTATAATCTACTTTGGTGAGTAGCAACTGGGATCTTAAAAGCTCGTGAGCAGCTATCCAAGGTGCAGCTGTTGGTCTCTCCATGTGGGGAAGAAAGAAGAGTGATGAGAATTGAAGACGCTTGGAATCAACTCATCTGGCAGATTAGTGGAACATGTGAACATCAGTCTCCACGATCCTGAGACCAGAAGAACTAGATGGTGCCCGGCTACCAATACCAACTGCTCTGAAAGGGATCTCATTAAAAGGACCTGGATAGAGTGGGAGAAAATGTGGAACAAATCTCCAGATTGTTATATATATGTATATAAAAGACCAGGCTTACTGGTCAGAAAGAGACTGAAGGAGCCTGAGACTGTGGTAAAACTCACCTTTGTGACCCAATTTTCAGCCAAGTAGTAGACAGGTATATAGTGAGGACAACCAGACTAGTAAGGTTTCTTCACCATGAAATGGTCAATCATTTAAGTTCAAAAGGGCAACATGTAACTAAGGACCAAGGTGAGAAGGGCTGGGAAGGGGAGCAGAATGGAACTAGGAACCACAGGGAGGAAGTGGGAGAACTGTTGTTGCATGGCGGGCTTGCAATCATTGAGATGAAACAAGGTGTATGATGTGTTGAATATAATAAAACTAATGATCTTTTCTGCAGCCTTCACTCAACTCACAATAAAAAGTTTAAACAAACAAATAAATAAAAGCAGAGGGTGGAGTTGGGGAGTACACCGGGACCCAAGCTCTCCAGTTAGTCTTGCAGACTCAGCCTCCAGTCTTCACGCTGTATTCTCAGAGGGCGATGGTGGTCGCAGACACAGGACCAGAGATCTGAGGAAAGTCAAGTGGGGGCGCTTATTCCCCTGTTCTTTCCCTGTTGTTGTGGGTGGAATTGTGTCCCCCATAAAGATATGTCAAAGTCCTTCTGACCCCAAGACTACAAAGTGGATGCAGGCTGGTTAGGAAATAGGGTCTTTGAAGATGTTCCCAGTTACATTAGCATGAGCTCAGGACCCAGTATGAATGGTGTCTTTATAAAAAGAGAAAAGACACAGAGACAAGGGAGAGAGAGGGAAGATGGCCATGGGGAGGTGGAGGCAGAGATTGGAGTGATGCAGCCATAAGCCAAGGAATGCCGTGGATTGCCAGAAGCCACCAGAAGCTAGGAAGATGTAAGGGAGGGTCTTCTTCCCCTAGAACTTTCAGGGAGTGCATTACCCCATGGGTACCTTCATTTCAGACCTCTAGTCACCAGAACTATGAGAGGATACACTTCTGGTGCTTTAAGCTACATAGTTAGTAGAACTTTGCGATGACAGCTGTAGGAAACCAGCACTCCACCCAAAAACGGCAGCCCCTGTCTTATAGCCTTTCCCCAGATTTTGGTACCTGCCTTCCCTTTGCCGTCAGGCTGAGAGGTGGGAACAGCTCTCAACCGTCGCCAGCTCTGAGGCACTGCATGTTCTCCTGTTGATTTGCTTACACCTGTAGACCACCCCTTTCTTTAAAAAAAAAAATATATATATATAGTAATGTTTACATGGGAGAACATCAGCTTTACACTCATTCTATCTGATTTCGTTTCATTGCAATGATTACTGTCCCCTCCATGCATCATCATATAACTCCAAAGGGTACACCACACAGACCCCACCACCACCACCACCAGCACACAGCCCTTCTCCCTCCCTGAGTCCAGTGTCCCCAGCCACTCCATCTGTCCACGTCATCGTCTCTGCCTCCATCCCTGGCGTCACTGCCTCTCTGGGTAGAGTCCCGCTCTCCGTTCTTCTCACTTGATAGTCTCAGAGACCTCTGCTCCTGGGCTGCAAAATCAACCACTCTCCTCCTTTTCTCAAAAAACATCTACCTCTATATTTCCTACCCTCACAGTCAGTCCTGATGTCAATGATTCACTATTGTATCACAAAAGTCTTATCCCCATTTCCTTTTGCCAGCTGGGTCCCAACAGATTGGAAATCATTCAGTGGTGATTCTACCTTCCCCTGCCCCGTCTGGAACTAGGGCTCCCCTTGAAAGTGTGTAAGCCAGTCACTTCTTGCCTTTATAGGCCCCCTCATTTTGGGTAGCTAATGCCTAAGTTGCCTATCCCTGTCAACCCTGTGTATTGAGGGGGTGGGAGTGATCCTTGCTGTAAAGATTTGTTCCCTTTTTTGAGCTACTACATCCATAAGTATAGGTAAAGTTCATCAAATTCTAGCAGGTTACACTTGTTTACTTTATCAATAATTGTTCTTTTTTTTTTTTCTTCCTCTAGTCGAGTTCTCATTATCTAGCCATCGACGCCAGGTCAAGTGGGTACTATCTGTAAGTATGGGTGTTCTTGTGCATCTCCCCTCACTTCACATCAGCTGGATGCTTCACTCTCCACTCTAGACCTCTGTGGCCATGTCACTGCCTCTGGGCCCAGGAGTCCCTGGGTCTTGCCGTACTACTGGCCACCCAGGTCTCCACCTGGGTTCACAGGGGTCTATTGAATGTGGTCGGGTATAGCTCACAACTTCATTGCTGTTTTTTCCCCCTCTTCCCTTATCGGTGACCAATGTGGTCACCAGCCAGACCACATGCCTGCTTATATTCCCCTTGAGTCTCAGTCTTAGAAGGGGGTTTGCTCTGAGGGGTCCCAACCACTTGCCTTGATGGCTCTCGGGCAAACAGCTTACTTGTTCTGGTAGTAATCAATCAGACTGCCATTATTGTTTCAGATTTTTCCTGCCGGTCTTTCATGAAGTATCTTCTATTCTTCTAGCCGCTCAATACTGGTCTACTCATGCTTTCCAGTGGAAATTCCCTACCTCAGTTGCTTCTGGATGGGGTTCTGGATTCCACCTATGGTCTTGTGCAGTGTAAAGCTCCACAGGAAGCCTCTTTCACTGACCAATTTCTAGCCCCCTTTAAGGTATTCCAATCAGTTATAGGCTGAAGATGGACTTACAAGCTTTCTGTAGTGATGATTCTGGCTATTCCTTTCTCCCCGCCTCAAGTGTCTATTTTACAATGGTAGGCAAGGGAAACCAAGATTCAAAAGACAGCCAAGCATCTTAACATTATTCCCCTCTTTTACCACTTCAAACCATGCCTCAATCCCTGTATCCCAGAGCCCTGTTTTTCCAAGATTGTGTATACATCATCATTTACCTCTGTCCCATCAAACCTGCCTACCTGTTCTCCCATCAGTCTTGTTCTTCCATTCCCCTCCTACTTCTTGTGTATTCCTCCTCCACCCCCTGTCCCCACACCCAAGCTATTTTCCCTACCCTGTGCTCTATCTTCCCCTCCCTCTCCTCTCGTCCTATACATCCTGGTGATCAGCAAATATATATCTAATTGTTTCCCCCTACTTTTAGTGTGGGTTCTTTTTCTTAGTCTTTCACAATAATGGTCCTATGCAGTATTTCTCCTTTTGTGACTGACTAATTTCACTCAATATAATGTCCTCAAGGTTCATCCAAGTTATGCAGTGTTGTTTTTCAGGGTGGCATTGTATTCCACTGTGTGTATGTACCAAAGTTTGCTTATCCATTCTTCAGTTGATGGGCACTTAGGCTGTCTCCATCATTTTGCTATTGCAAATAGTGCTGCTATGAAAATTGGTGTGCATATATCTACTCGTGTTATGGCTCATATTTCTTGTGGGTAAATACCAAGTAGAGGGATTGCTGGATCATAAGGTATTTGTATTTCCAACCTTCTGAGAAAGTGCCGTATTGCTTTCTAGAGAGGCAGGACCATTTTGCAATCCCACCAACAATACAGGAGTGTCCCAGTCTCTCCACATCCATGCCAGCACTTATTGTCCTCTACTTTTTTGATCTTTGCTGTTATTGCTGGTGTGAGATGATATCTCATTGTTGTTTTGATTTGCATCTCTCTAATGGAATACCATAGA
>NW_006408543.1:14414641-14426288 GCF_000296735.1 Chrysochloris asiatica
TGAGGGATATTGGTCTGTAGTTTTCTTTCTTAGTGATGTCCTTCCCTGGTTTTGGCATGAGGGTTATGATTGCTTCATAAAAAGTATTAGGAAGTTTTCCATCCTCTTCTATATTTTGGAATAATTTGAGTAGAATTGGTGACAGCTCTTTCCAGAATGTTTGATAGAACTCACCAGTGAATCCATCTGGGCCTGGACTTCTTTCAGTTGGGAGTTTTTTGATGACATGATCAATTTCTTCTTTTGTTATGGGTCTGTTCAAATTTTCTACTTCACTCTGTGTAAGTTTTGCTAGGTTATGTTTTTCTAAAAATGCATCCATCTCTTTTAAGTTTTTGAATTTGTTGGAGTATAACTCCTCATAATAATGTATGTTTAAAGCCCAGGGTTGGCAAGTCGTAGCCCAGGAAGCAAATCAAACCCCTAATTTGTTTTAATAAATAAAGTTTTACTGTCACACAGCCGTGCCCAGTCACTTGCACATTGTCATGGTTGTTTTCACACTATAATGGTAGATAGAGCTGTAGCAACAGAGACCAGATGGTTCAATAAATCCAAATATTTATTATCCAGCACTTGTCAGAAAATATTTCCTTATCCCCGTTTTAAAAGCAGTTTTGCAAAATCATTTTTTGAAAGGATAGTATTGATTTGCATTGTTGTCTGTATGGTGGACCCTTGGCATGGCACTGTAAAAGCAGCACTGGATTGCTAACCACAAGGTCAGTGGGTCAGTTAGTTTTTGCTTTATATAAACAAAGCAAAACAAACTCCCAACAGCTGGAAATAAATTATACGTGGCTGGGCTGTGCTCCACTGACTCCCAGAGGGTTGGGTGAGGCTAGCTGGTCTCAAACAGCCCTTCAGGAGGGCTCGTCCCTTCTACACCTGCTCACCCACCCTCCAGCAAGGTGACTGAGGCACACATTTCTGCTGCTTCTGGTGGGGATGAGAGAGCAGAAATGCCCAAGATCTCCTAACACCCACTTCTGTGTCACTTTCTGCCACATTCTATTGGCCAAAGCAAGTCACATACATGGCCAGTCCAGCAGCTAGAAATTGGGAAGTAACCTCTACTCCAGATGGGAGGGGCTGAGAAGTGTAGACTCAGAGAAGGTGTCTGACTTATGAGCTAAACTATTTTTTCCATTAAAAAAATTAGGCTCCCAATCACTTGTCTTTGTGAACTCTCAAATCATGTTCTTTGCTCATTTATCTACTGGAGGATTTAATATTTCTGTAAGCCAATATATGTAAGGCCTTTATTAAGCAAGATATTAAGCCACTTCTGTCGTATTTGCCATGTTGTTGTTGTTTAGTGCCATTGAGTCAGTTCTGACTCATAGAGACCCTGTATAGAGTTTCCAAGGCGTGGCTGGTAAGTTTGAACCACCGACCTTATGAATCAAACCAACCTTGAGGTTGAGTGCCACACCAGAACTCTGTTGTTATTGTAAGGTGCTGTCAAATTGGTTCCTATGTTCAACAGAAAGAAACACTGCCCAGCCCTCACAACTGCTCCTGTATGTATTGTTGTTGTTAAGTGCCATCGAGTCGGTTCCAACCCATGGCAACCCTGTATAGGGTTTCCGAGGAGCAACTGGTGAGCTTGAACCACCAACCTTGCAGTTCAAATGGCTTTGCAGTCTGGTGCATTAACCCACAGTGCCACACCAGGACTCATATATGTAGTCTCTTGCCACAGGTCCTGAAGTACCTCTGCAGGCATTTCTGTCATTTAATGAAAGGTGACTTTGAGCAAGTCCCTCAGTGTAACTGACCTTCATTTTTCTCAGCTACAAGACAGAAATAAAATGACTTGTTCATTGTTCTCTTCTGAAAACTCAATGAAAGCTAAGAAGTACCAAAGAAATGAAAGTTATTGTTGGTATCATTAAGGAGCTCTGGTAGTGTAGTGGTTACAAGCCAGGCTGCTAATTTCAACGTCAGCCGTTCGAAACTACCTGCTGTTCCAAGAGAGAAAGATGAGGCTTTCTGTTTCCATAAAGATTTACAGCCTCAGAAACCCTATTCAGGGTCGCTATGAGTTGGAACCAACTCCACAGCACATAACTACCACCACCACCACCACCACCAATATTATCATTACTCATGAAAACAAGTCAACATTTAGGGAAGCATCAAAAAAATGATGTGGAGCCTTGGTTTCCCATCCAAAACCCAGCTTACACAGGCTGAAGTAAAACATAAAAAGTGTATTATTAGCTCAGGTAAAGGACAGGGGTTTCAGGTACAGCCAGATCCAGCAGCCCAAGCACTATCATTAAGATGTGGTGTTTTCTCTCTCTTTCTTGGACTAGCTGTCTTGTGTTTTGGCTTTGTTACCAGACAAGTTCTTTCTTGTGGACTCCGACAGATCTAGGCTTATACCCAACTAGCTCAGCAACCTCTGCCCAAATTGCCACAGTTCTTATTCAGTGTTTCTAGAAAAATCCCAAGGTTAGACTTCCAACCAGCCTGGGTCATGCATCCCTCTTGGATTCTAGGGATGGTACAGGAACTGGCTGGAGTCTGTTCTGTTGTGCATGGGGCCTGCTTCCGTCTCTCATGTCACTGCTTCTCTAGTTAGGATCCCATGCGCTGCTTATGATCCTTGCAGTTCAAACGGCTTTGCAGTCTGGTGCAGTAACCCACAGCACCACACCAAGACTCAAATTCTATCCCCAGGAAGGATGGTTTTCTGAAGGTAAATCCCTTTCTTGTTGGTTTTTCAGGAGACCAAGTGAGGGCAGGTGCAGGGACTCAGAGCCAGACAGTTATAAAAACAAAGTCATTAAGAAAAGGGTCTGTGTGCTAAAGACCTGCTTCCAGTCAGACGTGACCACACATGACAATTCTGCAACAGAACCCAACGCCTAAGGCCAACGGTCTCCTGCTAAGCTGCTCACCAGGCTGCCAATAGACAAGAGTGTCACTCCAGGGAAACCATGCCTCAAAGGACTCCTAAGAGCAAGTGACAGGGATGGGTCACCTCAACTCCATGGACTCAAAAGTCTGTATTCTCGGAGTCTTAAAATTGTTTTTCATATCCTATATTATATTGCATTCTGCTTTTCTCAAATCATCAATGGACTCAAGCGTGGCAACAATTGTGAGGTTGGCCCAGAACTGGGTGGTGTTTAGTTTTGCTGTGCACAGGGTCACTATGAGTTGATACTGACTCAATAGCACCTAACAACATCAACAATTCTCAAATAGTGTCCCATGTTCTGGGAGAAATTGTTACAGCAGTTTTAGATTTGAGAGTGTTACAGCAGCTCTGGGCCGGGGGTGACGCAGCAGCCCTGGGCCCAAGGGTGTCTCAGCAGCTCTTGATCCGTTGTTGAAGAAACCAAGGCCACTTGAAGGGGTGATGTAGAGTTTCAGATTTCATTAAGCTGGCTGGTTCAGAGGAGCTGGCTTCTCCAGATTTTGAGCCCCAAATACAGGGGCAGTGCAGACTTATATGGAGTTAGAATTGGGGAGGGGTTAGGTTGCGGACCTGTTTGAAGACAAGAGGGAAACCAGAGGATTGGTTCCACTCAGTAACCTAATTAACATTCTAGTTTGACTCCTGGACAGAGTAGATTGGTCCCACTCAGTAACCTGATTAACATTTTAGCTTGTGTCCTGGGCGGAACGGCCAGTGAATGTTTTTACCTTTTCCTGTTCAAAATGACATCAGGGATAAAGAGTGTTGGGTGGGATGGCCAGGGAGGGGCATCTGAGCTGGGATCCTGCAAAAAGACACCTAAAGAACAGCAAGTGCAAAGGCCCTAGACAAGACATGCTGTTTGCACCTGAGAAGCAGACAGACCCATGGTTTGGGGGTGTAGGCAGTGAGTAGGGTGAGTGGATGACAGTGGAGAGGACCCAGGACCAGGTTGTGAAAGATGTTTTCAGCATTGGCAAGAAGGTCAGAGTCCTGGTCCACTACATGCAGGGAGGCTGACCAGGGACAGAGGGAGTGAGCTTGTTTGGTCATGGCTCCAGGGTGCAGCGAAGACAGCTCCAGCCTATGTGGAAGCTCTTTCCAGCTTGAGTACTCTCATGGGGTGAGTGTGTGAGACATTCTCCAGATAGTCCATCTTCAGGAATAAAGGATGCATGAGATTGCTAGAGCAGATACAGGTTGTTGATTCACATCCATAGATATGTAAGCATTGGGGGAAGGGAGGAAAGAAATCTGTTCTGGACTAGGAACTTTAAATAAGAATACAGTCATTAAGACCATCTGCACCATTGGGGTAGATTGTGGAATTCTGTGGGGAGGTTAAAATGGGACATTCAGGTAGATTGTAAAACTCCATTGTTGTTGTTGTTGTTGTGTGCCGTGGAGTCGGTTCCAAAACTCCATAGTACCCAGTAAAAGGGAAACTGGAGGAGGAGCTTTTTTGAGACAAGGGAATAAAACTATTTGCGGCAGGTCATGCAGTGTGTCTGCTTCTGTCTGCTGTGTTGGGCACCCGATTTTGAAAAATCGAATAAAGAAAACCGCACTCTCACTAAAATGAGTACAGATTAGATTGTTTGAGCATTTTTCGGTATCAACAATGTCTCTCATGGGTGGCCTGGATTGGGGTGGTGAATTCTTGGGTTAATACGCTGGACTGCAGCAAGGTCATTTTGAGCTGCAAGGTCAGTGGGTGGTTCCAGCTCACCAGCAGCTCCTTGAAAACCCTATATAGGGTGGTTATGAGTCAGAACCGACTTGATGGCACTTAACAACAACAACAACAACAAGTATGCAAGCAGGGGACAGGGCAGACTATGAGAGGCAAGACGAGCTCCCTGCAACCCTGGAAGCTAGTAATTCTGTGAAATCAGCAAAGAAAACAGAACTAAATGCTTAACAAAGTTTGCAGTGGCAAAAGACCCACTTCAAAACGTTTTAGCGGCAGCCTGCCGCGATCAGAGCAATCTCTGGAAATGATTTATTTACATATAAAAATGAGACATTCCCTGGGGTGAGGCTCTCCTTGGCCTGCACATCCTCGCCCCCGCCCCTTCTCCAGGCCAGCGGCTCTGGCCCCAGTGGGGGGCTGATTGCCTCTCCCTGGAGCTGGGAGGCCACCCTGCCAGCATTCTCCAGACTTTCTTCTCCAAAATAAACCTCAAATAAGCATTTAAATGTGCGGCTGAGCATGAAGTACAGTCAACATTTTTATTCTAAGAACGCAAATGATCCCCCAAGGGTCCTGGAAGAGGAGAACTTGCCTGTGTCTGGAACTGTTTTAAAGCTTCAATTGGACACAGCTAATTCTAGGGGAAACTGAGGCTCAGGAGTCAGCTCAAGGTCCTAGAATAAGGAAAAGGCAATGCTGGCACTGGAACCCATTTCCCCAGTGCCTCCATCCTGTCTGGGTTTCCCCCATTAGGCTTTTATTCGTTTGCATTAGGTATGCTCCTCCAGGACAAGCCAGTAGCCCAGGAAGGACAGGCAATGTGGCCATTCTGCAGATGGGCTACGCTCCGCTGAGAGCCAGTGAATCAGGACTTTAACCTTGAACTAAAGGGAGAAGCTCTCCCTGACCTGGAGGCTCTCCCATCCCTACCTGTATGTTGAAGATGCTGTGGGCCACAGCCTTCCGGGGTTCTGCCCTGTCCCAGGGCCTGGAAATGGCAGATGCATAAAATCCAACCTGAACTGAGATGTTTTCTCTACTCCTCATCAGCACCACTTCCTGGAGGCTCCTGTAGAAACAGGTACAGCAGATACAGAGACTGTTTGCAGGGCAGGGTCTCTGGGGAGCTGACCTGGGGACCCTGAGGGTCTGGGCCAGATCTGGGGACACATGTTTCTAACAGTCTGCCCAAGATACCACAAGTCTGCAGGACCCTCCAGACTGGGTGATCTCAGGGACCCCTCATGATTCCATGCTACCTGGTGAGCTTGCTGGCAGGACCAGCTATCCAGCCCTGGCAGACTTCCTCTTGTAAGAGAACCCACAAAGCGAGACACTTGGTCTAAGATCTCTTCTGCTGCTGCTCTGAAGAGATCTGCTGCTCTGTGTATGAATGTCTGTCTGCTTGCAACACACAAGAAGCAAACGTCAAGATTTTAGCTTGTGCGAACAGTGGTTTGCTAACAGATGTTTATCGATAGTGTTTACGTGACTGAATCTAAGAAGACTGACTCTTAACATGTCCCAGGAAGTTAGGAAGTAAAAGCAATAATGCTAATGAGAAGGAATGTAGTATAACTATTCTCTCTCTCTCTTTTTTTTTTTAAGGTTTTTTTTTTTTTTTTTTATTGTGGATTGATTGAAAGTTTACAGGGCAGATCATCAGTTTTACATTCAACAAATCATACACCTTATTTCATTACAATGATTATAATCCCCAGTTCGAAACTACCAGCTGTTCCACGGGAGAAAGATGAGGCTTTCTGCTCCCATAAAGATTTACAGCCTTGGAAACCCTGTACAGGGTCACTATGAGTTAGAACCGACTCCATGGCACATAACAACAACAACATGTACCACCACCAGTTAACAGTATTTCTCTCTATTCACTTTAGCTTTTTTTTTTTTTTTTAAAAAACAAAATACTCAGGCATATATAATAATTTATATCTCCAGAGGGCACATTCTGCAAGTCTGCCTCCTTGCCACCAGCTCTTAGTCCTTCTCTTCCCATGAATCTTGAGTCCTCAGCTGCTCCCCTTCTCCATGTCCCCATCTCTGACTCCGTCTCTGGTATCGCTGCTTCTCTGGATAAGGTTCCACATTCTGCTTGTGCTCTTCTCCCTTGATGGTTCCAGGGTCCTCTGTTTCTGGACTATAAGATTAACCACTCCCCTGTTTTTGTTACAAAACTTCTACCTTTACAATTGTGACAGTGGCAATTAGTCATGATAACAATTATTCACTATTGAATCATATGAATCTTATCCCCATCTCTTTTCAATAGACCCATCTAGACAAGATGAAAACTATTCAATGGGGACTCTTTCTTCCCCACCCCCCACTCCCATCCCATACTCTCAAACTAAACTCCCTCTTGAAACCTTGTAAGCCAGTCACTTCATGCTTTTAACGCCTCCTCATTTTAGGTAGCCTATGTCTAAGTTGCCCGTCCCTATCTACCCCGTGTACAGAGGAGATAGTATTGATACTTGATGTGAAGACTCTTTCCCTCTCTGTTGGTATCTTGAGCTACTACTTCCATGACTATAGGTCCAGTTCATCAAATTGTAGCAATTTACCCTTGTTTCCTTTATTTAAAAAAAAAAAAATTTTTAATCTTCCTCTAATTGAGTTCTGATTATTAAGCCATTGAGGCTAGTTCAAATAGGTATTGTCTGCAAGTTTGGGTGTTCTTGTGCATATTTCCTCACTTCATATCAGCTGATGCTTCACTCTCAGCTCTAGCCCTCTGTGGCTATGTCTTTGACAATGGGTTCAAGAGTCCCCAGGTCTCATCACACTTTGGAACAACCAGCCCTTCCTCTTCTCTTTTTCATCTCCAGGTCAACGGGAGTCAATGGACTGTGGTTGTACTCAGCCCATTTCTTCATTGCTGCCTTTCCCCCTCTTCCATTCACCAGTAGACCAATGTGGTCATCAGCAAGCTTACACACTGCTCATGTGTTCCCTTTGAGTTTCAGTCTTAGAGGGGAGTTTGTCCTGAAGGAACTTGATTGCTTGCCTTGATGGCTTCCTGGTGAACAGCTTGCTTATTCTTGTAGTAGCCAGTCATGCTAAAATTTTTGTTTTGGGTTTTTCCTGATGATCTTTCTTTGAAGATGTATCTTTTGTTGCTCTAGCTGTTCTGCTTGTCCTTGCTAGTGGGAATATCCAACCTCATAAGAGTCTGGATGGGATTCAGGATTCCACCTAAGGTCCTATACTTTGGAAAGGCTTTTGTTATGATCCAGAGGGCTTTCCTTGGCTATGTTTTGGAAGTCCAAGGACTCATCTCCCTGCACCATCTCAGACACCATTCTGTTGTGATCCAGAGGGCTTTCCTTGGCTATGTTTTGGAAGTCCAAGGACTCATCTCCCGGCACCATCTCAGACACCATTCTGTTGTGATCCAGAGGGCTTTCCTTGGCTATGTTTTGGAAGACCAAGGACTCATCTCCCGGCACCATCTCAGACACCATTCTGTTGTGATCCAGAGGGCTTTCCTTGGCTATGTTTTGGAGGTCGATCACCAGGCCGTTTTCCTTAGTCTGTTTTAGTCTGAAACCTGTCCTCCATGGATGACCCTGTAGATGCTTGGAATTCCAGTAACAAAGCTTCCAGAACCACAATACGCAATAACACACTGACAGATGGGTGGTGGTCATGCCCAGTAGCCTTTTAAAAGCTGTGCTTGCTATGAGAATTTCCTTTCTTCCTTGTGGTGGGAGGAGGTCATTTCCAGCCTGAATCCTGTTCCTCCCTGGTCATCTTCAGATTGAATAAAGGCTGGAAGAGCCTGTTTATCCCCACAGTAGCAAGAGCAGAGGTATTCTGTTGCTCCCCAGGGACCACCCCAGAAGCTTGGCCTCTTCCCTCTTGGTAGTGATAACAATTAGGCTGGGAAGGCAGGAAGGAAAGGCGTTTTGTAGGAACGAGCAGGGTCAACCCATTTGGACACAGGGAAGACCTGAGTCCAGACCTTTCCCCATGTTTGGAGAATCGCAGCTTTCTCTGAAAAAAGACAGCTCTGACTTTGTGGCTGGCACCCCCAAGCTTCGAAGTGCAGCATCATCTGAACCCCAGTTAACATTGCCACGTTTTCTGGTGGAAAAAACTTTCCTCAACACCCACCTCCTTCCTGTCATAAAAAGTTTGCTCAAGGTCAAGACACATTTGCACATTCATGAATCCGTTCATTAAATGTACATTTATTAGCACCTACTCCAAGGCTTGTTACTGACAACATTAATGGGGGAGGGGAGTGTAGGCTGCCGGGCGCCTGCTTTATGCCTATGATCCTATTTAACCCGCTTGGTGTCCCTATGAGTTGGGCACTGGTGTTGTCATTGACACAAATGGGAAGACCAGAGGTTTAGTGACATGGGCAGGTCACTAACCTGGACCACAGGGCCGAGGTTTGAACCCAGGACTCTGATTTCAAAGTGTGACACCTGAACAATGTACACCCACCACCTCTGTTAAAAGGGGAGTGAACAGTAGGATCTATGACAAGCAGCTGTCCATTCCCTGGTGGCACTGTAGGATAAGCATTGAGCTGCTAACAGCAAAATCGCCAGTTCAAACCCGCCTGCTGCAAGTCAGGAGAAACATGAGGCAGGCTGTTTGCTCTTATGAAGATTTATAGCTTCGGAAACCCTATGTTGTTGTGGTTGTTAAGTGCCGTCAAGTCAATTCTGACCCATAGCGACCCTGTATTGGGTTTCCAAGGAGCAGCTGGTAAGTTTGAACTACCGATATCACAGGTCAAACCAAACTTGCTGTCCAGTGCTTGTCCTGCAGGGCCACATGCTGTAAGCCAGAATTAACTTCAGACATTGGTTTAGAGACTGACAGGGAGGTAAACGAGCAGTAGACTCCACATCCTAAGAAAGGCACAGATTGGAGGAAACGGGACTGTTGTTCACAGAGGTAACCTAGGAAGGCTGCCTGGAGAAGGTGATATCGATGAGCATTGAGAGATGGGAAGACTACCAATGAAAACAGTTTCTGTCTAAACTGAGAAGGTGTTATTGTGGTGTGCCACCAAGTCCATCCCAATTCATAGTGACTAAAGGAGCTCTGGTAGCATAGTGGTTACGAATCGGGCTGCGAACCTTAAGGTCAGCGGTTCGAAACTACCAGCCGCTCCGCGGGAGAAAGATGAGGCTTTCTACTCCCGTAAGGATTTACACCCTCGGAAACCCTGTACAAGGGTCGCTATGGGTCGGAACCAACTCGACGGCACTTAACAACAACAACAACTATAGGACAGAATGGATTTGCCCCAACCTATTGTGTGGCGTTGTGGATTAATGCGCCAGACTGCAAAGCCGTTTGAACTGCAAGGTCGGCAGTTCAAGCTCACCAGCTGCTCCTAGGAAACCCTATACAGGGTCGCTATGGGTTGGAACTGACTCGACGGCACTTCACAATAACAACAACAGTGGACTTCTAGAATCCTGGTGTGGTGCTGTGGGTTAATGCTTCAGACTGCAAAGTCATTTGAACTGCAAGGTTGGTAGGAAACCTATACAGGATCGCTATGGGTCAGAATCGACTTGATGACACTTAACAACCACAGTGGACTTCTGGTGTGATGCAGTGGGTTAATGCGCTGGACGGCAAAGTTGGTTTGAACCACAGGATCAGCGGTTCAAACTCACCAGTCGCTCCTTGGAAACCCTATATAGGGTCACTATGGGTTGGAACTGACTTGACAGCATTTAACAACAACAACAGTGGAAGGACCGCTGGTGGTCCTGTCAAATAAGCACTGGACTGTTAAACCATAAGGTCAACAGTTCAAACTCACCAGCTGTTCCATGGGAGAAAGATGAGGCTTCCTGCTCCTGTAAAGATGTATATAGCCTTGGAAACTCTATACAGGGTTGCTATGAGTTGGTACTGACGAGATGGCACTTAGCAACAACAACAACAACAACAATAATGAGTAGAAGAGGAATGCAAGGAATTCCTTTCTCTCTTCTGAAGGCGATGGTGACTCAGTGGTAGAATTCTTGCCTTCCATATGGGAAACTCGGGTTCGATTTCAGGCCACATTGTGAGGCTGCTGAATAGGTCTCGGGAGTTTCCAGATTCAAATGGAGTTGGAAGAAAGACCTGGTGATCTGCTTCCAAATATCAGCCATTGGAAACCCTCTGGATCACAAGGGTCCAATTCGTAACCAATCATGGGGATGGCCCAGGACTGAGCAGCATTATGCGTTGTTGTTCATGAGTTGGGGACCAACTGGGAGGCAGTAAAACACAACATTCTTCCTTTCAGACCCTGGCCCTTCAGTGGACAGAACCTGTCACTGGTATGTCCCTAGGATCAACCCTAGACCCTGGTCATGTTTGCACCTTCTATGTCCTTGTAAACTCCAGATGTTGTGGCTGTATCCCCAGGCTACTCCAGTGCCCTCCATGGGCCCCTTTAATTAATGCTGTATTTTGTCTTCTCTCACTCTTTCTGCCCTTGACCAGAGTTTCATGAGGTCATGGTCAGGTCCTGTCCTCCAGGCACATCCAGCCCTGGCAGGAGCCTCAGCTCTGAGCAAGTACCTGGAGGGTCTGCCGATCAGAATGGAACCGAATGGAATTCGACACCATCTTTCCCCTTCTACCTTCCTGTCATCCCTATCCACCTTGAACTGTAAGGTCGGTGGTTCAAATTCACCAGCTGCTCCTCAGAATCCCTATAAAGGAACTGATTGGACAGCTCTTAACAGCAACAACATGAGTCAGAACCAATTTGATGGCATTTAACAACAAAGTTAATTCAGAAATTACAAACCAACCAAAGCAAATCTGCTGACGTTGAGTCCTTTCTGATTCATGGAGACCCCGTGCGCTACCAATTAGAATGGCTTCACTGGGTTTTCTTGGCTGTAATCTTTATGAAGTCACACTGGCAGGCCTTTTTTCCAAGGTGCTGCTGGGTGGATTTGAACTGTATCAGTCTTTTGGTTAATTGTCGAGTTGTTGTTGTTGTTGTCAGGTGCCATCGAGTTGGAACC
>NW_006408543.1:14428295-14448998 GCF_000296735.1 Chrysochloris asiatica
CAAAGGCTTTCGATTGTGTAGATCATGACAAGCTATGGACAACATTGTGAAGTATGAGTATACCTTACCCTCCCACCAGAAAGGGTGCTGCTTTGCATCCGAACACTACCCCATAAGCTTACCCCTAAGCTGCCCTGGTGGACCGATGGTTAAATGCTTGGCTGCTAACTGAAAAGTTGGTTGTTCAAACTCACCCAGCGGCTCTGGTGAGAAAGACCTACTCCCATAAAGATTAATCAGAATAACAAAACCAAACAATCCCCTGTGGTCCCATTGACTCAGACTCATAAGATCCCAGAGGACAGGGTAGAACTACCCCTAGGGCTTCCATCTTTACAGAAACCAACGTCCACATCTTTCTCCCACACAGTAGCTGCTGGATTAGAACTGTCAACCTTTCAATTAGTAGCCGAGTGCTTAGGAAGCCCTATGGGGCAGTCTACTGTGTTATATAGAGTTGCTAGGAGTCCTGCTGTGGCCCTGTGGGATGAAGTACTGGATCAAAAGGTCAGTTTGAACCGTAAAGTCAGTGGTTCAAATTCACCAGCTGCTCCTTGGAAACCCTATACAGGATTGTTATGAGTTGGAACCTACTTGCCAGCACTTAACAAAAAATGAGTTGAAACAAGCACTGGTGCAATGGTTAAGTGCTCAGCTACTAGACTGCTAACTAAAGGGTTAGTGGTTCCAACCCACCAGCTACTCCTCCAGAGAAAGACATGGCTGTGTCCTTTATTAAAATGCGCAGACTCGGAACCCTATAGGGTAGTTCTTCTTTGTCCTGCAGAGTCACTGTGAGTCGGAACCCACTTGACGGTAATGGGTTTGGATTGGCATGAGTTCAAAATGGTACCTAACAACAGCCATTTACCTCCACAAACCTGCACTGCCACCTCGGAGTACACCCAGAACCACTTGCATTGTTCTTCTGAGCTACTGCCAGCATCCCTGCCCATCCATGTACACACAGGCCCTTAGGATCTCCCCAACCTGCCAGCTGTCTAGATGCTGAAGTAAGATCTGAGTTACAACAGCATTCCATTCCAGCTGTACAAATAGAGGGGATGGAGACTCAGAAACTTTTAAGAAGGCCAGCGGAACAAACACACATTGGTTTAGAACCCTCTGAGCGGCAGCACGCATGAGTAGAGAGGACCCACTCTTGCTTTGTCCTTGTGGGTTTTTTTTTTTTTTTTACCATTTCTCGGCACCCACAAGGTGTCAGGTAGATGTTGGAGGCCAGAGTAAAGAAGGCAACCCCAACTGGAGGGGTTCCTGGGCAGTGGGAGACAGACAGGTGGACAAGTGCTTGCAGAACTGGATGACAGGGTGGCCAGCTCGAAATATATCCTCCACATGCCAGAAGTCATTGCTGCTGCCATAATTTAAGCCCTCAAAGGAACGTGTATTTCGGATCCACCATTTGCATTTGTTGGGTCACTTTCTTCCAGCTTTTCCCTTCTCATCCTCCTTGCTCTCATGTAAGATGAGGAAATGTCCTGTAATAGTGACTGTGATGTCATTATCCCAGCTCCCCTGTCCAAATCTCTTCCAGGAGTCATGGATCAGGGACCCCTTACTACCTTCCATCACCTCTCCTCCCACCAGTGGGAGCTGGCCCTCCAAAGGGGCGGGTTCTTTCACAGCTCCTCTCTTCAGCAGACCATCACTGGTGTTCTTCTCATCATAGATGAGAATTTCTCAGATTACCCTGAGGACTTGAAGAAGAGTTCTCTCCAACATCAGCTGAGTACATTGTAGGTGCTCAGTATATGCTGAATGGATGAAGTAATCCAGCTCTGTGTAAGATTGTCCTGGTCATCGGTTGCTATCGTACCTATCTGAGGCTGGGAATGGTGTTTCCCAGAATCCTTTTGGTAGTTAAGGTTTTCTGTCAACTTTACTGGACCAGAATTCTCAGTGGCTTGGCATTTGAGATGTAGCTATCCCCATAATGAGATCTAATACAATGTAATGAACTCTATGATGATAGGCTACGAGCAGCCAATCAATTGAAAGGATGTTTCCCAGGGGTGTGGCCTGTTTCTAATGTATTAGACACTCAGGCAAAGCTTGTTTACTTTCTGCTGGCCCTGGATCTTGCATCGGGCTAGTCCTTTGGACTTGAGCCAGTGGCTTGCTCTATAACCTGCTGATTCTGGGAGCTATCAGCAGCCCACCTGCCTACCAGACCTGCCTGCCTGCTTGCTGATCTTAGTTCATCTGACCCAGTTTAGAATTCTTCCATCTCTACAATTGTGAGCCATTTCCTCAATATACATGTCTCTGTGTGTGTTGTTGTTGTTTTTGTTGTTAGGTGCCATCAAGTTGGTACTGATTCATAGCTACCTTATGCACAACAGAATGAAACACTGCCCAATCCTGGGCCAACCTCACTACTGTTGCCTGAGCCCATTGATGCTGCCACTTTGCCAATCCATCTTGCTGGGGGTCTTCCTCTTTTTCTCTGACCCTCCACCTTACCAAACATGATATCCTTCTTCAGAGACTGGTCCTTCTTGACAATATGTCTGAAGTATGAGAGACGAAGTTTGGCCATCCTGGCCTCCAAGGAGCATTCTGGCTGCACTTCTTCCAACACAGATCTGTTTGTTCTTTTGGCAGCCCACGACACTTTCAATATTCTCCTCCAACACCATCACTCAAAAGCATGAGTTCTTCTATGGTCTTCCTTATTCACTGTCCAGCTTTCACATGCATATGAGGTTATTGAAAACACCATGGCTTGGGCCAGGCGTACCTTAGTCCTCAAGCTGACATCTTTGCCCTAAATCTGTGCAGCACATTTGCCTAATGCAATATGTCATTTGATTTCTTAACTGCTGCTTCCATGAGTGGTGGTAGCTGATCCAAGAAGAATGAAGTCCTAGACAACTTCAATCTTTTCTCTCTTGATAAGAATGTTGTTTATGCATATTTATTTATTACTGTTGTTGTTAAGTGCAGTTGAGTTGGTTCAAACCCATAGTGACCCTGTATAGGGTTTCCAAGAAGCAGCTGGTGAGCTTGAACTGGAGACCTTTAAACTAGTTACAACCGACTTTGCAGTGCAGTGCATTGACCCACAGGACTGCACCTAGACTCTCTCTCTCTCTCTTATATATCTCTATATAACAGTCTCACTGGTTTTGTTTCCCTAGAGAATCCAGCCTAAGACAACCTCCTTCCCTGTGAGATACTGCCAGAGAGGAACTTCTACAAGGTTAGAAAAACAAACCCACTGTTGTTGAGTCAACTTTGAATCCTGGAGACCCTGTGTGTGTCACAGTGTAGCTGGGCTCCTTGGGGTTTTTTAAAAGTAAATCTCCGGGCCTTTCTTCTGAGGTGTTTCTGGGTGGATTTGGACCTCAAACCTTTTGTTTAGTAGACAAGTCATAGTGAAGCCTAACCTTCAGCAAACACCTAGGAGGCCTGGAAAGGCAGCAAGAGACAGTGAATCCAACACAAGGTCCACTGTGGATCCTCAAACTCTGAGAACTCTCCCACTGCCTCCATTTCCCTTTCTACCACTTCATGGGCACTTCCTTCCACCTAATGGAGGGAAAGATAGATTCAGCAGCTGGGACCCAAGCTGTGCAGGCCTACTCCAGTCTCTGAGACTCTGCACTCGGCTCCAGGATCATTCTGTCTAAACCTTGGCCAAGTTCTTTACACACATTGGCGGTGGTGGTGGTGATGTGCCGTGGAGTTGGTTCCGACTCATAGCGACCCTGTACAGGATTTCCGAGGCTGTGAATTTTTAAGGGAGTAGAAAGCCTCATGTTAGTGCACTGAATTGTAACAGTGCCAAGAGGCAGATAGTGTTATGCCCACTCTCCATAGGGGAAACGGAATCCCAGAGGGCTAACTGATGTGCCTGGCATTACATGGGAGTAGGTGGTAAGTCGGGGACTAGCTTCTCCCTTCAGCATCATTTTTGTTGTTAGTTGCTGGTGCGTCAGCTCCAAGTAATGGGGGCCCCCCAGACAGCCGAACAAAACATTGCCCTGTCCTGTGCCGTTTAATGATCCCTGGTCTGCTCAAGTCCACTGATGCGGTCAGTGTGCATTCTGAGTGACCTCTAACCTAGGGGCACCATCTTCTACATGACATTACACCACGTTCTGTCATGAGCTATAAAGTTTCATTGGTTAATTCTTGGGAGTAGATTAGCAGGTCTGTCTTCCTAGTCTGTCTCAGTTCTGAGGCACCACTGAAACCTGTGCACCATGGGTAACTCTGTTTGAAAGACTCATGGCCAAGCTTCCAGCATCATAGCAACATGTAAGCCATCACAATACAACACACCGACAGATGGGAAGTGGACCTTCCACATTAGAACAGTGGTTTCCAAGCTTTAGAGAATTCTTGAAATGCAGACTTCCTGGCTCCACTCCCAGGGGGTGTGGTTCAGTGGGTCTGACAGACTGGGGACAGATGCACCTATTGCACCAGGTCCACGGACCGGATTTCAGAACAGACTGTATTAAATGCATTTGAGTTATGGTGTTGGGGAAGAATATTAAAAATGATCTTGGACTGCCAGAAGAACAAACAAATCTATGTTGAAAGAAGTACATCCAGAATGCTCCTTAGAAGCCAGCATGGTGAGACTTTGTTTCTCTTACTTTGGATATGTATGTTATCAGGAGGGGACCAGTCCCCAGAGAAAGGCATCATGCTTGGTGAAATGGAAGGTCAGTGAAAAAAGAGAAAGACCCCAGCAAGATGGATTGGCACAGTAGCAACATAACAACAAGTGTGAGGATGGTGCAGGGCCTGACAGTGTTCATTCGACTGTCCCTATGAGTAGTAACCAACTTGATGGCACCTAATAGCAACTCCTGGAGTCCTAGTGTGGCGCTGTGGGTTAATGCGCCAGACTGCAAAGCTGTTTGAACTGCAAGGTTGGTGGTTCAAGCTCACCAGCTGTTCCTCAACAGCACATAACAACAACAACAATAGCAACTCCTGGTGTGGTTCTACAGGATAAGCGCTGGACTGTGAACCACAAGGTTGGTGGTTCAAATCCACCAGCTGCTCCTTGGAAACTCTATACAGGGTTGCTATGAGTCAGAACCAACTTGATGGCACTTAGGAACAACTCCACAAAGAAATTCTTGTTTTCTTTCCTTATCTGTTCACTTATTCCAAGTAGATTGCCTACAGGAATCTCTTTCTCTGAAAACTCCTCCAGCGTATTTTGGCAGAACCTCTTTTTGTCAAATTTAGGTAATTCAAGGGTTCTAATTCCAGCTCTGATACCAAGGTCAGCAGTTCAAGCCCACTAGCTGCTAAGGACTACAGCCTTGGAAACCCTTTTACAGAGTTGTGATGAGTTGGAACTGACTTGACAACACTCAACAACAGCAACAACATAAGGGTTCTAATCCCAGTTCTGATATAGGAGCTCTGGTGGAGCCGTGGTTAAGCGCTCAGCTGCTAACTGAAAGGTGGGGATAAAGCAAGTTGGAGGTTTGAGACCTCCAGCCATTCCTTAGGAGGAAGATGTGGCAGCCTGTTGTTGTCTTGTGCTATTGAGTCAGTTCCAATTCATAGTGACCTTAGACAGGGAGTGGCTGGTGGATCTGAACCACTGACCTTGAAGTTAGCAGTCCAGTGTTGATCCTACAAAGACGAAAGACTTGGAAACTCTACGGGGCAGGACTACTCTGTCTTTCAATGTCCCAGCATCAGAACTGACTCAGTGGCAGTGAGTTTAATCCCAGCTCCACAACGGACTCACTAGTTTTGTGACATCAGGTAAGATATTTCAGCTCTTTGTCTTGATCGTCTCATCTGTGAAACTGGGAAAATCCCAGAACCTATCTCAAAGAACTGGTATGAGCAAGACATGGATTCATATATGTAAAACTACTGGAACAATAGCTGACACAGAATATATTCTCAATAAATACAGGCCCCGGTGGCACTGAGGGTTAGGCACTGTGCTGCAGACTGCAATGTCAGCAGTTCAAAACCACCAGCCTTGCCTCCAAAGAAAGGTGAGGCTGTCTTCTCTTGTAAAGATTTATCATCTTGGAAATCCTATACAGGGTTGCTATGAGTCAGCATCAACCAGATGGCAGTGGGTTTTTATAGTTATTACTACAATTGTTCTTATGAATATAAGTACTACTAAGCTATTTTACACGTATATGTCTTGCTTCCATAGTAGGACCCTAAACTCTTGAAGGGCACAAACCTCAGTACAGAGTAGGGTACGCAGCAAACATTCAAAACACACTCATTGAATGTATACAAGGAGCCCTAATGGTGCAGGGTGCTAACCAAAACGTCAGCCACTACACGGGAGAAAGATGTGACTATCTATTTTCATAAAGATTGTTGTTGATGCTGTTGTTAAGTACTGTTGAGTTGGTTCTGACTCATTCCAGCCCTGTATAGGGTTTCCAAGGAGTGACTGATGGGTTTGAACTGCCGGCCTTGCAGTTAACAGCCCAGTGTTTATCCTACAGTGTCACACCAGGGACAAATGTGTGGGTGAATAAATGGGTGGATGGATATATAGATGGATGGATCAACAAGTCTGTGATTGTACTGATGGATGGTTGGGATGATTTATCTTTGGGAGAGCTATGAGTAAAGAGATGGAAGGGTGTGTGAGTAGATGGTTGCATGGGTGAATGAGGAGATGAGTGGATGAATGAATGGATGGGTGGGCAGATGGATGGATGGGTGGGTGGGCAGATGGATGGATGGATGTGTGGGTGGGTGGGCAGATGGATTGATGGGTGGGTGGGTAGATGGATGGGTAGATAGATAGGTGGGTAGATGGATGGATGGATGGATGAAAGGATGGATGGATGGATGGATGGATGGATGGATGGATGGATGGATGGATGGGCAGATGGCTGGCTAGATGCGTAGGTAGATGGATGAATGGGTGGGTGAATAGATGGGTGAGTAGATGGATGGATTGATGTGTGGGTGGGTAGATGGATGAATGGGTAGATGGGTGAGTAGTTGGATGGATGGGTGGGTGGGCAGATGGATGGTTGAGTTGATTTGTCTTTGGGAGAGTGGTTGATAAATGAATGATTGTGAGGATGGAAGGGTAGGTAGATGGACAGATATGGGGTGTGTAGGAGACTCTGTAAGGAGAAGAATAAGAGGGTGGATGGGTGGTTGTAAAAGAATACACTCCCATGTTCCTTTATAGAGTAGTGTACATCATACATCATACCACGAACTGCCAGTAAGATACACAAATCTGTCTTAGAAGAAGTACAGCCAGTGTGCTCCTTCGAAGCCAGGGTGGCGAGATTTCATTCTTTGGGCCAACTCAACAGCAAGCACTCAACGACAACAACAACAATCTCTGTGAAAATATACTGTCACATTGTTCTCTCATGTAGTGGCTGGTGGGTTCAAACTACTGACCTTTCAGTTAGCAGCCTGCACCAGTTGTTGTTGTTGTGTGCCATGGAGTCGGTTCCGACTCATAGAGACTCTGTATAGGGTTTCCGAGGCTGTAAATTTTTACGGGAGCAGAAAGCCTCATCTTTCTCCCGCGGATCAGCTAGTAGTTTTGAACTGCTGACCTTGCGGTTTGAGCCAGATTCGTAACCACTACGCTACCAGAGCTCCTTGCCTGCACCAGTAGGGTTCCTTTAATACATTTAATGAGTGCTTTTTTTTTTTATGTTTGCTACATATCCTATTCTGTACTGATGTTTGTGCCCTTCAAGATTATTCCCTAGAAAATGACAACATGCTGGGTAAAGCGGAGGGTCAGCAACAAACAGGAAAACACCCAGGGAGATGGATTGACACAGTGGCAACACCAGTGGGTTCATGCCGATTAAAACGACAATGAGGGTGACTTAGGACCCCGCAGTGTTTCATTCCACTATGCATAGGGTCAGTGAGTTGGAACCCACTCGATGGCTCCTGACAGCAAAAACTCTACTTTACACTTTGAGAATTCTAATACAAGCCAATGTTAGAAACAGATGTGCATTTGAAGATAAAAAAAAGAGCTGAAAAATAGCTGTTTGCAGTGCTGTTCCTGGAAGGGAGATGGAGGAGGGGAAGGAACATCTGGATTACAGGAAGAGCCTCTCCTCATTTAGCATCTTCTAGCTTGAAAGGACCCAGGGCTCCACAGTGAAGGCACTAATTGGATTTCATTAAAATGAAATAGATTTCTTAGCATTGGAAGAGCTAGTTCATTAATTTAGTACTTGCTCTACTGGTAGAAGGCACAGGGAGGTTCTGCCAGCTCCTGCCTACCTAACATCAGAGCTGGGAAAGATACAGATTGGGGCAAAACACCTGTCCTGCTCAGTGCCTGGGTGAGCCTAGGATATGCAACGATGGGTCAGATACAGTTCTCCAGAAAGTCCCAGTCCCAGAGATTCAGACACGCAACCAGCAGGGCTCGCTGCAACAGGACTGAGCAAGAGAAGGGCAGTGCAGAAAGAGCAATGGCCCTGCGGACTCCAGGGAGGTTTTATGGGGATGAAAAGTAGAGGGGGTGTGGATGGCACAGTGGGTATGAGGTTCATGGGACCATGACTTGCAAGAGGAATGTTACTCACTCAAAGGTTGGAAACAAAGAGGATCAGTCATTGGAAAACATGGCCTTGGTGATAGAAACAATGCTAGAGATCACATGAGAGAATTGTGTTAAGTCCGATGATTTGTTCGTCGCAAATCCCATTTTTAAACAACATAAAAGATGACTCTACATATGTATCTCACCAGGTGGAATACACAGAAATCAAATTGACTACATCTGTGGGCAGAGATGGTAGAAAAGCTCCATATCATCAGTTAAAACAAGGCCAGGGACAGACTGTGGAACAGACCATCTGTTGCTCATATGCAAGATTAGGCGGAAGCTGAGGAAAATTAAAAAGTTCACAAGAGCCAAAATATGACCTTGAACATATCCCACTTGAATTTGATGTACTAGAAACAGATTTAATGCATTAGACATTAATGACCAAAGACCAGAAGAACATTATACAGGGAAAAAGCTAAAGGTCATTAAGAAGACAAGAAAGAAGGAAGATGCCAAAATGGATGTCCGAAGAGACTCTGAAACTTACTCTCCAGCTTAGAGATGCTAAAAGCAAATGGAAGAAGTGAGGAGGTAAATGATCTGAATGGAAAATTTCAAAGGGAAGCTCAAAAAGTATTATAATGTAGTGTGCAAAGACCCAGAATTAGAAAACAAAAAGAGAAGAACACGCTCAGAATTTTTTCAAGCTGAAAGAACTGAAATAAAATAAAATAAAAATAAAAATAAGGCCTTGACTTGAAATACTGAAGGATTCTATGAATAAAATATTGAACGGTACAGAAAGCATCAAAAGAAGATGGAAGAAACGCACACAGTCTTTGTAACAAAAAGAAATGTTCAGAGTTCAACCATTTCAAGAGGTAGAACATGATCAAGAGCCAATGGTACTGAAGGAAGATGTCCAAAGTGCACTGAAGGAATTGGCAAAAAACAAGGCTCTGTGGATTGATGGAATACTAATAGAAATCTTTCAACAAACTGATGTACCACTGGAGGTACACACTTATCTATGCCAAGAAATGTGGACAGATACCTGGTCAACTGATTGGAAGAGAACCATATTTGTGCCCATTCCAAAGAGAGGTGACCCAACAGAATGTGGAAATAATTGGACAATATCATTAACATCACATGCAAGTAAAATTTTGCTAAGGATAATTTTTTAAATGGCTGCAACAATACATTGACAGGGAAATGCCAGAGGTTCAGGCCGGATTCAGATGAGGACATGAAACAAGCGATATCATTGCTGACATCAGATGGATCTTGGCTGAAAGCAGAGAATACCAGAAACATGTTTACCTGTGATTTATTGATTATGCAAAAGTGTTCTAATGTGTGGATCCTGACAAGCTATGGACAACATCGTGAAGAATGGGTATCCCAGAACACTTAACTGTGCTCATGAGGAAACTGTACATAGGCCAAAAGTCCATTGCTTGAGCAGAACAAGGAACATTGAATGGTTTAAAATCAAGAAAGATATGCTTCAGGGTTGTATTCTTTCACTATACTTCTTCAATCTGTTTTCTGCGCAAGAAGCTGTATTGTAGGAAGAGGAACGTGGCATCAGGATTGGAGAAGGACATTAACAACCTGTGAAATGCAGATGATATAACCTTGCTTGCTGAAAGCAAAAAGGCCTTAAAATACTTACTGACAAAGATCAGGGGCGACTGATGCATTTGAACTGCTGACCCTGTGGTTAACAATCCAGTGCTTATCTAACAGTACCACACCAGGACCCCCACTGAAGTCTAGGCGTGCTCAAGTGTACCTTGCGTAGGGCCCTAGGTTTCTTTTCCCCTAGTTTTCTGTTGAGGCTGTGATGCCTTCCCCACTGCCATCTCCCACCTCAGGGAATGACAATGTTTTACTCTATTTCTGAGTGTGCTCTTAGGGGTGAAGAGATAGGAAGGGAAGAGGAAACCCTTGGAAATAAAGGAAGAGGCTCTTTCCTCTGGGCCCTTGTTAAACATCCTCAGTTCCTTCAGGCACTCGCGGTTGCCTCCTGAGCTACCTGGCTTGCTTTGCATCTCCGAACTAGAGCCTTCACACTGGAGTTCAGCCCACAGTGAAACCAGTAGCCTTGCAGGGTCCACTAATGACCATTTCTCTGTCCACTTTGGCCCTTTGTCTTTCAGAACCTCTTTGTGACTATATTCAATACATCTGAACTTTTCCTCCTGGAATCGATGAACTTTGACCATCCCATTTCCTTATCTGCTCTTGGTCTTCCTTCAGTTTCATGCAGTAATCATCAATTCTCCTGCCAACCATGGCCCTGTGAGGTCACACCAATGGGGTCCATTCTTCCTGCTAGTCCTACCCATCAGAGGAAAGAAGTCAGACCCTCTCTTCTTCCTGTATTCATTCTTCAGTGTAGGTAAGAGCTAACTCACTCAGCAGGTCTGCGATGTCCAAACAGCATCATTTCAAAGGTCTGGCCTTTTGCTAGCTCTTGGGAGATAGCCTCTCACTATTCTGCTTGATATCAGTGTATTTGTATATCTGGGTCCTTGGGTCACAGTCAATAGTTTATGCTAACGATGTTGTTCCTAATATGCTAGAGGAATTGGAGACTGAGTAACCAAGGCCCGTCACAGCAATACTTCATGTCTATATGAGCAACCTCCAGTCAAACTTCTGGACACCATGACTTGAGTGAGCTTCCCTGGCAGGCAACACCCCATTGGTACATATCATCATTGCAGGGTGGATTAAGCACTGTTCATAAAACTCCATGCAGAAAGGCCAACAGGAGCTTGTCTGGTCTCTCATGGACTCTGCTCCACGTGCCTTTGCTGTTTGTTGATTTTAATATGTAGCCTTCCTCTGTAATGATATCATCTATGAACATAACATCTTTTCTGAGTTCCCTGAGCCCTCCTAGAGAACCATCAGAACTGACTGAGAGTGGTCTTTGGGGACCCCTGAACACATTTTCTATCACAGCATCTATCCTGTTTCATTATACCCTAGCCCCTAGTCCTGCTGTTGTTGTTGTTAAGTGCTATCGAGTTGATTCCGACCCATAGCAACCCTGTATAGGGTTTCCAAGGAGTAGCTGGTGAGCTTGAACCGCCGACCTTGCATTTCAAATGGCTTTGCAGTCTGGTGCATTAATACACAGCGCCACACCAGGACTCCCCCTAGTCCTATAGGACCCCAGATATCCAGATCTTTGTCCCAATTTCCTGCCACCCATATCATCCCTAAGGAGTTCTGTTAGCATAGTGATTACAAGTTGGGCTCCTAACCTCAAGGTCAACAGTTCGAAACTATCAACTGTTCCATAGGAGAAAGATGAGGCTTTCTGCTCCTGTAAAGATTTACAGTCTCAGAACCCTCTGTAGGGTCACTGTGAGTCCGAACTGACTCCACAGTATACCACCACCACCATACCATTCCTTGTACCTTGAACTTGACATTACAACTAAGAGACTAGATTATTCTAGAAACCTAAATTGCCTTTCAATTTTTGCTTAACAAATTCTAGACCTGTGTTTCTCAGGTCTCATAGAGTGATTTGTTTTGTTTGCTAAGTGTCTTTGTCTGACTCATAGTGACTCGGTATAGGGTTTCCAAGGAGAGGCTGATGAGTCTAAACTGCCACCCTTGTGTGTACCTATCCTACAGTGCCACACCAGGACTCTCATTGAGGGGTAGGCATGTTCACATATGACTGTCCCATCCTAGACCACTGTGGATTTTTGTCTGGGATAGCATGGTATCAGTTCTATAGACTGAAATTAATAATGTGCTAGTCTGTGAAAATTCAATGAGCCTTGGAAGCTACTGCCACCATATTTTCACTAAATACTCTGACTATGCTGGTGTGGGAGTTCTGGTGTGGCTCTGTGGGTTAATTTGCTGGACTGAAAAGTTGGTTTGAACCACAAGGTCAGCAGTTCAAGCTCACCAGTGGCTCCTTGGAAACCTTATACTGGGTCACTATGGGTCAGAACTGGCTCAACGGCACTGAACAACAACAACCTGCCCATTGGTGGTTGCATCTCCTCCCTTCACCTGATAACTGTCATCCTTGATGCAGTTCAAGGCCCCTGAAGCTCTGAGTGACACCCAGTGCTAGTCTCAAGCGTTTGCTCCTGCTCACATCCTAGACTACAGATGATCAAGGTGGCTGTGGCCATGTCAGCATGGGGGGCTCTGGGAGGTCCCAAGAAGAAGACTAGAATTCTCCTCTGCATATTTGAAAGGGCACAGAATTCTCCAAGAGCTGGTTTCCTTAGCAAGCTGTACAAGAATGGAAAACAGCCAAGTCTGAGAGCAAAGAAGATACATTTTGGTGACTTCATAGCTGGGTCTGAGCCGGGTTTGGCCCCATCACAGACTAGCTGAAAAGGACAACAGTCCTTACAACCCAGGACTGTGACAAGTTCATTTCCTCAGTGCTGTCCTTCAGCCCAAACCTCCTTCCCCGCTACATCCCAAGAAGGTTCTGCCTGTACTTGCTTAGCAGAGACCTGAAGATATGAAAGGAGAAATTCAGGTCCCCCTTTTAAATGAAAATCTGTTTAGGCAACTGGAAAAGCTTGCAAAAGCAAAAAGGAAGTCTAAATAATATTTGTTTGGTGCTTCTTGGTTTATAAAACACTGTTCCAAGCATTATCCCACCTGAAGTTTCACGATTATTCCAGAGACTCTACAGAGTTAGAATTGTCCCCTACTCCCTTTTCAGAGAGAGAAATAGAACTTATGTAGCTGAAATGACAGTCAGGCTAGAATCTAGGCATCCTCACACAAGTCCCAGGTGGACACTGCCTCCTGGGTGTGTTAGTTCCTGGAGAGAGGGAGCTGGACAGTAAACACGGGTCACAGCCCCTGGAGAGCAGCTCTGGGCTTGCCTGACCCTCACCACTGTGCTGTTTCCTCTGCAAGTCAGGGCCCTGCTCTTCCTTTAGAGTCCCATCTAGACTTGACAATAATTCCAGGGTTCTTATGGGTAGACAGGGAATTGCCATAGGGTCACCTCCACTCATGGACCCTTATGCACAACAAAGTCCTCATGGTCACTGGCATGTTTGAGTTTATTGATGTGACTGTTGTGTTAATCCATGTCACGTGCCCTCCACTTCACCCAACTTGATGTCCACCTCCAACAGCTGATTCCTCCTGAGGTGTCCACAGCAAGCAACTTGGACAACGTTCTGTTGTGATAATCTACAGTGTTTCCATTGGCTAATTTTTAGAAGTAGATCACACAAGGTCTTTCTAGTCTGTCTTAGTCTGGAAGCTCAGCTGAAACCTGTCCACTATGGGTGACCCTGCTGGTATTTGAAATACTGTTGGCACAGCTTTCAGCAGCACAGTACCATGCAAGTCACCACAGTAAGACAGACTGATGGGTGGGTGGTGGAGAATGCTGATGTTGTTGTTAAGTGCTGTCGAGTCAGTTACAACTCATAGCAATCCTGTATAGGGTTTCCAAGGAGTGGCTGGTGGGTCTGAACTGCTGACTTTGTGATTAGCAGACGAGTGCTTATCCTACATGCCACACCAGGCCGGCTAAATGGCATGGTTTCTGGGCTGTCACAGTTCCTAGGAGGAACTTTATCACCCTGGATTATCATTCTGGGTTTGCTATTTGTCTTCGTCATTGAATCCTAAGATCCTTTCATCTCTGCAGCTCCAATTCCTAGTATAGGGTCAGTCCTAAGTGACACATATTCTTTAATGTGTATTCAGTTAAGTCAAGCTATCATCCCATGCATTATCCACAAAGCTGGGTTTGTGTGTTTTTCTTCATTTACTTGCATATTTACTTTTGATTACCCTAGAAATATGAATATATTTTTCTTGTAAAGTATTCAAACAATGCAGATAAATTAAAAAACAAAAAAATCCCCTGTGGTTGGAGTCCTGGTATGGATAAACGCTGGGCTACAAGGTTGGATAGAACTGCAAGGTTGGTGGTTCAAATCTAGCAGTAGCTCCTTGGAAACCCTATAGAGGGTCACTATGAGTTGGAACTCAGATGTGACTAGATTTGAGGCTCATACCCACAGGTGCAGGGATACGGATTTCAACACATATTTTTGGGGCACAAAGTTCAGTCCCTAATACCAGCAGATGGCTGGCCTATGATTTATTCATCTGGACTTGATGAGGATTTAGACCTGTCCCCCATTCTTCTTGATTGCCAATGATGATGCAGTGCAATATTCTAATCATTTTATTTCTTTCTCCTGTGAGCACCTTCCCGATTCTCACTGGAACCCCAGTTCTCGCTCATATCCCTCAGCCAATGGGCAGAGCAGAGGTCTGGGCACTGGCCGCATGGTGATCTGAGGACACTCAGAATTGTCCACTGAGCACCGCCATTTTGCTTTGAGAGTAACCCTTTTCTGAAGGTTCTTTCCCATGTATCCAACACCTCAACACATGCTCATTAAACAACTGGGCATAGATCCTCTCTGGTCATGAAGCACTCACCACGACTAAGGACAGTACCTAGTCATAAGGACAACAGCGTCTGCATTCACACACTCCTAGCCTGAGCGTCTGGGGAACTTGGAGTCTGACTTTCAGGCTGCTTACCTACAGATTGGGAACAGCAGCACCTGCCTCCTAGAGGTGTTATGAGGGTCAAATGAGATGGAGAACTGATGTGTTATTGACTCTTGTCTTGCTTCTCTGGGACTGATATGACAGAAGGACCACATATGGGTGCTTTTAACAAGCGGACATTTCCGCTCTCACAGATCAGAAGGCTAGAAACCCACAGTCAGGGACTGGCTTTAGTGGTGAAATCTAGGTTTCCTTTTCTCTAATGTCCTCAGGCTCCCTGGAGTCTCCACATGGTATCTATCTTCCCTTCATTCCTGCTTGCTCTTCTGGATCTCATCTTTTTATATCTCAAAAGTGGTTAGATTTAACACATGCCCCACTAATATAACAAGGGAGTCCTGTGTGGTGCTGTAGGATAAGCACTGGACCTCAAGGTTGGTTTGAATCTCAAGGCCAGTGGTTCAAATCCACCAGCTGCTCTTCAGAAACCCTATACAGGGTAGCTGTGAATTGGAACCAACTCGATAGCACTTAACATCAACAATAATATAACAAGGGAACCCTAATCCTCAAAGAAGATGACCTCCACAGGTATGTTGTTGTTGTTAAGTACCGTCGAGTTATTTCCGACTCATAGCGACCCTGTATAGGGTTTTCAAGGAGCAGCTGGTGAGTTTGAACTGCAAACTTTGCAGTTCAGTGCTTATCCTTCAGCACCACACCAAGACTCCACGAATGGTGTTGTTGTTGTTAAATGCCGTCTAGTCGGTTCTGACCCATAACAACACTGTATAGGGTTTCCGAGGAGTGGCTGGTGAGCCTGAACTGCCAACCTTGAAATTCAAACCGACTTTGCAGTCCAGCGCATTAAGCCACAGTGCCACACTGGGACTCCACCATTTACAACGGAAGGACATTATTCAAATCATACAGAGCACAAATTATTACATTCCCAGCTACTAACTGAAAGACTGGCTGTTGGTTCAAACATATCCAGTGAGTCTGAGGGGGAAAGATCTGGCAGTCTGCTCCCATCAAGACTCCGCCTAGAGAATCCTATGGAACAGCCACCTGACCTGGCTTCAATGGCTGGAGGATCAGAACTCAATTAGAAGAAGAAAGAAGAGGAAAAAAAGAGTAATCTGATACAATTTAATGAACTTGACCTACACCTATGGATGCAGTAGCCTAAGAGAGGGAACAAATCTTTACATCAAGGATCATTCCCACCTCCTCCATACACAGAGTAGACAGGGATGGGCAACTTGGACATTGGCTACCAAAATGGGGGGGCTACAAAGGCAAGAAGTGACTGGCTTACAAGCTTTCAAGAGGGAACCTAGATCCAGAGGGCGTGGAGGAAGGTAGAATCTCCACTGAGTAGTATCCAATCTGTCTGGGAGGGACTGATGAAAGGCGGTGGGGATAGGTCCCTTGTGGTACAATAGTGAATAATTACTATCAGGACTGATTGTGAGGGTTGGAAATGTAAAGGTACACATTTTGTAGCAAAAAGAGGAGAGTGGTTGACTTTGCAGTCCAGGAGCGGATGTCCCTGGGTCCATGAAGGGAGAAGAGCGGAGTGCGGGACCCTACCCAGAGAAACAGTGACGCCTGAGATGGAGGCAGAGACGATGACGTGGAGAGATGGAGCAGCTGGGGACTCTAGACCCAGAGAGGGAGAGGGGCTATGTGCCCCTTTGGTTGGTTGATGATACATGGAGGGGATTGTAATCATGGCAATGAAATGATACAGGATAGGATGAATGTAAAGCTAATGTTCTCCCATGTAAACTATCACATAATTCACAATAAAACATTTTTAAAAGTCCTCTGAAACAGCCCTACTCTGTTACGTGGGCCGCCAAGTCAAAGTCAGTGTGACGGCACCCAACAACCACCACCACAACAGCAACTTTGCATTCATTACAGTTCTAGGGGACCTACTGGTTCTTCTGAGGCTGGTGTTGGCCCCGCCCTGCGCCTCCTCCATCCCCTCTGGTCCCGCTCCACCTGCTTGTCCTCATTTGTCCTAATGATGGGAGGTCACAGCTAGGGAATGTTTTGCTGGCATGTCTGGAGATATGAACTTGGCACTTCCCTTATGTAAGACAGGACTGGAAATTCACCTGCTGCCAAAGTCGCTGATGGTCAGTGTTCCAGGATCCAACAAGATTTGTTCCAGGGCCAGCTCCTTCCCTCTAACTCCTCTTGGTGTAATTGAGCCAAGCTTGGAGAAAGAAGACAGCTCAGCACAGGGTCTGCCAGGCCTGAGGTGCAGATTTCCCACCCTCCTCACCCCAGCCTGCCCTCAGCTCCAAGGCAGGACAGGAGATGGAAGGCTGCTCCAGGCCAACAGCCAAGCCCACAGGGCCCTGGTGTCAACCAAAGAGTAACCACCCTGCCCAGAATCTATTGAGAGGGAGGACATAAACCAGGAGAGGGCTTGGGAGATAACACCTCATTAATAAGGTCTCTCCCCTGCCAGGGCCCTTCCTGAGGAGTTCCTGGGAACCTGGAAATAGTTGGATAGTGGGCCTGCTGTAGGCTGACTTCAGCCTCATTTATTTACTTTGTGATGTTAAGCAATCACTTACCCTCTCTTTGTAACTTGATTGTCATCCATGCAATGGGCATAGGGCTGCTGTGTCAGACTTGCTGCAGCTGTGTGTGTGTGTGTGATTCTAAAGCAACAGATGAATGCCAAGGATGCTCTCAGACAGTAAAAGCAACCTCACATCCTGCTCACAAGTTCAAGGTGAAGGGAGGACGGTAAAGACAAAGCTGCTTGTTCAAAAGAGAGGAAGGGAAGACTATGAGAAGGGAACACATTAGTGTTTTTTCCAGAGCCCCGTTTCTACTCTTTTCCCTTTGTATTTATGGTCATATGTGACCTGGCAGGTCCCAAGCAGCATCTAGAGCTGTGTGGGGTTCAGGGTCCCTCTATCCTGCTTGCAGCAGGCTGACCCTCAGCCCCCATGGTGCACCGCCCACCGGCAGTTAGAAGCACACCTAGTGGTTGTGAGACCATCATCTTCTGGGTCCATGACTCTTGGATGGAAAAGTTCCCTCCTGGTGCCTTGCTCTGACCTACAGTGCTCTGTTGGGCCTCCTGGACTCTGGGGAAGTTCTTCCCACTAAAGAGAGTGAATCTTGGAGTCCAAGGAGCCCAATCTACCCTGTGTACCAGGCCACTTCCTATGCTGAGGAGGAGGGGATCTGAGAAAGAAGGAAAGATAGAAAAATAGGGAAAGATGGGGAGGGAGAGACAGAAAGACAAAGAGAGGGAGGATAAACATAAGACATGTGCAAAGAGACAAAGGTTCTCTCAAAAAACACAATGGGGTGATTCAGAGGAAAGCATGAGTAGAGAGACCTAGAGAGAAAGACAGGAAGAGAAATACAGAGACATAGAGAAAAATGTACAGAAATATACAGAGATCTAGAAAGTTGGAGACAAACAGAGGGAAAAATGGAAAAACTCACGTAGAGCTAAAGGGAGAGGTGTGGGCAGAGAGGTGTGTACACACACACACAGGGACAGAGACCCAGAGATTCAAGAAGAAGTTGTTGTTGTTAAGTACCGTGGAGTCGGTTCTGACTCATAATGACCCTTCACAGGGTTTCCGAGGCTGCGAATCTTTACCAGGGACCTAGAAAGAGAGAGAACAAGACCAAGGTTCAGAGTAGAATTCCTAGTAATAAATACTGCTGAAGTGATTCCACAGGATGTTAACAAGGGTCTAGAAAAACAGTAAAAAATCCTGTGGTTAAACAAGTAAGGTGCAAATCACAGGTTTAAACAAGAGCCAAAAAAAGGCTACCTTGAACTGGATTTCATTGAGCTTTAGCAAGCTAATGATTCTCCAGGAGGGGGCGCTAGAGATTCCTTCGTTGTTGCTAAGTGCCATCGAGTCGGTTCCGACCCATAGCGACCCTGTACAGGGTTTCCGAGGGTGTAAATCCTTACAGGAGTAGAAAGCCTCATCTTTTTCCCACGGAGCGGCTGGTAGTTTCGAACCGCTGACCTTGAGGTTAGCAGCCTGATTCATAACCACTACACTATCAGAGCTCCTTAGAGATTCCTAAGGAATGTGAAAAAAAAATTGCAGTCGTGACCACCTGGTATTTGCACAACGTGATGATTCAGTGGGAAATATGGACAGCGACAGGAAGACAGGAGGGGGTGTGCGGAGACAGAGATGGATAGACACATATGAAGCAGTAAGAACTCAGTGTGAAGAGTGACCTCACAACAATGAAGGCAGTGGTAGGGAGAGGAGGTAAAGGGATAATAAAATAGAGACTGAGACCCCCCAAGGCCAGGGGCACCCTGAGTTTAAACGCAGAGATGTTGTCATTAGTTAGGCAGAGGCTCCTCCTGAAGTTGGCCTCAACACACCTTGCTGTCAGCAGCTGAAAAACTGCCAGGGCTTGAGGACAAACTCTCTGGGGAAGACACTTCATCTGCGACAGAACAAATTAAGTAACCCCTATGAGAAGGAAGATCTAAAAGAAAAATATGTATATCAAACCTGAAGCTGACCATAGGCCACAGATGGAGCGACGCCTCTGAAAGATTTCTCGCTTCTGGAAAACCACCAGTCACAGCCTACCTTGAGGAGGACAAGGAGGAAATTAAGCTCTGAGAGTTACTGAGCTGTTTTCAAACCATTTGCCATTCATTTTAATGGTTTTATAAGAGCTTTCAAGATGCAAGATCCACTGGGTGATTTGGAGGCTGTATTTACGCTGTTAATGCTGACTCAACCCAACAAGACATCCTTTCCTTTTGATCCCTGGGACTCTTGCCTGCTCTGACTAGGAGTGGATTCCTCTGGAACTCTCAAGCTCACACACTGATAGATTTGTATGTATCTTCATCTGTTTGTCTCCTTTGTCATCTGCCTCAATTTCTGCTCCAGAAAAGATGTTCCAGAAGGTTCTGAACACTTTGTTTACTGCCTGGAGGGGGTGGGGCAGAGGGAAGAGTGGTGGTTCATGGTCATCCATCTGCTACCTTCTCCTTGGGACTTGTTGAGTGCCTTCAAGTTTGTTCCTACTCATAGCCACCCTGTTTGGGTTTCTAAGAGTTGCTGATGGGTTTGGACCACCAGCAACTTGTGGTTAGCAGTCCTGTGCTTATCCTACAGTGCCACATTAGCACCTCTATGCTGGAAAGCAGTTTCAGAGTTTGTTCTGCCATCCATTTTGGATTTTTCTTTCTTTCTTGTTGTCCTGAATGACCTGTCTTGCTGTCTTCCTGTATGATGTGCTTGATGTCATTCCACAACTCTTCTGGTCATTAGCCATTTGCATCTAATGCATCAAATCTGTTATTGAGATGATCTATAAATTTAGGTGGGATATGTTCAAGGCCATATTTTGACTTTCATGGACTAATTTTAATTTTCTTCAGCTTCAGCTTGAACATGCATGTGAGCAATTGATGGTCTGTTCCACAGTCTGTCTTTGCCCTGGTTTTGGCTGATGATTTGGAGCTATTCCAACTCCTCATCTCACAGATGTAGTCAACATGATTTCTGTGTATTCCATCTGGTGAGGTCCATGTGTATAGTTGTATTTTATGTTGTTAAGAAAGGCATATGCAATGAATAAGT
>NW_006408543.1:14450553-14462517 GCF_000296735.1 Chrysochloris asiatica
TAATTTGTCATTCCTGGCATAGTAAACCTTGTGATCATCAGATTCAAAATGGTCAATAGCAGCCCATTTCAGCTCACTAAGGCCAAGAGGCAGTCATTCGAACAGCACAAGGGTACACTGAATGGTTTAAAATCAGGAAGGGTGTTTGCCAGTGTTGTATTCTTTCACCATACTTATTCAATCTGCATGCTGATGAAATAATTTGATAAATTGGATTATATGAAGTACAACATGGCATCAGGATTGGAGGAAGAGTCATTAACAATCTGTGATGTGCTGATGATACAATCTTGCCTGTTGGAAGTGAAAAGGACTAAAATACTTATTGATGAAGACCACAGCCTTCAGTATGGGTTACAGCTCAATGTAAAGAAAACAGAAATCCTCACCACTGGACCAATAAATAACATCATGATAAATGGAGAAAAGATTGACGTTGTCAAAGACTTAATTTTGCTTCAATCCACTATCAACACTTCTGGAAGCAGCCATCAAGAAATAAAATGGCATCTCTGCTGCACAAGACTCTTTAAACTGTTCAAGAGCAAAGATATCAGTTTGAGAATTAAGGTGTGCCTGACCCAAGCCATGGCATTTTCAATAACCTTATATGCATGTGAAAAGTTGGACAGTGAATAAGGAAGACTGTAGAAGAATTGATGCATTTGAGTTATGGGGTTGCAAAAGAATATTAAAAGTACCATGGACTACCAGAAGAAAAAACAATTCTGTGTTTGAAGAAGTACAACCAAAATGCTCCTTAGAAGCCAGGATGACAGTGCTTCGTCTCGCATACTTGGAACACATTATCAGGAGGGACTAGTCCCTGGAGAAGGACAATGTACTTGGTAAAGTGGAGCATCATGGAAGAAGATGAAGACCCCCAATGGGATGTATTGGCACAGTGGCAGCAGCGATGGACTCAAGTGTAACAGTGATTGTAGGGACGGGGCAGGACCAGCCAATGTTTCATCCTATTGTGCTTAGGATATCAATGAATCAGAATCACTCAATGGCCCCTAGGAACATTGCCTAGGATATTGATCTTTATGGCTTCCCTTTAATTTTTCACAACTTCCTATTTTCCTAGATTCATACTTCCTACATTCTATGTTCTGATTATTAATGGATGCTTACAACTGTTTCTCCTCATTTGAGTTGTGCCCCATTCACAAATGAAGGTCCTGAAAGCTTTACTCCATTTGTGTCCTCACAGTCAGCTCTGCTTTGAGGAGACTGCTTTGTCCTAGTTGTATTTTGTATGTTTTCCAACTGTAGGGACACATCTTCTAACACTATATCTGACAATGTTCTGTTTTTATTCATAATGTCTCAGTATTCAAAACTTTGGTGCTATCTGACAGGATTCTACTGCTATTGATAAGGTTTCAGTAGCTAAATATTCAAAAGTAATCTACCTCTCCTTTCTCCTAGTCTGTCTTGGTCTGGAAGCTCAGCTGGTAGTTGTCCATCATGAGTGACCATGCTGATACTTGCAATACTGGTGGCATACCTTCCAGTGTCATAGCAACACACAAGCCACCACAGAATGACAAACTGACAGATGAGTGGTGGCCTCCTCAGGATGAGTTCTGCTCAATTCATCTTCTTCTACAGACCACTGTCCAAGGAGATCTTTCCAAAGACTTTTGTTTGTTCAAATGTTTTCCATGGCTCCCTTTGCCCCCCTGTTTACCTGGTCAACCTTCAGCCCTAAGAAGACATTTAAGCAGGGTTCTTCACTGTCCTGACTCTGCGCTGTGGAATACTCATGAGGTCTATTTCTCCTGCTTCCTAGTATTTTTGGATATTTCTTCTATACTTGAAACCCTAATGTGGCATTGCAGGGTAAGCACTGGACTGCTAACTGCAAGGTTATACAGCGTTGCTCTAATTTGGAGCTGACTCCATGGTGCATAAGAACAACAATGGAGCTCAACCAACTCTAACCTATTACAGTTGAGTTGTACTCTACACCTCTCCTTAAGATTTTAACAGACTCTTGACATAAATTGTCTTCAATCTTGTTTTCCTGTCAGCCAGCATTGACAGGAATATCAGAGAAGAGTCTATTGCATTCTTTTGCTCTCTTTCCATTTGGGAAAGTAAGACGCGAACACAGGGACAATTCCCAAACCTCCAATTACTGCCTCTTTCCTAGGCTTTAGTCCCATTGAAGGATCCTGGTGTGGCGCTGTGGATTAATGCACTGGACTGCAGAGTCGGTTTGAACTGCAAAGGCCTGTGGTTCAACCTCACCAGCTGCTCCTAGGAAACCCTATACAGGGTCATTATGGGTCAGAACTGACTCAACGGTACTTAACAGTAACAGTAACACAGTCCCCTTGAGGTAGCTCCCTTCCCACCAAGGTGGGGGAGCTGCTTAAACATTTTTGTTGTTGTTGTTGACTCTGAGTCACTTTTTTTAGTAAATGTTTTATTGTGAAGTATGCGATCGTTTACATGGGGGAACATTAGCTTTATATTCATCCTACTGTATATCGTTCATTGCCATGGTTACAATCCCATCCATGCATCATCAACCAACCAAAGGATATATATACCCTGCAAGCCTTCTCCCACTCCCCCACCCCCGGTCATCAGCACATCCTCCCTCTCCCTCTCTGGGTCTAGAGCTGCTCCATCTCTCCATGTCATTGTCTCTGCCTCCATCTCTGGTGTCACTGCTTCTCTGGTTAGGGTCCCGCTCTCCGCACTTCTCCCTTGATGGTCCCAGGGACCTCTGCTCCTAGACTGCATAGTCAATCACTCCCCTCCTTTTGCTACAAAACATCCACCTTTACATTTCCAACCCTCACAATCAGTCCACAATTACTCACCATTGTACCACAAGGGACCTATCTCTATCTCCTTTCATTAGCCCCATCCAGACAGATTGGATACTACTCAGTGGAGATTCTACCTTCCTCCGTGCCCTCTGGATCTAGGCTCCCTCTTGAAAGCTTGTAAGCCAGTCACTTCTTGCCTTTGTAGCCTCCCTGATTTTGGGTAGCCAGTGTCCAAGTTGCCCATCCCTGTCAACTCTGTGTATGGACGGGGTGGGAATGATCCTTGCTGTAAAGATTTGTTCCCTCTTTTGAGCTACTTCATCCATAGGTATAGGTCCAGTTCATCAAATTGTATCAAATTACTGTTTTTTTCCTCTTCTTTCTTCTTCTAGTTGAGCTCTGATCATCCAGTCATTGAAGCCAACTCAAGTGGGTATTATATGCAAGTGTGGATGTTCTTAGGCATATGCCCTCTCTTCTTATCAGCTGGATGCTTCATTCTCCACTCTAGTCCTCTGTGGCTATGTCACTGACTCTGGGCCCAAGCGTCCCCAGGTCTTGCCACATTGCTGGCCAATGAGTTCTCCACACAGGTTCACAGGAGTCTATTGAACATTGTAGGGCTTAGCTTGCCGCTTCATTGCTGTGTTTCCCTCACTTCCTCTTATCGGCGATGAATGTGGTTAACAATCAGAGCGCATGTATTCCCATTGAGTCTTAGTCTTGGAAGGGGGTTTGCTCTGAGGGGATCTGACCACTTGCCTTGATGTCTCCTGGGTGAGCAACTTGCTTGTTCTTGTAGTAATCAGCTGGACTGCCATTCTTGTCTTGTGTTTTTCCTGTTGGTCTTTCTTTCAAGAAGTATCTTCTGTTCTTCTAGTCACTCCAGGCTGGTCTGCTTGTCCTTTCAAGAGGACATTTTCCACCTCAGAAGATTATGGGAGAGGTTCAGGATTCCACCTACGATCTTCTGTAATGCAGAGGCTCTTCAGGAAGCCTCCTTCACTGGGCACCTTGTAGCCCCATTTTAAGTATTCCAATCAGTTACAGAAATAATTGATCTTTTAATATTCCTGTGTAAGTCCTCCTGTGTGTGGCTTACAAATTAATATTGTAAGCATTCATTATTTAAGAATGTACAATGTATTTGTGTAATTCATAAAAGTGAAATCTAGATGTTGAGACCTGCTTGGTCCAACATATGTGGATGCAGTTTATTTTACTTGAAATTTTGTCTTCTCAGTGTATTTAGCATAAATATTAGTATAAGTCATAGTGTAGAATCTTTATAGTCATAAAAAAGAAATTTTAAGTGATGTAGTTATTGGCAAGGTTGTAGTGACTGGAGTCGAAAGCAAATACTCAAGATAGCCAAAGAAACTTGTAGGGATTTACTATCTGATAAAACCAGTGCTGTTTAACAGAAGCTACATAGCTATCATTCATATAATGTCAATTTTTGATGATTTAATCAATGCATAAAGAGCTCTGGTAGCGTAGTGGTTACGAATGGGGCTGCTAATCTCAGGGTCAGCAGTTCGAAACTACCAGTTGTTCGCGCGAGAAAGCTGAGGCTCTTTGCTCCCGTAAAGATTTACAGCCTCAGAAACCCTGTACAAGGTTGCTATGAGTTGGAACCGACTCCCCAGCACATAACAACGACAACAGCAACAAGATATGTATTTCAGAGATTTGGAGCTCTGCCCTGAACCCTGTTCACCTGGTATTCTGTGGTATTGCTGACAGCTAACTTCACTGCACCTCTACCCTATCTGCCATCAAGCCCCCCACCTGAGTCACTTTTGCAGGGTGAAAATCTTTGGAAAGTTCTCCTTGCCCAGTCCTGAGCCGTCTTCATGATCAGTGGTACACTTGAGTTTATCGCTTTGGCTGTTCTGGTCTCCATCTCTTTAAAGGTTTCCCTCATTTTTGCTTCTCTACTTTACTAAGCACGACTTCCTTTCCTAGTGCTTAATCTTTTCTGATGACTTGTCTGTAGAGGAAGCAATTCAAAGCCTCACCATCCTTGCCTCTAAGAACAATTCTGGTTGTATTTCTTTTAAGACTGATTTATCCTATCTTTTGTCACTCATGTGTATATTCAGTGTCCTTCACCAAGGCCACCATTTGAACCCATCAACTCACTTTCTGTTTTCCTTTGTCACTGCCCAACTTTTGCATGCTTATTAAGTGAATGCAAAGGCCATGGTTTGGATCAGGTATACCTTAGTCATCAAAATGATGTCTTTGTGTGTGTATGTGTTTAAATTTAAACTTAGCAGGCACAAAATGAAACTCATTATCAATATTCCTTTCAATACTCTACTCTTAGAATTCCCAATCTAGATGAATGATACCAGCAGACTCTCAGTTTTCTTATTTACAGACCTGGGAGTCCTCTGGTGTTCCTTTCTCCTCAGTCCCCAAACTCTATGAGTCAGAAACTGCAGTTTATCTACTCAAGAAATGTCCTTAGTGTCTGTCCTCTTCTCCTCATTATTACCTGCCACTATGTAAGCTAAGGAGCTCTGGTAGCGTAGTGGTTATGAATCGGGCTGCTAGCCTAGAAGTCAGTAGTTCGAAACGACCAGCTGTTCCGTGGGAGAAAGATAAGGCTTTCTGCTCCCATAAAGATTTGCAGCCTTGGAAACCCTGTGCAGGGTCACTGTGAGTTAGAACCGACTGCATGGTACTTAGCAACAACAACATGTAAGCTAAGGTCTCAACATGTCTTGCTTTAGGTCATTGCAGCAGCTCCTTTGAGTCTTACTTCCTCCTGTCTTTTTCTTCTCCGATCTATATTCCCACCACTATAAAGATTGCCATGTCATGGCCTTGTTCAAAAACCTCATTGCCTGGTGCAATCTATACCCCTAAACATGACCCACACCACCCAAATGATCTACCTTAGACTCGTCTCCCATCTGTTCCGTACTATTTTTCCACACACTTTCTCAGATACACTTGGCCCTTTCTCATCTTTGTACATGCACTTCCCTCTTCTCTGAGATGCTTTCACCACCCCCAACATTGCTTCCCTTTGTTTTTACCTCCATATTAGCACTAACAATATTATATACAATTTGTTTGTGTGTTTTTCTTCTACCAGCCTGGAACCCCCTTGAGATCTCATTCCAGAGCCAAGCACAGCCTAGCACATGCAAGCATTTGTTGAGTGAATACATGGGTGGATGAATGAGTAGATGGATAGATCGTGGATGGTTAGATAATTAGGTGGATGAGTGGAAGGAAGGATGAAGAGATTGATGAAAGAATGACTGGATGGATGGCTAAATGGATGGATGGATGGGTGTACAGATAAAAGGATAGATACACATTTAAATGCTACTCCCAGACAGCATGGTGAGGCATGCCAACTACTGCCCTGGCCAGTCACCAGCCTGTTGCTGCCCAAAGGAAGAAGGAACTGCAGCTGGACTGCAATGCTCAGCTACTGGCATTTTTTTTTTTAAGACATGCAAAAGTTTATTTTTAATAATGCTTCCTTTACAATTATAAAATGAGCAGCAGAGAAAAATTCATTTTAAAAGCATTTTTTAAATGGTCAAAGAAGATATTCATGCGCATTAGGCCAACTTCTAAATACATCTTCTGGCAGCCACAGTAGCAGGCTTAGTAAAGTTGCTTCATCTTTCGGGATTTATAGCTCAGTCTCTATCCCACTAAAATATTTACATATTCCAAAGGAGGAGTTTTTCTCAAATGGCACTCCTAGATGGGTACCAACATTTTCAGCTTTAGATAACTGTGGGTTTTTATTCTTCACTGAGCTTTGGGATGCATAACTACTAACCATTTCTGGTTTTGACACAAAGGTGAATAAAATCTGCCTTTTAATATAGCATGATACTTTTTATATTGCATGATACACAATTGGACTCAGCTTCTTCTAGCTGTTAACTCACTAAACAAAGTTTCTTTACTTGGGGTCTGTGGACTTTCAAGGAATCTATGGATAAAATCTAGGGGTATTTATGAACTTAGATAGGGAAATATTACAGCATAGCCAAAAAGCCACAGTTTTAGTGCTTAAAAACCAAGACAATCACAGATAATTTTGTACCACATTCTGCTTGCTACAGAGACCGTGAAATATCATTGATGCTGATCAGTATTTTTGTTTTATGATTATTACTAGACTTGTGGCCCAATCTCTTTTTTCAATACACCAAAAAGGTAGCACATATATTACTATATGAGGGGGCTTCAGAAAGTTCATGGAAAAATAAAATGAAAAGATAATGGACGTTCCCTACAATTTCTTTTGAAGCCCCTTCATATCACAAATTCATTTTTGCAATGTTTTGGTAGCTTTATTTCAATATAATTGGTTTCCTTGATAATTGTCTATTTTATTTTATTCATTTTTAAGTGTCATTTTGTGAGTCAATGGCCTTCACCAGATGATGCTCAGGGGTCCATCCATAGAGAAGGTTAAGAATGCACACTCTGAAGCCGAAATCAATGGTAGAGCCCAGCATGTCTGGGAAGCCCAGGAATGGAGTTAAAGCCTCTGGCTTAGAATGTCATGGTTGGTCTGACAGCTTCTCACTCACTGTTCCCCTGAGTCCAGAAGCATAGAAGTCCCATCTTTTGTGGAGTGGGGGCTGAATGTGAAAGCAGAGCCAGACACAATCTCTATAAGCTAAGAGAGCTGGATAAGGCTTCCAGGAGGTTTTCCACTTCCTCCTTAACACTTCATCCTGCTCCAGACAGTAAGAGTCCTTTGGGAGGAAATTTTGAAAGCTCTGACATTCAGAAGAGAGTTTCTTCCAAGGCCCCAAAAGATAATCCCTAGGTATTTAGATGTCTCCTAGAGTTATCGGTCCAAGTTTGCCACAAGTGTTCAGAAAGGAACATAAAGACAAGCCTGGAACTAGAGAAGCTAAGATGATGTAGCGCATGCTTACTGTGTCACCGGGAACCTGTCTGTGTGACACAGGCACTCAGCCTTGGAGCTGCCACGAGTGTTGACCATTTATGTCCCTTCCTAAAGCCACTCACCAGCTCCTGGAAGCCTGCCTTTGGTGAGCCATCACTGTGGAGGTACAAAATCCAAACTCCTTGCCGCAATGGGGACCACTCCAATGGACCATTTCATCTTCAGAGCCCCTGTGCGATGGGTTGAAATCTCTACTGCATCTCTGCATCAGAGCTCAGCTTCTTTCTGCCCAGTCCTGCTCCAAGACAATGGAGAGAAAATGACTGATACATCTCTAAGCCAAAATTAAAGACAGTATTAATGATAACAGAGCCCTGGTGTGGTGCTGTGCACTAATGCACTGGACCACAAAGTCGGTTTGAACAACACAGTTGCCGGTTCAAACTCCCCGGCTGCTCCTTGGAAACACTATACAGGGTTGCTATGGGTCAAAACCAACTCGATGACACTTAACAACACCAGCATTAATGATTACAAGCATACAGTTTACCTGTGATACAGGAGGGGAACAATAAATCATGAGCATTTCATAGGTAAAGCCTGTGGACCCTGCCTCAGGATATTTCTGAAAGCAAACAATAAAATGCAAAGCACTACAATTTTGGCTTTGGGTAAATAGCCAATAGATAAACATTAGAAGTGCAACACCACAGGGGTCTGGGCGTGCTGGTTGGTGACAGCGGGTGTGCTAGAAGAGACACACGAGAGAGACTTTGGTGGAGACTGTCAGCTGACCTCAATACCCACCTTCTAGGGTAATGGTTACGAGTCGAACTGCTAATTGCAAGGTTAGCAGTTCAAAACTATCAACAGTTCAGAGGGACAAAGAAGAGGTTTTCTGCTCCCATAAACATTTACAACCTTGGTAACCCTATACAAGCTATGAGTCAGAACCAACTCCATGGCACATAAGCAAACACTTTTTAGTTATTTGTTTTAGTAATAGATCACCATTCTCTCCCAATTTTAGTTTGGATTATGTCATCGAACAGGATATTGGCTACATTACCAGGACAACCAGAAAAAGAAGCAAATCTATCTTGGAAGACATATAGCCAGGATGCTCCTTAGAAGTCAGGATGCTGAGACTTGGTCTTGTACACTTTGGACATGTTTTTAGGAAACACTAGTTTCTGGACAAGGATATTATGCTTGGTAAAGTGGAGGGTCAGCAAAAAACAGGAAGGGCCCCCAACAAGATGGATGGGCATAGTGACAGCAGCAATGGTTTAAACTTGACAATGATAGTGAGGATGGAGCAAGATTGGGCAGTGTTTCGTTCTATTGTGCACAGAGTTGCTATGAGTCAGAACTGACTCGATGGCACCGAACAACAGAATGAGTTGGAATCCACTTGATGGCAGTGGGTGGGTGGGTGGTGGTGGGTTATATAAGCTGCTCTCTCTATAGTAACTGTACTCTGATAGTGTAGCTCCACCTTTGCCCTCACACTAGACTAACCTATGCCCTGCCAGAATAGCCAGCTGCAGGGAGAATTCAAGGCTGGGCCAGAAGTCCAGAGTCAGAAAAGCTACTGTTTATTATCTTGTCGAAAGAGCAAGTTTGGAACAAGAAGCAGGGAGCCAGTCTAAAAGACTGAATCCAAGGAATGGTGTCAGGAATATAGTCAACTGGGTTTGTTTGTATTGAAGGACTATTGTGGATATATGGGGATATATGGGGAGGAAAGGAGCTCTGGTAGCGTAATGGTTACGAATCGGGCTGTGAACCTTAAGGTCAGCGGTTCGAATCTACCAGCTGTTCCATGGGAGAAAGATGAGGCTTTATGCTCCTGTAAGGAGTTATAGCCTCGGAAACCCTGTACAGGGTCGCTATGAGTCGGTTCCGACTCCATGGTACATAACCACCACCATGGGGAGGAAGAAGAAGGGGCCAGGCTGGTTATGGGCCATCAGTAGAGAGAATTGTTGTTGTTGTTAAATGTCGTAGAGTCAGTTCTGACCCATATCGACCCTGTATAGGGTTTCCAAGGAGTAGCTGGTGAGCTTGAACCACCGTCTCTGCAGTTCAAATGGCTTTGCAGTCTGGCGCCCTAGTCCACAGCACCACACCAGGAGTCCCTGTAGAGAGAAGAGGAGATAAAGAGTCAGATTTGAATTATACATTCAACAAATATGGTGCACTGCTTTTGTGTCAGGCACGATGCTAAGGGCCAGATACATAGAAGATCGGATGTTACATGCTGTGAAGTCAGCTCCAACTCAGCATGACCCTATCTATATACAATAGGATGAAGCACAGGTCCTGAATCATCCTCACAATCATTGTTATGTTTGAACCCATTGTTGTAGCCACTTTGTCCATCCATCTTGTTAAGGGTGTTTCTTGTTTTCGCTGACCCTCCAGCTTCCTAAGCACGACATCCTTCTCCAGAGAGTGGTCCCTCCTGATCACATGTTCAAAGTACATGAAACAAAATCTTACCAACCGTGCTTCTAAAGACCACACTGGATGTACTTCTTCCAAGACAGATTTGTTTGTTCTTCTGACAGCCCCTGGTATATTTAATATTCTCCACCAGCACCATAATTCAAAGGCATCATTTCTTCTTTGGTTTTCTTTACTCTCTATTCAGCTTCCACATGCAAATGTTGTTGTTGTTGTTGTTGTTAAGTGCTGTTGGGTCGATTCTGACCCATAGCAACCTTGGATGCGGTTTCTGAGGAGCAGTTGGTGAGCTTGAAACACCGACCTTACAGTTCAAACGGCTTTGTGGTCTTGTACATTAACCCACAGCGCCACACCAAGCCATTGAAAATACCATGGCTTGAGTCAGGCTCCCCTTAGTCCTCAAAGTGACATAATCTCATTTGTTCTCTAATATCTCAATGTCTTCACAGGGGTGACCTAAGAATTACATGAGCGAACAGATAGGACATACTTAGACTATTATTATCTAGCCCATAGCAAACACTGTTATTTTTATGCCTGTCTTTGAGGGTCCAGACTGCACCCTCAAAGTCAATGAGAGCTGAAGAGGAAACCCACGCAGCAAACTTTTGGATTCTGAAAAGGTGTTGAAGAAGGTCTGACTGATTTAGCAGATTCAAGAAAGAGGAATCCTTAGTCAACAGGAGGAAAGCTGCCCAATTTATACGGATAAACCTTTCAAAGACTAAAACAGTGGCAGCCATTATTACTTTAGCAAGTGGGGTGAAGATGAGGCTGAAAAAAACAAGAAAGAATTGGTCAGGAAGTCAGCCCTGCCCCATCTTTGCAGAAGGCTGGAGGTTTAGCCTCTGAAACAAAGAAAACAGAAGCTCCTTAAACTGGGGGCACCAGGGTCAGTACAGGGATGTTGCTGTTGTTAAGTGCAATTAAGTTGGTTTCAACTCATGGTGACTCTGTACAGGGTTTCCAAGGAGTAGTTGGCGGGTTTGAAGCACTGACTTTGTGGTTAGTAGTCTAGTGCTTATCCTACAGCTCCACCAGTATTCCTAGGACAGGGATTATTTTTGTTGTTGTTAGGAGCTGTTGAGTCATTTCTGACTCATAGTGACCCTATACACACTAGCACAGGGATGTTAAGTGCCGTGGAATTTGTTCCTACTTCTAGCAACCCTGCATAGGGTTTCCAAGGAGCAACTAGTGAGTTCGAACCTTCAACCTTGCGTTTCAAACTAATCCAGCAGCGCCACACCAGGACTCCAGTAAAGGGATTTGTTGCTGTTGTTAAGTGCTGCTAAGTTGATTCTGGCTCATAGCTACCCTGTATAGGGTTTCTGGGAAGCAGTTGGTGGGTTTGAACTGCTGACCTTGTGGGTGGATAAAGTAAAATTTAATGAAGCTAAATCCCCAGGTTTTGTCCTCATCTGGCTTCTTGGGCCCTGGCAACCATTTTTAATTTTAAAACCTTTCAAGTAAGAGACAGGGAATCTGATGACTCTGAAAAGAAGCTGAAAATATGGATATCAGGGTTCCAGGGGGAAACAACGCAACCAATCAAAGTAGGGCCCACGGTGGAGCCCGCCAGCAGACACTGAGCCCAATCAGCTGGGTAGTGCCCCACTTGTAAGAGACAGCAGACAGCCAGGGGTCACCAGACACGTGACAGAGACCCCCAAATTAAGTTTTGTTGTTGTTGTTAGGTGCCATCAAGTCGGTACCAACCCATAGCGACCTTATGCACAGCAGAACAAAGCACTGCCCGATCCTGGGCCAACCTCACTACTGTTGCCACGCTTGAGTTCA
>NW_006408543.1:14463627-14464322 GCF_000296735.1 Chrysochloris asiatica
TTGAATAAGTATGGTGAAAGAATACAACCTTGTTGCACACCTTTCTTAATTTTAAAACATTCAATGTTCCCATGTTCTGTTCGAACAAATTAGGGGTACATTATTGATAAAGTCAGAAGCTCTCTGAGCTGTTGTCTCCCCTTCTGTGAAATGGTCCAAGAATTGTGCTGGAGCGGGTTGGGGTTGGGGTGTCCCCTGTTCCAAGACAAGGAACAGTTTCTCTGATCCTCAGAGACCCACAGTGGCCACCCAGAGCCCTCCTCCATGAGCTGAGCCCTCCAATGTGACAGGATAGGGAATAAGACCGAGTCTTAGAAATGCTGTCTTGATCATTTAGGGGCCACAACAAGGCTTTGCCTAGATTTGCCCATGAAATATAAGTATAAGACCTCATCTCAGATCCAGTTTTCATGAAGAGGAAGCCCCTGAGCATTCTTCAAGTGCCTGAAGTGTGATTATCAACACACTTCCTAAAATCATAAAACAAAGCCCGGAGAGATTAAGTAACATACTCAAGGTCACACAGTAGAACTAGGTCAGTCTTCTTTCAAAGTTCTCTTTCCACCGGGTTAGGCTGCATCCTGTCTCCTACCTGCCATTTCTCCAACCCAAATTCCAGCTCCCCTTCCCCCAATGCCCAGGAAGGACCAATGGAATCAGGATGAGTGTCTTAGTGATTTGAGAAGGACCACACT
>NW_006408543.1:14464626-14465459 GCF_000296735.1 Chrysochloris asiatica
CTCAAGCCATTGTATTTTCAGTAGCCTCATTTTGTTGTTGTTAAGTACCATGACGTCAGTTCCAACTCATAGTGACCATGCACAGGGTTTCGGAGGCTGTAAATCTTTACGGGAACAGAATGCCTCATCTTTCTTCCATGGAACTGCTGTTAGTTTTGAACTGTTGACCTTGAGGTTGGCAGCCCAACTCGTAACCACTACACTACCAGAGCTCCTTACATATGCATGTGAAAATTGGTCAGCGAATAAGGAAGACTGTAGAAAAATTGATGTTTTTGGTTTATGAAGTTGGAAGAGAATATTGAAAGTAGACTGCTAGAAAAACAGACAAATCTATGTTGGAAAAAGTAGAGTCAGAGGCTCTTTAGAAATCAGAATAACAAGACTTCATCTCTCATACTTGTTATCTGGAGGGACCAGTCCTTGGAGAAGAACATCACGCTTAGTAAAGTGAAGGTTCAATTAAAAAGTGGAAGACCTCTAAGGAGATGAATTGGCACTGTGGGAACAACAGTTGTAAGGATGGCACAGGACAATGTTTTGTTCTGCTGGGTGTAGGGTTGTTATGAGTCAGAATTGGCTTGGTAGCACCAAACAACACATGGCCATCTGCTTACCTCTGGATGTTTCAGAACAAAATCTCTACTGTCCTGACATCCTTTGCATCTGAGAAGGAGCTAAACCTAAGTAAAGTCTCAGTAGAAATTTGACCATGGGCTTTGTCTTAGTCATATTAAATAAGTGTGGCTCATTTTATTAAACGTGATAATGACAGAGAGGTGTACAAAAATATCCACACTTCCACCCCACCCCTCCTTTTTTTTTTTTTTTTT
>NW_006408543.1:14465995-14477002 GCF_000296735.1 Chrysochloris asiatica
CGATGGCACTTAACAACAACAACAACATCTCTATGGAGGTTGGACATTTTCCATAATTAGCATTCGAAATAAATGTATAAGTAACTAACAAAATAGCCTCTCAGGATGGTTGCCTAAGGCTCTGAGGAGTTAGTAAATGGAAACTCAGAGCGCTAAAAATAGTGGAGAAATTTATTAGGTTTCTCCACATGGCAGCTCTGATCATTTATCATTGAAGCTCATGTTTTCTTGGTTGGTTCTCTAGAGTCTCACGCTGAGCTTGGCTTAAAGGAGAGGAAGAAATGTTCACTTATTCCCACTTGAACAAGAGCTCTTTAAACTCCACTGTTTACTTAGGCAGGACATGCATCTTCCTGATGTCCCTCTGTGGGCCTCAGTTTCCCCAAAGAAGATAAAGTGTGATAATATTTGCTTGCGTCTCTCAAGGGGTCCTTGTGAGGCTCAGAGAAAATGCTAAAACTGAATATATTAAAAAAAAAATTTTGTTGTTGTTCAAAAATGAGATATGGTTACCATAGAAAATTTAGAAACAAAAAGAATCAAAATACAATAAAAGTCACTCACAATGTAACCCCCCAACACCCCCATATGGGGCGGAACCTGTTAAAGCCAGAATTTGATGGGACTGCCTTGTTTTTCATTTCTCAGACTTCCGACATGTTATCAGGAGGTACCAGTCCCTGGAGAAGGACATCATGTTTGGTGATTTTTTTATTTTCCTCTAGTCGAGTTCTGATTATCAAGCCATCGAGGCTAGGTGAAATGGGTACTATCTACAAGTTTGGACGTTCTTGTGTGTCTCTGAATATGTTTTTAAAACAATTTGTAAACACAGGATCATATTATGCACAAGCTATAACAAACCCTGTGAAAGCTGGAAACTGTGTAAGGAGGAAATGCTTCAGAAAAGGAAAACAGTTTAATTGTTAATATATATATATTTGCAAAACATCTTTCATATCATTATAAATAATTTAATATTGTTTTACATTTTAATTGCTGTGTTGTCTACGAGGGTGAGTCAAAAATTAATCACATTCTGTCTGTAGAATTTATCTTAATCAATTTTTAGAAAAGATAAATACATCATTTTTCGACACACTCTCCTTACTTTTCAATATACTTTGTCCATCTGTCAACAAGCTTTCCTATGTCCTTATTAAAAAATGTTTTAGGCTGAGCTGTGAGCCACGAATGCACTGGTATCTTTACTTCCTCATGGTAGGTGAATCTTCTTCCTGGAAGGGCTGCTTTCAGGGAACCAAACAGGTGAAAGTGCAATGTAGCAAGATCAGGACTATAGGGAGGATGCTTTAACATATCAAAACGAACTTTTCGCAGAGTGTCAACAGTGTGGGCAGAGATGTGTGGACATTCATTGTCATGCAAGATCACAAAGTCCTTAGCTAGCAGTCCTCCGTGTTTAATCTGAACTTTAGTCTTCAGCTCTTCAGTGAGCATCTCACTGCAATGAGCACTGTAGATTGTTGAACATTTCCTTCCTGAGAGTGTTCCAATACTGGCACTTGAGAATCCCCAAAAACTGTAAGCATCCATTTTCCAGGTGATGGCTGACTTTTGAATTTTTTTTTTTGGTTGACAATTGAGGATGTTTCCATTCCATACTCCGCTGTTTCCTCTCAGACTCCTGGAGATGAATCCATGTCTTGTCACCAGTAATGATTTTTTTAAAGAAACTTTTACCTTCCTTCAAGTATTTTTGTTTTCAGATGTCCAAATGCTTCTGTTGATGCTCTTCACTGAGTTATCTAGGTGCCCATTTAGCATAAACTTTTCAAAACCCAAGTCTGTTGTGGAATATTTCATAGGCAGAGCCATGGCTGGTTTGCTACGTAACCACTGTCACTAGTTTATTTGATAGAATCATTTCACGTACACACTCAATGTTGTCACCAGCCATGGACGTGAACAGGTGTTTTGACATAACTGGAGTGTGGATAAGTTTTGACTTACCCTCACATTATTTGGTTTTGTCATAATTTATTTAACCAGTTTTATATTGATGAACTTTTAGGTTGCTTTCTCTTTATTTTGCTATTAATAAATAATACCACAATTTTGGGGGAACACATCTCTAATTGTTTTCTAGGAGTCCTGGTGTGCTGCTGTAGGATAAGCACTGGACTGCTAACCACAAGGTCAGTGGTTCAAACTCACCAGTTGTATCTGGGAAGCCCTGTACAGGGTCACTATGAGTTGGAACTGACTCAATGACATTTAACAATAATTGTTTTCTTAAATAAATCACAAAAGTAGACTATCTATAATAAGGAAAATAACAGTTGGAGTTAGGTCAGGAAAATAGAAATCATAGGTGTATGAAACAAAGATGATTTTATATACGGAATTGGTTACTCGAGTACTGAGAGGTTGAAAGAGCAAAAAGATGCTGAGTTAATAGATGAATAAATGCAGGAGCAGCTAATGTTTGGGAACTGTGGGGGGAAAGGGAAGCAGTGGTATTAGCAGAACTTAGTGTGGAGGAGGAGCCACCCTGAGACTGACATTTACAACCCTAAGAGATGACACTGTTTCATCAATCCTTGACACTCTAAAGGGGGCACCCCCAACTGATGCAGAGACCTCTGAGAGGGGAACCCCACAACTAGTTCTCCAAGAGAACACACTGTGCCTGGGGCCGCCTGGTGGCCCAGCCTATCAGGAGTGAAAACGGACTAGCTGCTGCCAGTCCTACAGAAGGTGCTGGGGGCAAGACTGAAACTGGAGGACCAAAGAATCTAGAGGCAGGAGCCTTTACTGTCCTTTGTTCCTGGAGGGCTGCAGAGCTCAGCTAGAAGCCAATGGAAAGTCCTTTCCACCTCCTTCTCACCTCCCAGTTTCTGCTGCTGCCTCCCACTGATTGAGCTGGGGAATCATCACAGATGTGGAGGGTGGAGGGAGTCTGCAGGTAAGAGACAATGGATAAATAACTGCTATAAAAAGTTGTATATTGTATGTATGTATTATACCATGTATTGTACTGTTGTTGTTGTTAAGTGCCATTGAGTCAGTTCCAACTCATAGAGACACTGTCTAGGGTTTCTGAGGCAGTATATCTTTGTTGGAGCAGAAAGCCGCTTCTTTCTCCCCAGATAATCTGGTGGGCACAAACCGCTAACCTTGTGCTTTGTAGTTTAGTGCCTGTTACACAGAGTCACCACATCCTGTGATTTGTACTGTGTATTAATAGAGCCCTGGTGTGGCGCTATGGGTTAATGCACTGGAGTGCAAGGTTGGGTTGAACCACAAGGTCAGTGGTTCAAGCCAACCCTTTACAGGGTCGCTATGGATTGGAACTGACTAGAAGGCACTTAACAACAACATCAACTGACAACAAAGTTTTAAATGACAGTGTTCCGTGTTACCGAACTTTGGGGAATTGGGTGTTTTCAGGGCCTGCTGGTAGAAGTGTAAGTTAACACAACTTTTCCGGAAGACAAGGGAATAATACATATTATAACACGAAATATGTAATGTTGTCGGGTTTCCGAGGAACAGCTAGTGAGCTCCAAGCGCCGACCTTGCAGTTCAAACAGACTTTGCAGTCCAGTGTATTAACCCACAACCCTAAGAAATAGATAATTCCGTGTCTACCTTTCCATATTCAGTTCCTAGTGATGGTCAACGTATTTATCACAGTTTGGCCATCGTGATTCTCTTGTGAATCATTGAAATATAAACTCTAAATAATTCAAATGTCCAACTCATGGTGGTGGTGTGCCGTGGAGTCAGTTCTGACTCATAGCGACCCTGTGTAGGGTTTCCGAAGCTGTAAATCTTTACAGGAGCAGAAATCTTTCCAAGGCTGTATATCTTTCTCCCGTGGAACTACTGATAGTTTTGAACTCCTGACCTTGAGGTTAGCAACTTGACTCACAACCAATATGCTAATCAGAGATCCTTGCCCAATTCATAGTGACCCTGTATTAGTCTTCCAAGAAGTGGCTGGTGGTTTTGAACTGCCGACCTTGTGTTTGCAGTCCAGTGCCACAGCAGGACTCTAACAACAAAGACAAGATAATTAAAATGTCAAATTTTTATGTCCTTTGCTCATTTTTATTATACTATTTGTCATTTTCTTACCGATTGATAGTATTACTTTATGCTTTAAGGATATTAATCCTTGCCTTAAAACGCATGCTGCAAATAATGGTTTCTCATTGTGGTTTGACATTCAGTTTTATTTATAATGTTTATGATATCAGATTTTTCAAACTATATGTGGTTATATTATTATTCTTTTCTTTTAGGCCTTTGTCTTTGGTTTCATGATTAGAAAGTTCTTTCTCAGGCCAAAAAATATATATAAATGCTTATGTTTTTGTAATTTAAACATTCAAACATTTCAATGTTTATATGGACTTTACTTGGGGAGATACATGCAGTGTAAAATTAGAAATTATGGAATAATCAATTTTCCCTCCATAATTTGGAAGGCCATCTTTATCCTTTATTAAATTTAGAAATAGAGATATATATTCATATGTATATCTGCATATACACAAACGTGGAGTCCTGGTGTGGCACCATAGGATAAGCACTCGACCATAAGGTTGCTTTGAACTACAAGGTTGGTGGTTCAAATTCACCAGTCACTCTTCAGAAACCCTATACAGGGTGGCGATGAGTCGGAACCAACTCTACAGCACTTAACAACAACAGCAACAACACATATAGAGAGATATATAGTTGCAGCTAGTAGTCCAGTGCTTATCCTATAGCTAGATAAAAGAGCCTGGTGGTACAAATGGTTTAGTGCTCAGCCACTAACTGAAAGGTTGATGATTCTAACCACCCAATAACTCCACGGAAATAAACACTTAACAATCTGCTTTCATAGAGATCAGAGCCCTGTGGGGTAGTTCTACTCTGCCATACGTGGTCACTTTGAGTGGAAATGACGCTACAGCTCTCAACATAGCTAGTTGTTGTTGTTGTTGTTGTTGGTCTGTGCTGTCAAGTTGGTACTGACTCATAGTGACCTTATGCACAACAGAACAAAATACTGCCCTGTCCGGTGCCAATCTCACAATTGTTGCTACGCTCAAGCCCATTGCTGCTGTCACTGTATGAATCCATCTTATTGGAGGTCATCCACTTTACCAAGAATGATGTCCTCCTCCAGGAACTGGTCCCTCCTGAAAATATGTCCAAAGTATGAGAAAGAAAGTTTAGCCATCTGGCTTCTAAGGAGCATTCTTGCTGCACTTATCCCAACACAGATTTGTTTGTTCTTTTGGCAGTCCACGGTACTTTTAATATTCTCCTCCAACACCATAACTCAAATGCATCAATTCTTCTACGATCTTCTCTATTCATTGTCCAGCTTTTACATGCATTTAAGGATATTGAAAATACCAGGGCTTGGGTCAGGCACACCTCAGTCCTCAAATTGACATCTTTGCTCTTGATCACTTTCAAGAGTTCTTGTGCAGTAGATTTGCCTAATGCAATACATCATTTGATTTCTTGTCTGCTGCTTCCGTGAGTGTTGATAGTGGATCTAAATAAAATGAAATCTTGAACAACTTCAATCTTTTCTCTATTTATCTTGATGTTATTCGTTGGTCCATTGGTGAGGATTTTTGTTTTCTTTACACTGAGTTATAACTATAGATATATATTTATCTGTATTGATTTCAGGATTTTCTCTTTTATTCCACTGGTCCCTCTGATGATTATATTGCATTACATTTGCACTAAAGTTCTAAAGTCATGAAAGCAGATTTTTAAAATCTTACTTACTGGATACCACCAGTGCTGAGGATGATGCCAGGCACATAGTAGGTCCTCAAGAAATACATGTTGAATGATTGAATGGACTATTTCTGAAGCAGACCATGTTGGCTTTTTCTGTTTTGTTTTTTATTTTTATTTTTTAACGTTTTATGGTGAACTATGTGATAGTTTACATGGAAGAACATTAGTTTTACATTCATCCTATTGTATATTGTTTCATTGCCATGGTTACAATCCCCTCCATGCATCATCAACCAACCAAAGGGTATATACTACAAGCCTGCCCCCCAATTCCTCAGCACACAGCCCCTCTCCCTCTCTGGCTCTAGAGTCCCCAGCTGCTCCATCTCTCCACATCATCGTCTCTGCCTCCATCTCTGGCATCACTGCTTCTCTGGGTAGGATCCCACTCTCCTCTCTTCCCCCTTGATTATCCCAGGGACCTCTGCTCCTAAACTGCAAAGTCAATCACTCCCCTCCTTGCTACAAAACATCTCATTTCCAACCCTCACAATCAGTCCTGATAACAATTATTCACTATTGTATCACAAGAGACCTATCCACATCTCCTTTCATCAGCCCTGCCCAGACACATTGGATACTACTCAGTGGAGACTCTACCTTCCTCTGTGCCCTCTGAATCTAGGCTCCCTCTTGAAAGCTTGTAAGCCAGTCACTTCTTGCCTTTGCAACCCCCACATTTTGGATAGCCAATGTCCAAGTTGCCCATCCTTGTCTACTCTGTATATGGAGGGAGTGGGGATGATCCTTGCTGTAAAGATTTATCCCCTCTTTTGAGCTACTGCATCCATAGGTGTAGGTCAAGTTCATCAAATTGTATCAGATTACTCTTTTTTTCGTCTCCTTTCTTCTTCTAGTTGAGCTCTTCTAAGTCTGTTTTATCAGGTATATTTTAGAAAACAAAATTCTCCTTTTTTAGAACTCAATTTGAGTTTTGACAAGTACAGTTGACTAATCAAGTCAAGACAAGATAAAGAATAGTTCCATTACCTTAAAAAAAAAATCATCATGTTCTTTAGAATTCATTCTGTACTCCCACTCCTAGGCCCTGCTCCATTTTCTATTTCTATCTCTCTAAAAGTTTTGACTTTTGTAGAGTGTCATAGAAGTGACATAGCGTGTGGGCTTCTGAGCTTGGCTTCTTTCATGCAGCATAATGCATATGAGGCCCATCCATGTTGTGTTGTGGGTAGTTCATCTCTCTCAGTTGTTGAATAGTACTTCAGCGTATGGATGTACCACAGTTTGTGCATCTGTTTCCAAGGTGAAGGACGTTTGGGCTGTTTTCAATTTTAATTATTGAAGCTTCATACTGCATCTTTTTGTGTGGAAGTCATCTAGTAAGCTGCCACTGAGCTGATTCCAAGAGATCAGACATGCAAACCTACTAGCTGCTTTGCAGGAGAAAGGTGAGGCAGTCTGCTTCCTAAAGATTTCAGCCTTGGACACCCTATGGGGCCATTCTACTCTGTCCTTTAGGGTCTCTATGAGTTGGAATTAACTCAACAGCAACATGTTTGATTTTGGTTTAGGGACCTTCTGACTTTCAGAGGTCGGTCTGTATCTTCATCCTTTGAATCTGGGTGGGCGTGTGACTTTTCTTTCAATCAACAGAGTCTAGTAGAAGTGATATCATGTGACTTCTGGGGTGGAGTCATAGAAGATCATGTGACTTCCTCCTTGTTGATGTACCAGCTCCTGGAGTCTGAACCATCATGACTATGGGGAAACCCTCATGTTGGAGAGGCTATGAGCTGAGACCACATGGAGGGACAGTGAGGCCACATGGAAAAAGAGAGCATCAGACAGGCATCCCACCCCAGTACTAATCACCCCAGTGAAGAAACATCGAGATGATTCCAGCCCCCAGTTGTACAGGCTTCCCAACTGAGGTCCAGAGATCCTGCTTGTATGCCATCCAAACTCTGACTCACTGAATTTGTATACACAACAAGTCATATTTTATGTCATTAGGTTTTGAGTTGTTTTGTTACACAGCAAGCGACAACAAGAGCAGTGATCTAGAAGGAATAAAGAGCTAAAGGAAGCCAAAGAGGAAATGTTCATCAGCATTTCTCCAGAAGCTGGTGGAAACCCTGCATCAGAGAAGCTTCATGACACAGAGATTGTAGAATTCACCAGACTGTTCCAAGGCCTCAGTGAAATACCCTCCAAGAATACAGCCTTGTTTCTTTCACCTTTTTTGCCTGCTGAAAACCAGTAAATGACTATCTCAGACACAATAGCCAGGAATGTTCTGGACAAGTTAGATCATTGCTGTAAATGAATAACCCAGCTTTCTGGCTTGTACACTAGTCTTTTGTGAGATTGACCTATGTGAGTCAGGACTTACACTTCTGGACTGCTTCAGCAGCACAGTGTGGAAAGACTGTGGGCTGAATCCCATCTTTGTCACTTAATAGTTGTGTGACTTTGGGCAAGGCAGTTGGCCTCTGTGAATCTTAGTCTCCAAGTCTGCCAATTGAGTTAAGAATATCTCCTTCACCTTTAGAAACAAGAGCCATGACACAAATAGTATAGGCACACGCGTGTTCATTGCAGTACTGTTCACAATAGCAAAAAGATGGAGGCAGCTTAAATGCCCATCAACAGAAGAATGGATACGCAAACTTTGGCACATACACACAACACAATAGTGTGCAACGTTGAAGAATAACCATGAATCTGCAAAACACCTCACGACATGAATGAATCTGGAGGACATTGTGCTGAGTGAAATTAATCAGCCACAAAAGGACAAATACTGTATGAGACTGCTATTGTAAAACGTCAAGAAAAGGTTTTTATGCTGAAAGAAACATTCTATGCTGGTTACCAGGGGTGGCTAGAGGGTAGATCCATGTTAACTTGGGTGATAGGGAAGACAATATAAAACAAGAAGGAAATTGGCAGAAGAAAGACGAAGGCAGTGGAGGACACAGGGAGGTATTCAAAAGTTAAAGGGAAAAAAGGAAAATACTATATTAACTGACAGTACATGGAAGGGATTGAAATCATTGACATGAAACAAAGTATATAATATGCTGAATGCAAAACTGATGATCCAATCTGCAAACCTTTGCTCAATCTACAAAAAAAAAAAAAACAACCCAACAACTTCTAAAAAAAGACTGTCTCTTTCATACAATTATTGTGTGGGTTAAATGAGATTGTATTTGAAACAGGTCTAGCACAGTGTGGGAGTCCTGGTGTGGCATACCAAGTTAATGTGCTGGACTGCAAAGTCATTTGAACCACAAGATCTGCGGTTCAAGCTCACCAGACGCTCCTAGGAAACCCTATACAGGGTTGCTATGAGTCGGAACCAACTTGATGGCACTTAACAACATCAGCAACAGCACAGTGTGTGACTCATAATAGATCCACTGCTAAAATTATTCTTTGGAGTCCTGGCATGGCACTGTAGGATAAGCACTGGACTGCTAAGGACAAGATTAGCTGGTCAAGTCCACCTGATATCCCTCAGAAGCACTATGAAGGGTCGCTATGAGTTGGAGCTGACTCGATGGCACTTAACAACAATGAGTCATTCTTCTTTTCTCTCCTCACCTCCATCCAGCAATGCTGGGGAACAGATTGGGACTCCGGTGATCTCTAACCATCCCTCCTCTGCTGTAGGCAGGGCTTTCAAAAAACCTGGGCAGGAGAGCTGTGGCATTCCTCTGACCCCTTGATGCCTGTCACTGGGATGCCACACAGAGGGAAGCCGGTGGTAAGGCTCTGGACACAAGGCTGCCTTCGTCTACTGACTGTGCTCCTGCCCCCATGGGTTGTGGCTGGAGAGACTGAGGAGGGACACAGATAGGAGTGAACATAGAGGAAGCACAGGGATGATGGAACATGGTCCCTGGAGACCCATCAATTGCAGGAAGACAGGAATTTGGCAATTTATAGCCCCATCCGAACACCATCATCTCCTGCAGCTCCTGAAAGTGATCAACAGCCCTTTGAATCTCATTTTAAAGATTAAATGGGAGGAAGGATGAATCCTCGGACTGCAGCCCAAGTTGCTGGCGGCCCTGACTATCACAAAGCATGATGGATTGGGTGCCTGAAAAGCAGAAAGGAAACATGAATCTCCATCTATCACCCAAGGAAACTGGAGTCCGGTCCAAGTCAGCGAGCTGTGGTTTCCCAGCATTGGATAGATCCTGGAGGCCAGGCCCAGCTGTTGGAGTCTGTTTTGTTCTGTACTAACTACTTGGTGAGTAATAGTTAGGAGCTCTGGTGGCACAGTGGTTTAACACTTGGCTGCTACCTGAAAGCTTGGCAATTCGAACTCTCCAGCCTCTGTAGGAAAAATACCTGGTAATCTGCTTCCATCTGTAAAGACTGTTGTTGTATGAGTTGGTACTGACTCATAGCAACCCTATGCACAACAGAATGAAACACTGCCTGGACCTGGGACACTCTCACAACTGTTGCCACGCTTGAGCCCATTGATGCTGCCACTTGGCCAATTCATCTCACAGGGGGTCTTCCTCTTTTTTTCTGACCCTCCACCTTACCAAATATGATATCCTTCTCCAGTGACTGTTCCTTCCTGACAATATGTCCGAAGTATGAGAGATGAAGTTTGGCCATCCTGGTCTCCAAGGAGCACTCGGGCTGCACTTCTTCCAACACAGATCTGTTGGTTCTTTTGGCAGTCCATGGCACTTTCAATATTCTCCTCCAACACCATAACTCAAATGTATCAATTCTTCTATGGTCTTCCTTATTCATTGTCCAGCTTTCACATGCATATGAGGTTACTGAAAATACCATGGCTTGGGTCAGATACAATTTAGTCCTCAAGCTGACATCTTTGCTCTTCAATACTTTCAAAAGGTCTTGTGCAGCACATTTGCCTAATGCAAAGATTAAATAATGTGAAGATTACAGCCTAGAAAATCCTATGGGGCAGTTCTACTTTGTCGTGTGGCATCACTATGCATTGGAAATAGACACCTAACAATTATAACACATAATAATTGAATAAGTAAATAAGTGAGTGAATGGATGAATTCTTGTTCTATCACTTTCTAACTATGAAACTTTGGCTAAGTTCCTTTGCTCAAATCAAATGGTTTGTCTGGGCCTCAAGTTCTTCATCTGTAAAATGGGACCAGAATGTCTACCTCACCAGGGATCTTGTGAAGATGTGTTACAGACCACAGGTATTGGGGTGCTGAGGACCAATGTCATGAACAAAAATTCCAGCAC
>NW_006408543.1:14478137-14483586 GCF_000296735.1 Chrysochloris asiatica
GTTCTCCACAAAGATGAAATGATGGCATGTGAAAATAGCATAGTGACTAGCCAATATTGCCAAGTGTTTGAAAAAGGGAGAAGTGAGGTAGGAACTCCAGAGCATGAGTCAAAGACAGGAGCTAGACGGCCAGGCAGGGCAGGGGCAGCTCTGGACTGTACAATCGTGAGATGTTCCAGGCAAAGCTAGCTCAGCTTTGGTTTTGTTTCCACGTATCTGTCTGTGTCCCTTCTGATTCAGAGACCCCCTAAAGAGGACTGCTACTTGTATTTCTCAAGCTTTTTATTCTCCATGACATTGGAAGGGTGCTCACAAAGGGTTTGGAGAAGGGAGATTATTTGTCAGCGGTGGTTCTGAAGGGGTTATGGAGGCAGGGACATATGTACCATTGGTGACCATTGGTGACCATTAGTGACCATTGGTGACCATTGGTAACCATTGGTGACCATTGGTGACAGGTGGGGCATGAACCCATTGCACCTTCTGTGGTGCACATTTAATCCTAAAGGCAGTAAGGAGCTATGGAAAGTTCTGGAGCAAAAGAGTAGTGATGCAAAAGAAATTCTCAACTGTGTTAAACAATAAGAATTTCAACTCGTCCAAGAAAAGGAATCAGCAACACATCATTAACCCCTGAAGCAGAAGCAGCAAGCACAAAGCAGGGACTTGGTGACAATCACACTTGTCCTGTGTCACAGGATCGAGGTTCAAAGCCCGGTTCTCCTTTTTAAAGGCTTGGGACTCTCAGGGAGTCACATCGCCTCACAGAGCCTCAACTCCCCATCTGTCAATGGGAGGGATCTTCTGAGTCAGTACCAGGAAGGCCCCAGCATGTGTACGTTGGGTTTGATAAGTATCTGGGTTTAAATAGAGGAGGAGTGGGGTATCTGGTGAAATAAATTAATTTGAAAGGGGAAACAGATGCTTCCAGATGTGGGCGCCACCATTGCTCTCGTGTGATGTCTGTATTCTACGAGTTCCGTCTCCTAAAGCAACTGACCCGGGGAGGAGAGGAAGCTACTATCTGCCACCAGGATTCTCCTCCTGCCCCCAATATGCAGGTTGGCTGGAAGTGGTGGACAGACTTTCTTCTTCATTTGGGGTTAGACTGACATTTGAAGATTTGGTTGCCCCGTTATAGAGCCCAGAGAATCAAGGAATTTATGGGGATGCCAAAAACCAACATTGCCAAGAGGAATCAGCAACACAAAGCCATTCTGTTTCCCACTGGTGATAGGAACACAGAGATGGGAGTGAGGGCCAAGGGTCTGGGCTCCGGGCTCGTGAAGTAGTTGATGAAATTCTGAGTCCAGAAGGCAAACTCGGCAGCCAATGGCCTTCTCAGTTGTCTCCTGTGCCCATAGCCTGGCAGTGATCATCTTTCTAATGAAAAAAGCTGGACCTTCACAGGAGGGCCGGAGGGCTGCAAGCAGCGCCCACCTTTCAAACCTTAACTAAGCAGGAGGTCCTGCGTGAGTGAGGCGAGGCTGCTTAAATAGATACAATGAGAAACAAGTCTCATTACTCCTGACTTATTGCTTGGAACACCTGCAACAACCACCCCCCAAGGTGTTATATTGTTTACCTGCAGACTCAGCCCCTGCCCCATCTAACAGCCAAGCATGCTGCAGAGTTCCCTCCTGACTAAAGCTCTGTTCAAGTCACTCCCCAGAGTTCTAAGCTCTGCCATGGCTCCCCAGTGCCTAAGAAGTAGCTGCACACCCCTCACCCTTGAATTCAAGACCTTCCCTTCCTTAAGGTCAATCTCAAATGCTGCCTCCTCCTGGATTTTGCAACTGTTTGTGTCTGTTCCCATCCAAGCCCCAATCTGTCTTTACTTAGATTATAGGCCACCTGGGACATGAGGACTTCCTGGAGCAGGTCACAAAGCCATTAGAGAGAAGACACATGGAAGAGAAAAGACAGTCCTTCCCTGTGAAAAGCCACAGCTTCCTCTAGAGCCCCCCAGACCACACACACCACTTCCTGTGGAACCCCTCACACCATGCAGAACACAACCACACAGTATGAGACGCCAAACATCTCATATTTTGACTCAGGGTCTCCTGATGGTACCAATAGTTAAGTGCCCTGCTAGTAACTGGAAGGTTGGGGTTTGAGGCCATACAAAGACACCTCAGCACAATGCATGGGGCCAAATAGATTCCTATCCCTCCTGGAAGCCTTCTTTGACTCTCCTCCAGTTGGTCCCGGTGCCTCTCTGAGCAACCTTGACATTGTGTGTCATGCATCTTCATTTATAACTGCATTCAACCAACTCTACTATAATCTCCTTTCTCCCTGAGCCTCCCCTCCATGAGCCTGTCTGTGGTGATGGCGGTGATGGTGGCTGTGTGCCGTGGAGGCAGTTCTGACTCACAGTCACCCTGCATAGGGTTTCCAAGGCTGTAAATCTTTACAGGAGCAGAAAACCTCATTTCTCCCATGGAATGGTTAGTAGTTTCCTACTGCTGCCCTAAGGTTAGCAGCCCAACTAATAAGCATTGTGCTACCAGAGCTCATCCATGATCCTCTAAGCTCTTGGAAGACAGGAATGCTGTCTCATTCATCGCTGTGTTCTCCATTACTCAGCAAATAGGGGAGGCTCAATAAACATTTATTAAGTTAATGAATGCACGCATAAACGTGTGGTGCTTCTTTTCTTCAGACTAGGGAAAAGAAATACGAAACGCAGCCTCTTCTGTGAATTGAATCTCCAGCCACCCATGCATCAGTCATACATGCATGCATCATCTTCCCATCCATCCATGTTTCCATCCATCCTTCCATCCCCTTGTCATACATCCCTTCACTGTCCATCCCTCCATCCATCCCTCCACCCATTCCTCCATCCATCCATCCCTATTTCCATACCTCCACCCACCATCCTTCCATCCATCCATCCCTCCATCCACTCATCCATCTCTCCATCCTTCCACCCACCCATTCCTCCATCTATCCATCCATCCCTCCATCCATCCATCCATCCATCCCTCCATCCATCCATCCATCCCTCCATCCATCCATCCATCCATCCCTCCATCCATCCATGCATCCCTCCATCCATCCATCCCTACACCCATCCATTTCTCCATCCATCCATTCATCCCTCCATCCCTTCTTCATCACTTATCTGAGTATGCATCCAATAGTATTTCTTGGTCTTTTTTTTGGTTGATACATACAGTTTTTTTTAGTAGTCTTTTGTCTGTTTTTATACTTTTACTTTATTATACAAGGCAGTCTTCAAAAACAATTCTGAATATCATAATTCACCAGTATAGAGGTCACATGTTATTAGAGAAAACAAAGTTATTAAGATGGAATAAGAGGTCAGACAGTCCTGTACGAAACATGTCATAGCCACGCAGAATATGTTGCCATAGCAACCTGACCTTCATGTCTCAACTAAAAATAATGTATAAGCTTTTTTAAAATGTGAAAATAAATATACATCATTTCCTTCCAGTACATTAAAAATAAAGAGAAGATATTTCCTTTGTTCCCTTTTCTTCCTTTCTTTCTTTCTTTTTTTTTTTTTTTTAATAACTGCATTCCTATCACCCAAGTTAGCACATGTCTACACTCTACCCAATGAATAATTCTCCCTTCCCTCCTACTCCTGGTAACCATCAAAGAAAGTTTGTTATAGAATTTTTTAAATTTTTGGACTTTTTGCAGTAATGGTCTTATACAACATCTGTCCTTTTGAGATGGATGAATTTCACTCAGTGTGATATCATCCGGGCTTCTTCATGCTATACAATATTTTTCAGATGTATCATTATTCTTCATTGTTATATAATATTTCATTGTGTGCATGCACCAAAGTTTGTTCAACCATTGCTCTGCTGATGGGCATCTAGGCTGTCTCCATCTTTTTGCTATTGGGAATAATGATGAAACAAATGCTGTTGTTGTTAGTTGCCATCCAGTGCTTACCAACTCATAGCGACCTTATGCACAGCAGAACAAAACACTGCCTGGACATAGGTATGTAAAAATCTATTCGTCTCATGGCTCTTATTTCTTGAAGATGTATACCAAGTAGAGAGATTACTGGATCATACAGTATTTCTAATTTTAGCCTTCTGAGAAAGTGTCATGCTATTTTCCACAGTGGCTGCACCATTTTACAGTCCCACCAGCAGTGTAGGAGGGTCCCATACTCTTCAAACTCTTGCCAGCATTAAAAAAAAAATTTTTTTTTAACTTTGCTGTTAATGCTGATATGGCACTGTAGGATATCTCCTGGACTGTGAACCAAAGGTTGGTGATTTGGTGGTTCAAATTCACCAACTGCTCCTCGGAAATCCTCTACGAGGTTGCTATGAGTCAGAACTGATTGGATGGCACTTAAGAACAACAAATTAATGCTGAAGTGAGATGCTGTTTCATTGTTGTTTTGATTTGCATCTCTATAATAGCTAGTGATCGTGAGCATTTCTCCATACGTTTGTTGGCTGCCTGAATGTCTTCTTTGGTAAAGTGTCTGTTCATGTCCTCGGTCCATTTTTTTTTTTTTTAACATTAAAAAAAACTAACTTTTTGTTGTGAATTAAGTGAAGATTTACATAGCAGATCATCAATTTTACATTGAACAAATCATACACTCCCTTTCACTTCAGTGATAGTAATCCCCTCCCTGTAACATCTCTGCACATTGGATTATTTGTTTTCTTGTTGAGGTGATGTGTTCTGTAAACTTTACGCAGTAATTGATAATTTTTTCCTCAGTCTGTGAGTTCGCTTTTTATTTTTTTACTGAAGTCTTCTGATGCACTAAAGTGTATAATTTCTAGGAGGTCCCAGTCATCTATTTTGTCTTCTGTTGTTTGTGAGTTTTCAGTTTTCTTTGAGAGTATATTTATGCCATGAATCAGAGCACCTAAGTTTGTCCCTATTTTTTCCACCAATGATCTTTATAGTCCCAGGTTTTACATTTAGGTCTTTTATCTATGTTGAATTTTTTTGGGATATGGAGTGATATATGGGTCTGCTTTCATTTTTCTGCAAATGGGTTTCCAGTTTTGCCAGCACCATTTGTTGAAGAGACTATCTCTTCATCATTTAACGGGTTTTAGTCCTTTGTCAAAGATCAGCTGACTGTATGTGGATGGATTTACTTCTGGTTCTCAATTCTGTTCCACTGACCTACGTGTCTTTTATTACAGTACCTGGTAGTTTGTTTTTTAATGTTTTGTTGTGAATTATGTAACAGTTTACATGGAAGAACACCAGGTAGTTTTTATTACTGTAACTGTGCAGCAGGTTTTGAGATTGGGAAGTGAGAATCCTCCTAGTTTCTTTGTATTTTTCAGTAGTGCTTAGAATGTTGTTGGAACCTGGATTGAGATTGCATTATATCTTTGGATAGTGTTGACATTTTCACAATATTGTCTTACTACCCATGAGCAGGGTATATTCTTCTATTTTTGTAGGTCTCTTT
>NW_006408543.1:14485441-14485978 GCF_000296735.1 Chrysochloris asiatica
GCCATACCAGGAGTCAGCATGATTTAGAAGCATAATCCAATCAGTACTTCCGGGTTTCTGGAATCGAAGTCTATTAAGTGACCAATAAAAGGTGATGACCAGGGAAGTGCCGCTGACATCCCAGAATGAGAAAACTCAGTCTGACAGCTGATGAGGAATGAGCCTGCTGGGGTGGGGCTGCTAAGACCCCCACCACCTTCTTGTCACCACTAATCACTGCAGTGGGGGCTCCTGCCCAAGAATGTGGCTTTTTGCTCTGGAAGCTATGTTGCAAGTGCCGGTGACAACAGGTTTCAAATCACGGCATGACGAACCCTCCTGGTGAAAAATCTGGACTCTGGCTCACCTGCCATGCGAGCCACTCCCATTTAACACCTCTCCCCACCTCTTAGGAGTCCTGGTGTGGTGCTGTGGGTTATTGTGTTGGACTGCAAAGTTGTTGTTTTTTTCATCAAAAACCCAAAGGGTACACCCCACACTCCCATCCCATCCCACCCCCACCCCGGGGCCGCCAGCACACGACCCTTCTCCCTCCCT
>NW_006408543.1:14493854-14495093 GCF_000296735.1 Chrysochloris asiatica
CTGTACACATCTATGAGGTCAAGTTGGTTGATTGTGCTATTTAGTTCCCCTGTAGCTTTGTTGAGTTTCTTTCTGGTTGTTCTATCCCTTTTCAAAAGTGGCATATTAAAATTCCCCACTATAATTGTAGATTTATTCAATTCTAGTAGGGTTTGCTTTATATAGCTTGGTGCTCTTTCATTTTTAGTGCAGATGTTAATTATGGTTATGTCATCTTGTTAAATTGACCCTTTAATCATCATGAGATAGTGTCCTTCCTTATCTCTTATTGTGGTTTTTCCTTAAAGTTGATTTTATCACAGATTAGTATTGCCACTTCTGCTTGTTTTTTATTGTTTTCAGCTTGGTATATTTTTTTGCATCCTTTAACTTTTAGTCTGTTTTTGTCTTTGTGTGTAAGGTGTGTCTCTTGCAGGCAGCATATTGAAGGGTCTTGTTTTCTTACTCATTCAGCCGTTGTATATCTCTTTACTGGTGCATTTACTCCATTGACATTCAGTGCAATTATTGATAGGTATGGATTAACTGCTGTCATTATGGTAATTTTTTGTGGTGCTATTCATTCCTTTGTTCTGCATGACTTCTTGTGTTGTGTTCATGTTTTTTGTGCTATTTCTTGTCAATTTCTTCTTTGTTTTAATGTTTTGCCTTGTTCTGCTTGGATATTCATTTTCATGGTAAGTTGTGAAGTATTAATATTCTTTGGAGTTACCCTATAGTCTGTTAAGTTTTCCCTGTGTTTAAGGCAGCCTATTGTACCCTGCCATCTACTCCACCTCCTCACCACCTGTTTCTCTGTTCCTATATATTTCCCTTCTTTGATATTGTTACTATTTTGATCTTCAGTTAGCCTCACAGGTCCTCTGAATTCATTGTTGTAATTCTGTTCCATTCTGAATTCCGCTATCCATCGACCGAGTTCCAGGTGGTGTTGCCACGTCTGTCAATCTCTAGTTGTTGTCTGTTCTTGCTGGTTTCCAATCCAAAGAAGTCCCTTTAGGATGTTTGGAAGCTCTGGATTGACTTTAACAAAATTTCTTAGCTTCTGTTTATCCTGGAATGTTGTGATTGCACCATCGCATTTGACGGACAGTTTTGCTGGATAGACAATTCTTGGTTGGTAGTTTTTTTTTTTTTTCTTTTAGGATTTTGTATATATCTTCCCATTGTCTTCTTGCCTGCATGGTTTCTGCTGAATAGTCCAGAGCTTAATCTGATTTGCTAGTCTTTGTAAGTAAC
>NW_006408543.1:14495493-14499891 GCF_000296735.1 Chrysochloris asiatica
TTCAATTCTGCTCCTTTCCCCTTTCAGTGTATTGTCCATTTCTGATATTTTATTGTTAATCATCTGGATCTCTTTTTGCAGGTTTTGAATTGTTTCCAATGTTGTATCGATCTTGTTTGATTGCTCTTGTAGTACTTTCCTGACTTCTTCCTTATTTTCCTCCACCCCTTTTTGGAGCGTTTGAATTTGTTTCCATATTATTCTTCTGAATTCTTTCTCAGGCAGATCCAGAGCCTGTTCGTCTACTGGAAAATCTGTGTCTGCTTCCAGCTCAGTTGTCTGTTACTTTTTTCTATTTTTGGACATGTGTTATCTTTAATTGTGTTTTCATAGAAATTTTTGACAGTTATGTGAGTTTTTAAAGTTTAAATGGATGTATGTTGCTTTGTTGTTAAGCTTGCTGAGCGTCTCCTGGTGGATATGATCTGGAGATAGGCTTCCCTTTTCATGTGTAATGCCTAGCAGCTGGTTTTAGCTCATTTCCAGATGGTGGGTTACTACAGGGTATGCTTGTAGCTTGGCTATATGGTCACAGTTGCTGTCTCTTCTTGGGTAAGTTTGGAGGAGAAAGCTCCCACCCCTGAGAGAACAGTGAGGCCAAACAGACCAAAGACAGAAATAATATAAAAGCAGAGACAGAAACCACCAATCAGAAACAAAAATAAAATTGTGATTGACACTGTTCACTGACCTTTTGCTGTGCAAAGGATCCCACCTAGGTAAACTATGGGGTGGATTCCCAGGGTCAAAAGTCATAAGAAGCAGCCTGCAGGTTTCCTCTCTATGCCATTGGAAAACTGTGGGTGCAATGCTGGACCCTTTCGGGGGTGTGCTCCTGCCCACATGAAGGTGTCTGGGCTGTGCAATGAGGGCACGATATGGGTGAATAGGAGAGATATGTGAAAAATGGAAAGTGAAAGATGAAAAACCAGGCACACCTCTCCCTTCAGGTGTGCAGTTCTGTGGCTTCTAGAGCTGGGTTGATACCTCCATTTGGCTGTGGCCCCGGCCTCCAGCCTGAGGACTTCTGGCTGCCCGCCGCTGTGGCTGGATCAATTCAGAAATCACCGTATTTTGCTTCCACCTACAGATTTCTTCTCAATGAGCATGGGGAACTGGTGCCCGGAACCTTAAACAAGATCCAAAGCTCTGCAGTTTTTCTGTGGACTGCTCCTTCTCTGCATTTTTTGGGGTTTTGGCAAAGCAGTTTTCACTGTCTGTCTCTGCTTTCCTCGTCCCCAAACCAGAAGTCATGCAAAGTTGGTTTGAACCACAAGGTCGGTGGTTCAAGCTCACCAGCTGCTCCTCAGAAACCCTATACAGGGTCACTATGGGTTGGAATTGATTCCAAGGCACTTAACAACACAACAACCTTCCCCGTTGGAGCTTGATAGGGTTAGCAATTATGAAAGTAGCTGCCAAAGTATGGTCCATTCTTTGTGGCAGGATCAGCCTTCACATTCTTTCCTCCTTTGAGCATTTTGAAGACCCCCCAAACAAATCCAATGCCAGTAAGTCAATTCAAAATCATCATAGTGACCCTATAAAACAGAATAGAACTGCCCCATCTGTCCTGATGCAGACAGCCTCATCTTTCCCCACAGGGAGACTAATGGGTTTGAACTACTGCCTATTTGTGAGCAGCCAAGTACTTAATCACGGCATCACCAGGGCTCTGGAAGACCCTGAGTGAGAGGTATTGCTTTTCTACCCCTTTCTCAGGTCAGAAAACAGAGGTTCAAGGGAGAGAACTGACTTGACCATAGCCACACAGTTTGCATCTGCCAGCAGAAAGGCAAAGCCCTTGGGGAAATGACTCAGTATCAGTATAATTAAGGCATCTTCTGACTTAGATCCAAGGAGAGAAAAGCTCAGTGCCAGCCAAGAAGTATGAAAGAACATTAAGGCTCAGCAGTGAGGACCGTCCACCCGTGGGTCGTGAGGAGTCTGGGGAGGGGGCGGGACCTGCCTTCCTCATGCGCATCCGAGAAGGCAAACAATCTTCCTTAGTCAGCTCTACGTGTCATCTAGTTCAAAGCAAAAAGGCATTCTCGAGAGCTGCCAGCTGTCATCAGTATAATGAAATTTGCTTTCAAAGCCCAAGGCCATGCTAATGACAATATAAAGCGAACTCAGGAAGCAAAGGCTCAGCCTTGGCAGGAGAGAGAACTGCCAGGAACCTTACACAGGGGCTGGGTGCCTGCAGTCATGACTGATATGTCTATACATGTGCTCACACACTACATACATGTACAACAGATGCATGCACACAACATATGCATTCCCAACTGACAACCCAATGTCTGAGAAGGGCCCGGAACATTGGCTCGGTGCAGGCAATTTGGGATCTGAGTTCACCTCTGCTCGGTGCCTCAGTTTCCTCATCTATAAAATGGTCATGACAGTAGTATTTACCCCTAGGGTGGTTAGAACTATTCCTGGTCACAGTAATGCAATACAAGAATGAAATAAAATAACTCATCCCAGCTCTACCACAAACTCAGAGTGACTGCAGTGAATACACTGACATGCCTTTCTGGAAGTTTCCCTCTTGTTATCTTCCCCTTGGCCTCAAAGACCATAATCCGGGAGGCAGTGCAGGTTGACAGCTAAGAATGTGGGCTCTGTTGTTGTTACTCGGTGTCATTAGATGGATGTGGGCTCCTAGCCACTCCAGGTGACAGAGTAGAAGTTCTGGATATGGTTTCCTAGACTGTGAACTTTACAAGGCTGGATTGTCAGGTCTTTCTCTGTGGTGCTGTGGGCTAGGTTTGAACTTCTGACCTTTCAGTTAACAACCGAGCACTTAACCAAGGCTCTTTGTAAAGACTTTTCTTTTTTTCTAACTTGTCATTGAGTTGGTTCAGACTCATAGGAACCCTGTAGAGAGTCTCCAAGGAGCAACCTTACAGTTAGCAGTCCAGTTTTTATCCCACAATGCCACACCAGGACTCAGATGCAGTACTCAGTTCACCAAGGCCAGAAGGAGAGACTCATTCTCAGCATCAATTACAAGTCCCTGGGAAGAAGATGATTGGATTGCTTCAAATCCTCACTACATCCATCTGCTAACTTTGTATTTTTGGATTAGTCACTGAACCTGACCTCTCCAAGCCTTTATCTTTCTTTCCTTCTAAAATAAGGGACAGAGTTATATGTACCCCATGGAGCTGTTGTGAAGTTGTAACTGATACCAGCTTATAAAGGGCTCATCCCTGTGCCTGACTCAATTGATATGAACTGCTAGAATTACATTCTCATTCCAAGTGACTCTTTGCCTCTGACCATGTTGATTGGGCCTGGGGCAGGCACCTGACCAAAGCTGAACTAATCAGCTTCTTCCCATTAATTTGTCATTGATACTGAGAAAGACCCCCTCCATCTGGCCTTGGTGAGCTGGTCTTGCCACGGCCACCATGCGGACTGACGTGCCCAGGGAGCTGGTCTGCAAAGAGAGAGGCAAAGCAGGACTTCTAGTTCTGGGGACCACGGCATCCTGAGGTCCAGCTGCTCTGTTGTTGGGGTAGTCATGTGTCCCGAACATGGACTTCCTTTGTGCCTTCACCTGATTGAAGTACATTTCACCTCCTTCTCCTGACCAGACCTCAGTTACCTCAGCTGAGATTACGGCGTCATTTCCCAGTTCTGACACCCTGGGGCGGACACTGGAAAGGTGCAAAACAAATGAATGGAATCCTGGTGCCTGCAGCATCTACAGAGAGCTGTATGTTGGGATTGTAGACATCGATGAAATTGATGGGCACTATGGGTTTTGGCATTAGGCTACTGTAACTGCAAGGTCAGTGGTTTAAATCCACTAGTTGCTCTGAGATGAAATGATGATGTTGCGTGTTCTTCTGAAGATTTGTAGTCTCTGAAACCCTATATAGGGTTGCCATGAGTTCGAAAATATTGAAAGTATGATGAACTGCTGAAAGAATGAACAAATCTGTTCTAGAAGCTTTATCTTTCTTACTTTGGACATGATGTCAGAAAGGACTAATCCCCAGAGAAAGGCTTTGTGTTTGGTAAAGTGAAGGGTCAATGGAAAAGAGGAAGATCCTTAGCAAGATAGATTGGCACACTGGCAGCAACAGTGGGCTCAAACACAGCAACAATTGAGAGGATGGTGCCAGACTTGGCAGTGTTTGCTTCTGTCATACTTAGGGTTGATATAAGTTAGAACCAACAATGGCACCTAACAACAACATCATGGTTTGGAATCAACTCAATGAAAATGGGCTTGGTGTGATTTGGGGCTTTGGATTAGAAGTTCATGGTTTGGAATCAACTCAATGAAAGTGGGCTTGGTGTGATTTGGGGCTTTGGGTTAGAAGTTCTGGTGACTCAACTGTTAAGTGCTTGGTTGATAACCAAAAGGTCCATAGTTCAAATCCA
>NW_006408543.1:14501271-14504952 GCF_000296735.1 Chrysochloris asiatica
CCTTCTTCTGTTTGTCTGTGTATTCTTTCGCTATCCCTATCGCCGCTGGATCTCCCCTCCTCAAGAACCAAACACTCGTGACAACTATGTCGAGGCAAGTCCCCGACAGGAAAGGTGAAGATTGTGGAACCCAAAAACATTGAGGGCAGGTATCTGACCTGGAAGAGGTTTAGGGGGCACATGAAAACTGCAAGTCCCTTAAAGAATGGTCTGGAAAAGGATGTGGTATGAATTTGAACAGTACTTACTATTTCTTGAGCTCATACTCGGCTCCTAAGGGCCTTCCACCATCCATTCAACGCTGACTGCAAACACAAGAATGTTCATTTTACAGATGAAAAGGTGGTGGCTTGGGGAGCCGAGGACTGCTAATGGAGCCCTGGAGTCCTGGGGATAAAGCACTGGACCAAAGGTCCATTTGAACCACAAGGTCAGTGGTTCAAACTCACCAGCTGTTCCTTGGAAACTTTAAACAGGGTCTCTATGAGTCAGAACCGACTTGACAGCACTTAACAACAACAATGAATCCCTGGTAGCATAGTGGGTTATATGTTGGGCTGATAAATGCATGGTCAATGGTTTGAATCCACCAGCCCCTCTGCTGTAGATAGATGAGGCTCTCTGCTCCAGTAAAGATTTACAACCTCGAAAACCCTGTATAGGGTCACCATGAGTCAGGACCGATGCCACGGCACACCACCAGGGAATGGAGCTGAGATTAAAAGTCAGGTCTGTCTTAACCTCATATGACTCCATCTTCTTACAGTAATAATAATAATTTTTAAAAATGTTGTTGTTGTTACATGCCGTCTAGTCAATTCCAACTCATAGCAACCCCTTTACAGAGTTTCCGAGGAGTAGCTGGTAGGTTTGAACCGCCGACCTTGTGGTTAACAGTCAGTACTTATTCAGGACTCCTCAGTAAACAAAAATAAAATGAAAACTAAAACTAAAATAAACATAATAAAAGATGAACGACTCCCCAAAGCAGAATTGGCTCTGACAGGAAGAAGTCACAGACACAAAGTTTGACTCAATCAAAGATAAAAAAACACAAAACAAAATCCATTTCAGTCAAGTCGATTCCAATTCACAACAATCTTATATGACAGAGTAGAAGGGCTTAGGGTTTGTAAGATCATAAATCTTTACGGAACAGCCAGCCTCATCTTTCTTTCTTGGAGTGGCTGGTGGGTTTGAACTCCTGACCTTGTGTTTAGTAGCCCAACATTTAACCCATGCATGCAGACCTGGCTCCTGATGGAATAAGTAATGAGATTCCTGTCTCAGGAAGTATGCAAGGAGCAATAGAAATAGCTCAGTGGGGATGAGCCCAGGGTCCCTTGGTTCCTGTGTCTGAAGCCAGAAGAGCTGTTTTTCAGACTCCACAGGACACAGCCCCCATCTCACACTGATAAGCACCTCCCCTGTGACACCTCACAACCCAGTGCCAGCCCCCCAGGACTCTAGAACAGCCACGTGACAGCCCAGGCCCATGCCTACACCCCATCCATGGACCAGGAGGCCTCCTGGGGAGTTTCCACGCAGGCGCCGTGCGATGCGCTGAGTCAGGAGCTGCCTGGCTTTCACTGCACTGTCAAAGTCCCACCCCTGGGAGCAGAGGCTTGGAGAGTAATTGCCACCCGCCAGGCCTCCCAGGGCCACAGTGCCACCTTCTCACACTCTAACTCTTCAGGAGGCGCTGGCTTCTAGGACAAACTCTGGGTGGACTGACCAAGAGATCTGGTCCACTCACCCAGATCCCCACTCCCTCTGTTTCCTCATCAGCAAGGGTGAGAATCAATGTATGGATCTGCTGGCAGGGGGATTTGAGGAACTGAGGACTCGAAGGGCAAGGAACCTCACCTCACCCTCCCCACACGTCAACCGTGGTAGCTAAGGTGATCTTATTGCTATAAATGAGGAAACTGATGTTCTGATAGGTGAAACTACAGGCCCCAAATCATACAACAGAAATTGAACTTGAACCCAGGAGGGCCTCACCCCGAGCCCAGTCTCCTCCAGCTCTTGGGGTCCTATCTGCAGGGCTACAAGTGACAGCCAGGAGCAGAGTTTGGGGCAGGGGTACCAGGACAGAGAGTTCCAGAGGGACTAGAAAGGGGTGATACCAAAAAGCCAAACATGCTACTGTAGGCTAGATTCTAACTCATTACAGAGCAGACCAGCTTCCTAGGGTTGTGCATTGAACTGATAATCTCAAGGTCAGCAATTTGAACCTACCTCCTCGGGAAGAAAATGAAGTTTTCTGTTCACATAAAGATTTACAACCTCTGAAAAGTTGGAGCCCACCACTCGTCTATCAGTTTGTCATTCTGGGGTGGCTCAAGTGTTGCTGTGATTCTGGAAGCTATACCACCTGTAGTTTAAATACCAGCAGGGTCACCCATGGTGGACAGGTTTCCACTGAACTTTCAGACTAAGACAAACTAGGAAGAAGGAAAAACAGATGACTTCTGAATATTTAGTCACTGAAAATCTTACAATAACAGTGGGACACTGTCAGATAGCACCAGAATATGGAATATTAAAACGTGAAGAAGAGAGTTAGAATATAGTGGCAGAAGATAAGCCCCTCAAGTTGAAAGGCACTCAAAATGTGACTGGGGAAGAGCTGCCTCCTCAAAGCAGTTAACCGTGATGAATTGAATGGAATAAAGCTTTTGGAACCTTCTTTTACTGAAGGGGCACAACCCAAAATAAGGAGAAACAGCAGTAAACATCCATTAGTAATTGATACATGAATGTATGAAGTATGAATCTAGGAAAATTGGAAGTTGCCAGAAATTACATGGAACACATAAGCATCCATATCCTATGCAGTAGTGAGCTGAAATGGACTGACATTGGCCATTTTGAATCTGGCAATCACATGATTTACTGTGCCAGGAATGGCATCACATTCATCATCAGTGAGAGCATTTCAAGATCTGTCTTGAAGTACACCACTGTCAGTGATAGGATAATACCCATATGCCTACAATGAAGACCAGTTAATACAACTATTATTCAAATCTATGAACCAACACTAAAGCCAGTCATGATGAAACTGAAGTATTCTACCAACTTCTTCAATCTGAAGTTGATCAAACATGCAATCGAAATGTATTGAAAATCAGTGGCAAAGGGAATACAAATGTTGGAAACAAAGAGGAAGGATCAGTTGTTGGGAAACATGGCCTTGGTGATAGAAATGATGCTAGAGATCACATGATAGATTTTTTCTAGACCAATGACTTCATCATTGCAAATACCTTTTTTAAAACAACATGAAAGGTGACTGTGGCACTGTGGGTTAATGCGCCAGACTACAAAGCCATTTGAGCTGCAAGGTTGGCGGTTCAAGCTCACCAGCTGCTCCTTAGAAACCATATCCAGGGTCGCTATGGGTCGGAACCAACTCGATGGCATTTAACAACAATAAAAAGACGATTATAAACATGGACTTCACCAGATGGAATTCACAGAAATCGAATTGGCGTCATCTGTGGAAAAAGACAGTGGAAAAGCTCCAGATCACAAGCCCAAACAAGACCAGGGGCAGACTGGGGGATAGACCATCCATTGTTCATATGCAAGTTCAGGCTGAAGCTGAAGAAAATTAAAACAAGTCCAAGAGAGCCAAAATATGACTTTGAACATATGCCATCTGAATTTAGAGAT
>NW_006408543.1:14505772-14508934 GCF_000296735.1 Chrysochloris asiatica
CTTTATTGACAGTGCAAAGGCTTTTGATTGTGTGGATCATGACAAACTATGGACCACATTGAAGAGAATGGGTATTCTGAAACACTTAATTGTACTCATAAGGAACCTGTACATAGACCAATAGACAGTCATTCTAACAGAGTAAGGGGACACTGAATGGTTTAAGATCAGGAAAAGTGTGCACCAGGGTTGTATTCTGTCACCATATTTATTCAATCTGTATGCGGAGCAAATCATTCAAGATGTTGAATTATATAAAGAAGTAGATGGCATCAGGATTGGAGGGAGACTCATTAACAACCTTGCTTTTATGCAGATAATACAGCCTTGCTTTCTGTAAGCTAAGATGACTTAAAATACTTACTGATGAAGATCAAAGACCACAGTCAACAGTATGGGTTGCACTTCAACGTCAAGAACCTAAATATCCTATCAACTTGACCAATAGGTAACATCATGATAATTTGAGACAAGGTTGAATTTGTCAAAGACTTCATTTTGCTTGGCTCCACTATCAATACTCAGGAAAGCAGCAGCAGTCAAGAAATCAATTTACGTATTGATTTAAGGAAATCTGCTGCAAAGGACCTTGTTAAAGTGTTCAAGAGCGAAGATGTCAGTTCATGGACTAAGGTGCCTGCACCTGACCTAAGCCATGATATTTTCAATCACCTCATATGCATGTGAAAGTTGGACAGTGAATAAGGAAAACTGTAGAATAATTGATGCATTTTTGTTCCTGTGTTGGAGAATATTCAAAGTGTCATGGACTGCCTGAAGAACAAACAATTTTGTGTTGGAAAAAGTACAGCCCAAATACTCCTTAGAAGCCAAGTTGGGGAGACTTTTTATCTCATACTTGGGACGTATTATCAAGAGGGACCAGTCCCTGGAGAAAAATATCATGCTTGATAAAATGGAGGGCCAGCGTAAAAGAGGAAGACCCCAATGAAATGGATTGGCACTGTCATTAGCAATTTACTCAAGTGTAACAATTGTGAGGATATTCTTTGTGTATCAGGTCGCTATTGAGTCAGAACTGTCTCGAAGGCACCTACCAACAATAACAACAATGACTGGGATATCGATCTTTGTGTGTTCCATTTCATTTTTTACAACATCCAATTTTCCTGGATTCATATTTTGTGTAATGGCTTCTTAGGGTTTCTGAGACTGTAAAGCTTTAGATGGTCTTTCTCCCCTGGTGTGGCTGGTGGAGTCAAACTGTTGGCCTTGTGGTTAGCAGCTCCAGTTATAACTCATTATGCCAACCGGGCTCTTTTCCTCTGACTCGTTGTAGTTCAGTGGCATCGAGTCAGTTTCGTATCAAAACAACCCTGTATAGGATTTCTGAGGAGTGGCTATTGAGTTTGAACCGCTGACCTTGCAGCTCAAATTGACTTTATGGCCAAGTGCTTATCCTACAGCTCCACACCAGGATTCTGACTCATAAAGATTTGGAAATAAAGTCTACAACGATAGCAAATCTAGGCTCACTTTCTGTTCTTCGCCATGAAAGATAGCAGAGAAATGGAGTGGTTCCTACAGCCAGATGTGGGGTCAGGGAAGGAAGTCTTCAATATTGGAAATACTGGAATATCTTCATGTGCTGCTAGGAATGATCTAGTAAAGAGGAAGAATTGGAGATTTAGGATGAGAGATTGTTGCAAAGTCCTTGAGAGGACTTGAGAGCCAGGAAGGAACCCAGCCACCAGATGGGACCTTGTCTTCTTTATAATGTGAATCAAAGTGGTGATGTGGGCACAGTGTGTGTGTGAGGTGACTTGTGGGCAGGGCAGTGAGAGAATTCCTGTCTAATGAATTTCTGGCTGAGGTTAGACACTATCTGAGAGAGGGATGCAGCGGAAAAATGCAGTAAAAGGTTTGAGGACAGAGGGAGGAAATGTGAAACTGTCCACTTGGAGAGCAAACAAGAGTGTAGTCAGATTTGGCAGCTGTCGAGGCACGGAGCTGTGGTTGCACAGTGGTTAAGTGCTCAATTGCTCACCGAAAGGTTGGCGGTTCAAACCTGCCAGCAGCTCTTTGGGAAGAAAAGGACTTGACAAACTTCTCATGTACAGATCACAGCCTAGAAAGTTCTATGGGGCTACTCTATTTTGTCATATAAGGTCGCTATGAGTGAGAATCAATGCACAGGATACAACAATGATGTAACTGTGGATACAATACTATTTGGGAATAGAGTTTTCTTTGATAGGTTCATGAGGCCATGCAATGTTGTTGTTGTTAAGTGCCGTTGAGTCGGATCAGACCCATAGGGGCCCTATATAGGGTGTCCAAGGAGCAGCTGGTGAGCTTGAACTGCCAACTTTGCAGTTCAAACGGCTTTGTAGTCTGGCGCATTAATTCACAGCACCACAGGTTTCATTTAAGCTGCCAGGGTCCTCTCTGTCTCTGTCTTTTGCACACAGAAACATACACACACACACTAACAACAGTGTGGAATAATTTACAGAATTCTAGCTCAGCTGAGGTTTTTGTGAGACTTTTATTAATTATTGAATAATTTGTTAAATAATTCAAGATTTCTCAGCTGGTTAAAGCATCTTCAAAAACACAGGAGTGCAAGTCAAGTCGAGTGTGGTCCTCCGGAACCTGGAAGAAATTCTGACTGTATTTCCATGTTTGTGTGAATGAGTGTATGTGTGCATGCGTATGATGTGTGTGTGTGCACATGTGTATACAGTGAGTGTCTGCATGTACATATATGGGTGTTTGCCAATGAATAAAGAAGCCTGTGTGTGGATAGGCGTAGAAGTGACTGCATGTATGTAGAGTATATTGTACAGGGCATGCATGTGGTGAATGTGTATGTGTTGAACATGTGTGTGAATGTGTATGTGGTGAACATGTATGTTGAACATGTATGTGGTGAACATGTATGTGGTGAACCTGTGTGTGTGTGTGTGTGTGGTGATCGTGTGTGGTGAATGTGAATGTGTGTTGAACATGTATGTAGTGAACATGTATGTGTGTGGCAATCATGTGTGTGTGTGAACCTGTGTGTGGTGAACGTGTGTGTGTGGTGATCATGTGTGTGGTGAACGTGTGTGTGTGAACGTGTGTGTGTGGTGAATGTGTGTGTATGGTGAACGTGTGTGTGTGGTGAATGTGTGTGTGGTGATCATGTGTGTGGTGAAC
>NW_006408543.1:14509119-14535394 GCF_000296735.1 Chrysochloris asiatica
GTGTGTGTGTGTGTGTGTGGTGACCATGTGTACATGTGAATGGAGGTATACATTCTGGGTAAGAATGAACTGAGAATGACAACCTTCTAGTCTGCACTTTTGTTAGACTTTCTTTGGTCTCAGGTGCTGGAGCACTTGTACCTTCCTCATTATGCACATGGTAGTGGTGGTGACGTGCCATGGAGTTGGTTCCGACTCATAGCGACCCTGTATAGGGTTTCCGAGGCTATAAATCTTTACGGGAGAAGAAAGCTTCAACTTTCTCCTGTGTAATAGCTGGTAGTTTCGAACTGCTGACCTTGAGGTTAGCAGCGGGACTCATGACCACTACCCTACCAGAGCTCCTCATTTTGCACGTAAATCCTTCTAAATAAAACTTCCAGGTCTTGAGTAAAGGAAACTGCAAAAAAAAATCAATATGCAGGCATTGAAGTGGAGAGCACAATACGAGAAAGTAGTGGGGAGATGGGAAGCAAGTTAGGAACCCTAAATCTTCCAGGAAGATTTTACAATGCCTGGTGCATAACAGTTACTGGGTCAAGTAACTAAATAATTTTTTAAAAAGTTAAAATGAAAGAAAAGTTCCTTTAAAAAGGAACAACAGCTGCCTGCCTCAGAGTGGGGTTTCCACGCTGAGGTCTCTGGAGGAGGGAGAACCCTAAGGGACTGTCACTTGGTGTAGTCTGTGTCCTGCACTTGTGACTTAAGTTCCTGGGCTTCTGTCTACAGATTTCTTTTTTCTTTTCTTTTTTTTTTTTAAAGCATTTTATTGTGGTTTGGATGCAAGTTTATGAATCAAATTAGTTTCCCATGCAACCATTTATACACATTTTATTTTGCAACATTCATTGAAATCCCTTCAATGTACTCTGCTCACTTCCTTCCCAGGGCCCTCAAACAAAGTTTGTTGTTGTTTTTAAGTGCGTGGAGTTGATTCAGACCTGTATAGGGTTTCCAAGGAGAGGCTGGTGAGCTTGAACTGCCGACCTTGAGATTCAAACTGACTTCGCAGTCTAGTGCGTTAACCTACAGCATCACAGGCAGGAAAGGGTACGAAAGATGGGTAAATGTCTTTAAGATCTTAAGCTACATCCCTGCCCCCACGAACAAAAGGACTCTTGGGAGAACCTGGAGGAGAATTGAACAGAGTAAACCCAGGTTCTAGGATGTGCTAGTACCAAATGCTGCCATAACAAAATACCACAACCTGGTGATTTTAACAAACAGAAATTTATTGTATCACAGTTGTTATTAAGTGCCGTTGAGTTGGCTCTGACCCACAGTGACCCTGTATAGAGTTTCCAAGGAGTGACTGGTGAGCTAGAACCACCAACCTTGAGGTTCAAGCCAACCTTGCAGTCTAGAGCATTAACCCGCAGCGCCACACCAGGACTCCTTTTCACAGCTGTTGTTAAGTGCCATTGATCTGTTCTGACCCATACGGACCTTATACAGGGTTTCTGAGGAGCAGCTGGTGAGCTTGAACTGATGTCCTTGTGGTTCAAACTGATCTTACAACACACATTTATATGTTGACTAGCTTCCTAGGTCATGAAATGTTCCTATTTCTCCCTAATAATAGTCTTTGTTTTGAAGTCTACTTTTTTCTAATCTTTACATGACCATACCAGTTTATCTTTCTTTAGCATTTCCGTGGTGTGTCCTTCCTCAGTCTTCCACTTGTAGCCTATCCATCTCTCGTTTACTGAAAGTGTATCTTTTGTAGACAGACCTTACTGTTCCATCCAGTCTGGCAATCACTGCTTTTCAATTGTATTATTCAATTCATTTACCTTGAATGCAATTGTTTTCATGGACAGGTTTAAACCCAAATCTTGCAGCCTTTTTTTTTTTTTATAATTTGCCTGACCTTTTTGGTTTTTTATTTCTCAGTCCTGCGTCTTTTGCATTAATTGAGTATTTTTAGTATTCTATTTCACTTTCTCAGTTGTCCTTTTAAGAAGTGCTGGTGGCATTGTGTGTTAAGTGTTGGGCTGCTAACCACAAGACCAGCAGTTCAAGTCCACCAGTTGCTCTGTGGGAGAAAGATGAGGCTGTTGGCTCCTATAAAGATTTATAGCCTAGAAACCCTACCAAGCACTTGCACTTTGTCCTGTAAAGTTGTTGTGAGTTGATAGTGACTCCAAAGTTTGGTTTTTGACTTATTGTACTTTTAGCTATGTTGTTGTTGTTGTGAAGTGCTGTCGAGTTGGTTCTGACCCATAGTGACCCTGTGTAGGGTTTTCAAGGAGCAGCTGGTGAGCTTGAACCACCAACCTTGCAGTTCAAATGGCTTTGCAGTCTGACGCATTAACCACAGCACCACACCAATTCTTTTGACTGCTTTTAGTGAATGTTCTAGGGATTCTAATGTGCATATTGAACTTAGCAACCCACTTAGAATTGACATCGGACCACTTCCTGTTTCTTTCTTTGCACTTCTCAAATTAAAAAACTTTATAAAAGGAGTCCTGGTATGGCACTGTGAATGAATATGCCTGACTGCAAAGCCATTTGAACTGCAAAGTTGGCTGTTCAAGCTCACCAGCTGCTCTTCAGAAACTCTATATAGGGTCGCTATGGGTCAGAAATTACTCGACAGCACTTAACAACAACAACAATATAAAAGTACAATTACATTTATCTTCCTGTCCTTTGAGATACTGTTGTCATTTATTTTACTTGTACATAAACCATAAACCTGATATTGCAAGAATACTGGTTTTGCTTTAAACTTTTGTCTTTTGAAGAACTTAAGAAAAGAAAGTAAGAGCAAATCGTCTATATTTACCAGTTCTTGGCCAGTGAATAAAGAAGACCGTAGAAGAATTGATGCATTTGAGTTATGGTGTTGGGGTAGACTATTAAAAGGACCCTGGACTGCCTAAAGAATAAATCAATCTGTGTTGGAAGCAGTACAACCAGAGTGCTCCTTGGAAGCCAGGATGGCCAGACTTCATCTCTCATACATTGGACATATTATCAGGAGGGGCTAGTTCCTGGAGAAAGGCATCATGCTTGGTGAAGTGGAGGGTCAGAGAAAAATAGGAAGACCCCCGATGAGATGAATTGGCACAGTAGCAGCAGCAGTGGGTTTAAGTGTAGCAATAATGTGAGGTGGGCCCAAGACTGGGCAGGCTTTCCTTCTGTTGTGTATAAGGTTGCTCTGAGTCAGTACCGACTCGATGGCATCTAACAACAACAATGTAACCCTTTCTGAGACTCAGCATTCCTGTCACCAACAGAATGTCCATGTCATGGGGTACAGAGACCCAACATCTCCCAGCACTTTGTCCCCAGTGAACATCTGTTGGTCCAGCTGCAGTGGTCATTGTCTCCAGAGTGAACTACACAGATGATCTGTAACATGCAGTAGAGTTGTGGTCATTCAGAAAGCCCCACAGTCTAGCCAGCCTGGGTCCCCTGAACCCCCAGTCCTGGAAGACTCTAATGGAAGAATGCCTCACTAAGCATTGCTTTAGCAGGGTTTCTAGTTGTGTCTTGTCGCTATTAAGCTACCGATGTCTCATTTCACAGCATTAGTACTTCATTAATGGTCACTGCTCCTACCCCGAGACCACAAACAACTTGCATGCACATTAGACTCAAGTCTGAAATGGTACTCTCTGCCCCCCGCCCCTTCATACAGGTACCTGGGTCCTGTCCACTGCTCTTACCGATAAACTTGTGTGAGGCAGACCTCGGTGATGATTATGATGGTGATGATGACGGATACAGACCTAATGCCTGCTGAGTAATGCCTTTGTTCTAGTCTTTATGCACATGATGTCATTTAATCCCCATGGTTGTTTGGACTGCAAGGTCGGTAGTTCAAGCTCACCAGCTGCTCCTTGGAAACCCAATACAGGGTCACTATGGGTCGGAATCGACTTGATGGCACTTAACAACAACTACCTCCTGGTGTGGCACTGTAGGATCATCACTGGACTGTGAACCACAAGGTCGTCAGTTCAAACCCACCAGCTCTCCTCGGAAACCCTACATACGGATTGCTATGAGTCAGAATTAACTCGATGACACTTAACAATGACAGTAACACCTCTGAAGGATAGGTATTACTGCTCTTCTTAACTGGGCAGGAGATGGAGCCACCGGGAGGTTATGGTAAGAAAAATTCCCAATGTTACAGAACAAAATATGTTTACACTGTTGACTAGAAAACAAATTTGTTCTTTAAACTCTCACCTAAATGACAATAAGAAAATAGCAGCATGAGAATACCTGTGAAACTTTCTTTTATGAAATTAAACAAATTTATTTTATTTGAACAGGAAACAGAAAGAAAAAAGAGAGAGAGAGAGAGAGAGATTTCCAGTTTCCCCGACTCCTTGTCTGGTGCTTGTTCCAGTTCAAGGGCTCAACTCTATTCCTGTCTGCTCCCTGGGCCTGTGCAGATGCACCTACCTGCCCACCTGTCACGTCCACGTGCTCACAGCTCTGAAAGCTCTGGAGATGGGATTGGCTCAGAGAGACCACCAAGGCTTCTGTTGGACAGGTAAGGTGGTTGTGGGGTGCCAGGTTAGATCTGGGAGGGGTGAACTGTGATGGCACTTGCCACCAGGTGGGGATCAGTTGGAGCTAGTACACACCAGGTTTCAGTCTCCCTTCCCTTCACAGACACTCTTCTGAAGCTTATTCTGTAGTGTGCATTGAGTCTCACACTGCCCACCATGGTAACCAGCTCCAAACAACCCTCACCACCCACCACCTTGTCTCTCCTTTCCTGTCTCCTCTCTCTGCTTGCTCACCTGAGGACCCCTCACCCAGATTCTTAGACAGTAAGTTTCACCTCATATTCTGTGTAGACCCCATTTTCTAGATTCATGATACACTCTGATTCCTGTATTCAGCAGGCATTTCCAGAGTATTTGATATGCGACAGGCCCCTGGAAGCAGAAGTCCATCAGACATGATGTCAGACTTCAGTCTCAGCACGGCCACCCCAGACAAAGACACTGGCAATTGGAGCACCTTGATGAGGCCAAGATCGATGTTGCAGGAGGCCACAGGAGCCCACAGAGGGTGGACTCTAAGTCGGTGGGGGGTCTGGGAAGTCTTCGCAGGTGATTTCTGCCTGAGCTGAGAGGTACGAAGCTTAAGAAGTTGTTAATGAGACAAATCAAGGGGTGAAGTTTGTTTGGTGCCATTCCAGAACAAGAGAGGTGCTTGAGAAAAATAAAATGGAATGACATTGTCAAGAACCATTAGGAAAGCTTTTTTATTTTAACAGTTCAAGGGCCCAGTTTTCTGCAAAGTGTCTCATATAGATGAGTTCATGCAGTCCTTATAACTGTCTTGTGTGGTGACCATTTTCCAGATGAAGAAACTGAGGTGAGAAGCTAAGTAATCGGCCTGTGGTTACACAGCTAGCTCAGACATGGACCACTCTGGTTCTAGATTCCAAAGGTCTTAATTCTCAGAATGCAAGTTGCTGCTTCTGGTGCTCAGGGCACATCGGGAAGAGCAGGCAGGGGCTAGATCCGATGGAAGAGTCCCACGTGCTGCAAAGGTTAATGTGTTCATCTGTTAACCAAAAGGTTGGTTACTCCCCCCTCCCCCCCCAAAAAAATTCCAAACCTAAACAAAATCCAGTCATGGAAAACCCTATGGAGCAGTGTTCTACTCAGATACACAAGGTCACCATGCATTGTAGCAAACAGAGCATGGCAAACAAGAATTTAAAGTAGAATGACAAGCTCATGTATGGCATTTTCAAAAGATCATATGGACATTGTCCAAATGTTCCCTTCTGTGTTCCAGAGTATGAGAAAGAGCCGTGTTCGTACTGGACCAGAAGGCAGAGGGCAAAGAGCGCCCCCGTGGGGTGGGAGTGGGAATAGCAGGCATCGTTAACAGTCTCTCTCCCAAGCAATGGTGACTCTCCCAATGAAGTCCAGAGGTGCCTCCCATTCAGAAATTGCCCTCCAATGCTAACCTTTCATAGCCTTGGATTTTAGTCAGGAAAGTGACATTTTTCTTTCTGCTTTATCTTGCCCAGAAAGTCTAATAAGCACCATGTAATGAGCAGCAAGGCTCCGGGGTACAACGGTATATACACAATGACGATTTTTGACTCACCCTGCTCTTTTCTAGAACAATCTTAATTAAGTGGAAGGTGCCAATGACTCTAAAAAAAAAAGTTACCAACTGCCTCTCAGAGTAACTCTGATTAATAGCAGAGGCGCACAAGTGTTGCCATAACCAGGGCACGTGACATAATACAAATGACTATCTGTTGCTATTTTTAAGTAATGTTTATTAGAATCTCTTGGCGAGTAATAAATTTAATTTACAGCCGCTTGCAGCCCGACTTACACATGGCCTCCTGTGGCTTCACTCGCTAACACACTCAGGAAAGAAATGAGTTTTCTCTTGACTTCTCCCGTTCCATTTCTCCTTCCTAATGAGGCCAGATTGTGAGACTCTTCAAGAGAGAATTTCTCCAACATCTCCAGTACAAATTGTCTTAAATGCTCACATTTTTTAATTATCACAGAGGCACGCAGCACAAATTCAGTTAGAGAGCTTGAGGCAGAATGGGAAAGAAAACGGTGAATCACCCACGCTCGTGTGAACAAGAGCCCTCAGAAGGAAGGAAAGGCCACTGGGTACCAAGTATATTCCAATGGGAGATTTGGTGACCTTGAAACAAATCAAATCTGTCTTGAAGGAGTACAGCCAGAATGTTCCTTAGAAGGAAGGATGGCGAGACTTTATCTTGCTTACTTTGGACCAAAGGAAGAACCAATCTAATGTAAGAACCAATCCAAAGTAAGTGATTGTTGTTGTTGTTGTTGTTAAGTGCCGTTGAGTCAGTTCTGACAAATATTGATCCTGCATAGGGTTTCCAAGGAGCGACCGGTCATTGGGAGGGATCAATCACTAGATGATGGTAAATAGTCACGAAAATAAGAAAAACACTGAGATAGATCAACACACTAGCTGCAAAAATAGTCTCAAATATACCAAGGATTATGAAGATGGTTCAGCATTAAGTGTTTAAGCTGGATTCTCTAGAGAAGAAAAACTAATGCAGCATACATGTTTCAAGGAAATGGCTCACATGGTTTTGGAGGTTGGTGAAATCCCAGATCGGTGAGTCAGGCATCAGGTTGGAGGCTTCTGACTCAAATGATTGTAAGAGCTGACTTCCCAGAATCAGCAGGTTAGACAACAGGCTGTTGGTTCAGAGTACTGTAGGAGTTGGTAAATCCCAGAATCAGTAGGTCAGACAATAGGTTGCTATCTCAAGTCTCCAAAGCCAGAGTTCAGATGATGACAAGCTGGATGCAGGATCCCAAACAAGAGTGAGATCCTTGCTACAGCATCCAACATACATTGGATCTAGCCACACCCCCTTACATCAGGGTGAGGGTTTGACTAAAAGAAGAGTGTGACGTGAGTCATGCCCTTTTGTAAGGCTGTGACTCAAGATATACCCTATTACCCTGTCTCATTAACATACAGACATCAGATGTTACAACACATGAAATGGAGAATGATTCCATCAGATCACAACGCGGAAGATAATTACATCTAATCAAAAAATGGCAAACAATGATACAATCCTGGGAATCGTGGCCTAGCCAAGTTGACATATACGAACCATCACACCAGGCAACATTTTGTCCCATTATACACACAGTCATCCTAAGTCAGAGCCAGTTTTAAGCACCTAACAGCAATCGCAAACAAATTAAACTGTCATTGGCCCCTCTAGAGAACTCTACACTAGAGACCTGTGGTCTAATTCTTCTTTTGAAGTTGGACTCAAAGATCTTTGAGGACCTTTCAACCTCTCAATAGTCTTGATTCTTTCCATTTCTTGTGCTGAGGACCAAATTCAATGACAAAACATCTTAAACTGTGTTCTAGAATGAGGATCAGCAAACTTGTAAAGGGTCCAGAGAGTCAATAATTCGGGCTTTGCAAGCCAAGAGGCAAAGTCAACTTTATTGTTCAGATACTTACAAAATAAGAGAGAACAAACATCCACAAACAATTGTTGATGAAATTCAAAATATAATACTATAATGGAGCACACTGGTTTATAGTACAGTTCTACTTGTGAGAAAAGGAGTTCTGGTAGTGTAGCGGTTATGAGTCGGGCTGCTAACCTCAAGGTCAGCAGTTTGAAATTACCAGATGTTCTGTGGGAGAAAGATGAGGCCTTCTGCTCCCATAAAGATTTACAGCTTCAGAAACCTTATACAAGTCGCTATGAGTTGGAACCAACTCTACAACCAACTCTAGCACACTACCACCAACACTCATGAGAAGAATTAAATTCTTTTTTCTGGCATGACATTTTGTTTAATCTGGGTTTTAAGTGAATGTTTCCCAGGATCAAATAGACTGCAAATGTACCTTTGTAGTAACCATCCACATAGGCTGTTCAACAATACATGGTGCCTTAGATTTGGCTTGGGGACCATAGTTTGCTGACCTCTGGTATCGTTTATTGTCTAAGAGCATGGACCTCCAGTTACACTCCCTGGGTTCTAATCTTAGTTGCACCAACTATTATTAGCTAGAAAGTTATGTAACATTGTGTGTCTGCTGTCAACATAATGTTGTTAGTTACCATTGATCATCTCCAAGGCCTGGTGACCTCATGGGTAACAGAACAAAGAGGCCTCTGCCCGGTCCTCTGCCCGTTTCATGATTGTTAGGGTTGCTGTTCCAATTCCTGTCATTGAGGATTTCTCTTGTCACTGCTGGTCCTCCACTTTACCAAACATGGCTCACTTCCCTAGCAGTTAGTCTCTCCTGATGATACGTTCAAAGTAAGCAAGTCCAAGTCTTGGACAAAGTCTTGTCATCCGTAGAGTTTTCACTGACTAATTTTTTATTTTAAGTTTTTTTCCTTTTTTTTAATCGTGAATTAAGTGATAGTTTACATGGGAGAATGTTGGTTTTACACTCGTTGCTTCATTACAATGATTACCATTTCCTCTGTGTATCATCATTCAATGGTATTTGCTTACATTCCCTCTGTTTTGTTTTGTTCTGGGGGGATATACACAAAAACACTCAGGAATATAATTATTTAAACAACCAAAGGGCACATTCTGTAAGTCTGCCTCCTGGCTGCAGCATTCAGTTCTTCTCTTTCCATGAATCTAGAGTCCTCAGCTGCTCCCTCTCTCCATGTCCTCATCTCTGCCTCCATCTCTGGTGTCTCTGCCACTTGCTAATTTTGGTAAATAAACAATCAAGTCTTTTTTTCCTAGCATGTCTTAGTCTAGAAGCTTTGCTGAAACCTGTCCATCATGAGTGAGGCTGATGTATTAGAAACACTGGTGATATCGTGTCCAGTGTTATAGCAACATGCAAGTCACCACAGTACCACAATCTAACAGATGATGGTGGCAGACCTAGGGATGCTCTCACAGTAATGTTGCAAAATGTCAGTTGTATACAGCAAGAAATTAGTATTTGCTTATAAATCTGTGACATCCCATTGAGCTGGGCTGGGCTCAGCTGATCTGGGCAGTTCTCTCACATACAATCCTTTACAAGTTGGATCCGCAGTTTTGCTGATCTTGGCTGGGCTAGCCCATAGCTTCAGTTGCCTGTTGACTGGTTTAGGGTGGTCTTGGCTGGAATGACTAGCTCTGGCCCAGATGTATGTCACTGCCAGCGAGTTAGCCAGGGCATGTTTTTCATATGGCACAAGCAGAGGAGCAAAAGCAAATCAACCCAGTTAAGCAATACCCAACATCCCTTTGGCCCCAAATTGGGCTAAGGGACCTAGAGTCAGAGTGAGAGGACCGTGCCAAGTTACATGAACAACAGGGTAGATGAAACAAGGACCGCCATTGTGGCCACTCTGCCTCACCGTTCTCTGTGTCCTTATTTTGAAAACAACGATGATGAAAGAAGTTACTTCATTAGATTCCCATGAGGATCTAAGGAGTTAATCCTATGATGTCCTTAGAACACAGCCTGGCAGTTAGTAAACAAACATGCAATAAATGTTAGTCATTCTTATAACCTGGGCTACCTACTCTGTGTACCAGTATCGACATTCAACAGTCTGGTAAGAGTTATGAGTTCTAAGGATCTATAGATTAAAATCTAAAGGAGTCTTGAAGTAGCACAAAAGGTTAATGTGCTGGGCTACTAACAGAAAGATTGAGGGTTATAATCTACCTACCCAGAGGCATCTCAGAAGAGAGACCTGGTGATCTGCTTCCAAAAGGCCAGAGCTGTTGGAAACCCTGTGGAGCAAAGTCTTACTCTGTATACATCGGGGATGACTAGGAATTCCCATTGATGGTCACTGGCTTTGGGTTTTAATATGTAAAAGAACCTAAAATAATTCTTTACTCTGGTGCTATTTGAAGGCTCTTCTCACTCTGTTTAGTTAGGCAGGGGTCACAGATACCAGAGGAGACCTGGTAGCATCTGTCCTGGGTCTCCTGCTCCATCCACTGAGGAACTGCAGCGAGGCTGCTGTGTGTCCTGAGGTTCAAACCCTATTCAGATGAGGATGTAAAATGAAGGATATCATTGCTGATGTTAAATGGATCTCAGCTGAAAGCAAAGAATACCAGAGAGATGTTTACCTCTGCTTTATTGACTACGCAAAGGCTTTTGAGTATATGGATCATGACAAGCTATGAAGAACATGGAAGAGAATGAAGATTCTGGAACACTTAATAGTGCTCATGAGGAACATGCATCAAAAGGCAGGTATTCAGACAAAGCAAGGGAACTCTCAATGGCTTAAAATTAGGAAAGGTGTGTGACAGGGTTGTATTCTTTCACCATACGGATTCAACATGAATGCTGAGCAAATCATTCGAGGAGCTGGATTATATGAAGAAAACGTGGCATCAGGCTTGGAGGAAGACTCATTAACAACCTGCGATATACAGATGATACAACCTTGCTTGCTGAAAGTGAAGGGGACTTAAAGTACTTACTGATGAATGCCACGAGCAATTGTATGTGTTGCACCTCAATGTAAAGAGATGAAAAATCCTCCCCACCAGACCAGTAAATAACATCAAGGTAAATGGATTGAAGCTGTAAAAGACTTATTTTGCTTGGATCAACACTCATGGAAGCCGCAGTCAAGAGCTAAAATGGCATATTACATTAGGCAAATTTGCTGCACAAGATCTCTTTAAAGTATACAAGAGAAAAGCTATCTGTTTGAGGACTAGGGTGCACATGACCCAAGCCATGGTATTTTCAACAGTCTCATATGTATGTGAAAATTGATGCATTTGAGTTATGGTGTTGGAGGAGAATATTAAAAGTACCAAGGACTGACAAAAGAACAAACAGATCTGTGCTGGACGAAGTACAGTCGGAATGCTCCTTAGAAGTCAGGATGGCCAGACTGTCTCTCATACTTAGGACATATTATCATGAGGTACCAGTCCCTGGAGGACATCATGCTTGGGAAAATGGAGGGTCAGTGAAGAAGAGGAAGACCCACCCCCCTCCCCCCCATGAGATGGATTGGCACAGTGGCAACAGCAGTGGACTCAAACATAGCAACAATTGTGAGGTTGGCACAGGACTGGGAAGTGTTTTATTCTATTGTGTATAAGGTTGCTCTGAGTCAGTACTGACTGGACTGCACCTACCAACAACAACAACATTGAAATCTTTGCCAAGCTAGGATTTCTGTAGCTCTCAACTGAACCTAATCTTAACTAATCCATGCTGTTGTTGTTAATTACTCTTGAATTGGTTCTGAATCACAGCAACCCTCCTCTCTGGCATCATGAGTTTGAACTGTCAACCTTGTGATTCAAACTGACCTTGCGGTCCAGTGTTTATGTTACAATGCCACACCAGGACTCCCCAAGCTACCTACTCTGCCTTAAAATGCTGTTTATTTATTGCACTTAAAATTACATAGGATTTACAGAAATTCAATGATTGATTTTCATGATCTTAGGGAATCTGAAAATGAAGTAAACATCAAAGATGCGAACTTGGACAAGTCACTTCCCTTTCCTAGGAATCACCAACCCTACCTGATATCTGCAAGTATTTCCTGTTTATATGTTCCTGTGATCTCAGGCAAGGGAAGTACTATTTTTACAGATGAGGAAACTGAGGCCCAGGGTGATTAAATTATTGTTCAAGATTACACAGTTAGATAGCAACTGTGACTCAAACCCCGGTCATGTGACTTCCGGCCCAGGCTCTCAGCCACCTGGTTTACCTGCTTTCCTTCTGTCTACATCCTCTTCATTGCATTCCACTGCTTCCTCCCCAGATTTGCCAGAGTGGTCTTTATAAATCACCACGTGCATTGCCATACTGAAGGTTCCTATAGGCAATATATTGAACAATGCAAGATGCATCAAAAGAAGATGGAAGAAACACACAAAGTCATCATATCAAAAAGAATTGGTTGACATTCAATCATGTCAGGAGGTAGCATAAGATCACGAACTGATGGTATTGAAAGAAAAAGTGCAAGTTGCACTGAAGGCATTGACGAAAAACAAGGGTCCAGGAAGAGTGGAATACCAATTGAAATGTTTCAACAAATCAATGCAGCACTGGAAGTGCTCAGTCATCTATGCCAAGGAATTTGGAAGACAGCTATCTATCTGGTCAACAGACTGGAACAGATCTATATTTGTGCCACTCCAAAGAAAGGTGACCCAGAAGAATGAGGAAATTGTTAAGCCACATCATTAATAGCACACACAAGTAAAGTTTTACTGGCGGTAATAAAAAACAAAACAAAACAAAACAAAAACAGTTGCAGTAGTACATCGGCAGAGAACTGCCAGAAATTCCAGACAGATTCAGAAAAGGACATGGAAGGAGGATGATCACTGCTGACATCAAATGGATCTTGGTTGAAATCAGAGAATAACAGAAAGATGTTTAATTGTGTTTTATTGATTTTATAAAAAGGAGTAGACTTTTCGGATCATAACAAACTATGGGACATTACAAAGAGTGGGAATTCCAGAAGACTTTATTACACTCACGTGAAACCTGTACATAAAACAAGTGGCAATTGTTTTAACAGAATAATGGGGTACTGAGTGATTACATTCAGGAAAGTGTGAGCCAGGATTGTATCCTGCACCATACTTATTCAATCTGTATGCAAATAATCCAAGAAGCTGGACTGTATGAAGAAGAGCAAGGCATCAGGATTGGAGGAAGGCTCATTAACAACCTGCAATATGCAGATGACACAACCTTGCTTGTTGGAAGTAAAGAAAACTTGAAGTACATACTAATGAAAATGGGAGACTACAGCCTTCATTGTGGATTACACCGAAACAGAAAGAAAACAAAAATCTTCACTGGACAGCATCACAATAAATGGAGAAAAGATTGAAGTTGTCTAGGATTTCATTTTATGTGGATCCAAAGTCAGTGCCCACGAAAACAGCAGTCAAGAAATCAAATGATGTATTGTAGTAGGCAAATCTGCTGCAAAAGATCTCTATAAAATGTCAAAAGAAAAGATGCTACTTTAAAATTTTTATTTTTATTGTGAATTGAGTGATAGTTTGCATGGAAGAATATTGGTTTTACACTCATTGTTTCATTGCAGTGATTGCAATCTCCTCCATGCATCATCATTCAATAATATTTGCTTCTATTCCATTTTTGGGGGTGGGGGGTGAGGGGTGTACACAAAAACACTCAGGAACATATAATCATTTAAGTAACCAAAGGACACATTCTGCAAGACTGCCTCCTGGCAAGCAGCACCTGACCTCCAGCATGCAGTCTTTCTCTTCCCATGAGTCTAGAGTCCTCAGCTGCTCCCTCTCTCCATGTCCCCATCTCTGTCTCCATCTCTGGAGTCACTACTTCTCTGGATGGGGTCCCACATTTCTTTCATGCTCTTCTCCCTTGGTGGTCCCAGGGTCCACCTCCTGGAATGTAAGATTAACTACTCCTTTTATGTTACAAAACTTCTACCTTTCCAATTATGACGTCACAATTAGTCATGATAACAATTACAACAGTCACAATTAGTCATGACAACAATAACAACAAATCTTATTGTATGATAAGAGTCTTATCCCCATATCTTTTCACCAGACCCATCTAGACAAAGGGCATACTATTCAGTGGGGATTCTACATTCCCCCACACATTCTGAAATGAAACTCTCTTTAAAACTTGTAAGCCAGCCACTTCATGTCTTTATAGATCCCCCTCCCCCCATTTTAGGTAGTCAGTGTCTAAGTTGCCCGTCCCTATCAACCCTATAAAGGATTGATCCTTGATGTGAAGATTCCTTTCCTCTATGTTGGTATTTTTAGCTGCTACATTCTTAAGTATAGATCAAGTTCATCAAATTGTAGCAATTTACACTTGTTTCCTTTATCAAAAAACAAAAAATTATTATTTTATCTTCCTCTAGAAGGAGCTCTGGTAGCATAGTGGTTACGAATCGGGCTGCTAATCTCACGGTCAGAAGTTTGAAACTACAAGCTGTTCCACAGGAAAAAAACGAGTCTTTCTGCTCCTGTGAAGATTTACAGCCTCAGAAACACTGTACAGGATCGCTATGAGTTGGAACCGACTCCACAGCACATAACAAACAAGTAGAGTTCTGATCATTAAGCCATTGAAGTTACATTGAGTAGGAACTATGTACAAGTTTGGGTGTTCTTGTGTCTCCCCTCACTTCATATCAACTGGATGCTTCGCTCTAAGCTCTAGCCCTCTGTAGCTATGTCTTTGTCCATGGGCTCAGAGGTTCCCAGGTCCCACCACACTTCAGACCAACCAGCCCTTCCTCTTCTCTCTCTCATCTCCAGGTTAAGTCTATGGAACATGGTTGAACTCGGCCCGTATCTTCCTTGCTGCCTTTCCCCCTCTTCCACTCACTTGGACACCAACGTGGTTGCCAGCAATCTTAGATGTCTGCTCGTGTGTTCCCTTTTGAGTTTCAGTCTTGGTGGGGGTGGTGCGGAGGTTTGTCCTGAAGAGACTTGATTGCTTGCCTTGATGGCTCCCGGGCAAACGACTTGCTTGTTCTTGTAGTAACCAATCAGACTGCCATTTTTGTTTTGGATTTTACCTGCTGGTCTTTCTTTCAAGAACTGTCTTCTGCTCCTCTAGCTTTTCCAGGCTGGTCTGCTTGTCCTTTTAAATGGGAATGCCTCACCTCAGAAGGTTCTGAATGGGGCTCAGGAGTCCACCTAAGGTGCTATACACTACAAAGTCTCTGCAGGAAAATCTATTTCACTAGGCAAGTCAAAGATTCCACTTTGAGGACTAAGATGCACCTTACCTGAGCCACATATTTTCAAGTGCATGTGCAAGCTGGACAATGAATAAGGAAGACCAGTGAAGAATTGATTCACTTGAATTGACCATTGTTTTAGTTAAGTTGTTAAGTGCCTTTGAGTCAGTTCTGACTCATACTGACCCTGTATAGAGTTTCTGAGGAGCAGCTGGTAGGTTTGAATTGCTGACCTTGTGGCTTTCAGTCCAGTGCTTATCCTATAGTGCCACATCAGGAATGCAAATATACCATTGTTGTTGTTAAGTGCCGTCGAGTCAGTTCTGACCCACAGCAACCCTCTGTAGGGTTTCCAAGGAGCAGCTGGTGAGCTTGAACCCCCGACCCTGTGGTTCAGATCGACACTGTAGTTTAGCATTAACCCTCAGCACCATATACACCACATATACCAGAAAAACAAACAAATCTGTGTTGGAAGAAGAACAGCCAGAAGTACCCTTAGAAGCCAGGATGGCCAGACTTCATCTGTCTTACTTAAGACATGTTATCAGGAGTAAGATTCTCAATGAGAAGGATTGGCACAGTGCCTGCAACAAGGGACTGAAACAGAAAGAGTTATGAGACAGGCGCAGGACTGGGTAGTGCTTCATTCCATCGTACACAGGGTCACCATGAGTCAGAAGTGACTTGATGGCACTTAACAATAATAACAACACGCTATACTCTTGCTTCAAACAATCTATTCCCTCCTCATTGGCCCCCAAATGAATTTTTCAAGTATGTCAGCATGACCCAGGACACCCACTGGAGTGGGTCTTTTCTACCTATACCCTGTGCTGTCTCTTCCCACAGTATCCAAGAGCCAGGAAATAGCATTTCTCGAATTTAAATCCAGCTTTGTCTGATACCCAAGTGAATCAATTTTTCTCTTAGATTATGATCCTCTCCAATTACTCGATGCTTTCATAGCTACACTGGTGAGTAAAAAGGGAAACTATGTAAGTCCCCACAGCATGGACTAGAGATGGCACAAAAGAGGGCAGGATTAGGTTGATGGAGTGCTGGGATAGGGTAGATGAAGCTTCCTGGGGAAGGTAATGGGAGCTGGGTTTTGAAGGATGATGATGAGTTTGCCAGAAAGGCAGAGGGGAAAACACTTCAGGGGAAGAAACCCACATGGACAAAGGCGGGGGGCTGTCAACAGCAAAGTGTGCAGGAAATCAGGGTCCTGTCAGCCTAGGGCAGAAAGTACAACCATGCCGTGACACAGAAAGCTGAACTCCATAGCAACCCTTCCTAAACTACATTCACTCTATAGTCCCCGTCTCCCCCTCCAGACTCGGGGCTCCTGGAGGCAGGGTAGGGACTCTATCTCAGGCAGGTCTGATCCTTAGGACCCAAGGCCTGCCACACGGTCTATATTCAATCAATGCCAAATTATCTGAACGACATTCAGAGCTAACAAGTCCTTACTATAGTCTATCCCGGAGCAGTTAAGTGTTTGGCTGCAAACCAAAAAGTTGACAGTTTGAGCCACCCAGAGGTGCCTAAGAAGAAAAAACATGAGGATCCGGTTCTGAATCATCAGTTATTGAGAACCCTGTGGAGCACCGTTCAACTTTGACACATGTGGGTTCACCATGAGTCGGCATCAACTTAACAGTAAGTGGTTTACAATTGGCTTTGAGAAAGGCATGCTCTTTGGCTGTTACATAGCATAGCTGGGGGTTGGGCTGGCCAAACCTGGTGTCAGTAGAAGATCTTCCAGCTCCTGGATGCTTCTGACATTTCTGACTAAAGTAAACAGCAAAATCCTCATTGCCAGAAAAAAATCTACAGAGTTCCAAGAGAGGTGGGTCTCCAGGCAGAAGCCTTTCTGTGAAAATCCTCTTGCAAACAAAAAGAGAGTTCAGCAAACTCTCCACAGTATCAAAAGGTACCCAAACATGTAGTCATAAGGCAAGGTGCAATAGGTCATGCTTGGAAAATTGTCTCTTTTGCCTTCATTCATTCAACAAATACGTCCCAGGCCATCATCTGGCAAGTGCTGTGCTGTTATTGTTGTTGTTAGGTGTCGTCCAGTTGGTTCCAACGCAAAGGGACCACATGCACAACAGAACAACACCGTCTGGCCCAGCACCGTCCTCACAATTGTGCTCCGCTTGAGCCCATTTCTGCTACCACTGTGTCAATCCATCCCACTGGGGGTCTTCCTCTGTTCTCTCTCCCCTCTACTTTCTGTTCTAGGTTCCTGGAATATGGTAGGCTCTTGGTTTAAGTGCTCCCAAAAGCAGACCATGAGAGGAGGACTTAGATGCTAGTGATTTACTACTTAGGAGGTGATTCCAGAAGCAGCTGGGAGGGAGCAGGGTAAGGAGCGGGGGTCAGGGAGCCAGGTACCACTATGGGCTATGGGCATGACCCACTGGGAACCCCTAGGCACAGTGAAGACTGAGCTTCCAAACTGTCACTGCAAAAAAGGGAAGCTGAGTAACCATTCCCTGACCCAACCTGCTCAGGCGACTGGGAGGTATCAACACCTTGTTCTTCCAGGTTGTACCTGATGAGTGGGCTACCAGAAGTGCTGGGACAGTGTTTTAGAAGTAGCTCACCCGGACCTTTCTTCGGAGATATATCTGATTGAACTCCAGCCTCCAATCTTTCAGTTATCAGCCAAATGCATCAAGTTTTTGCACCATCCCAGCACTCTGAGGTGAATATAGCATGCTTGGTTTACAGTCAGGGAAACTGAGGCTCAGCAAAGGCTAAGGAAACTTTCCAGATTCAAATGATCAAAGTCAGAGCCCCTGGCACTAACCCCACGACCCGGGCTACAGGGACCCTCATTATTTCAGTCCTGTGTGAGAGATGCCAAGATGGGATGGAGGAGTGGGTGAGATCAGAGAAGGGAGGTCAGGTGGTAACTGAACAAGAATCAACCAAGTTGACAAGAGAAGAAGGCATTTTCCAGAGAAAACAGCATGAACAAGACAGGGAGCTGGGAAGCAGCAAGGAGCTTGCTGGTAAATTGCAGAAACACAGAGTTAAAAAGACTGATTGGTGAATGTGTGGGACAAGGGGAGGGAGGCAAGGACCGGGCCGGGAGGAAGTGCTGTGTGCCCTAATGGGGTATGGAATCTCCTGGGAAGTTTAAACAGGGGATACAATTGACCATATTTTCAGAGCAGGATGGGTATAAGTTTCTCCTCCCTCTATTATAATGTGAGATCTTGGATAATAGGACCTGTCTCCTTCATCCTGAGTCTCCTGCTTGGTCCAGCCCTTGAGGGTGCTGAGATGAATGAAGGAGAAAATTTCCCAGTGGGGCTGGCATCACTTCCTGGTAAATGCCTGGGTAGTTGGATTTGACTGGTTCCTCCAAAGGAGTGACCTGGATGTTCTCTTGAGTCTAATCAATTTGGCCTCTTTTGTGGAAGGAAAAAATGGCAGAGGGTCAGACTATAACACCAGGTATGCCCTGTGTGAACTTTGGTCCTTTCCTAGAGTAGAAAAGATAAAGACTAGGAAACTTTAAAACAAAAGTTAAGATGATGGACTGTTTCCTGACTCTCTTGTGTCCCAACGCCCAGCTGCAAAGGGATCTGGACCAACATGTTCTTGGGGAAGGAGCTAACTCAGAATTTGGGGCAAAGCAAAGATGCTCACACACACCGGCAGAAGGAAACCTGCTCAGCTCTTTGATTACCTGCTGGGCGTGGGCCAAACCTCACAGAGACAATTGCTAAGTAACATCTTTTGCAAAGCTCAGCAGAGACTTGAAGTTACCCGGTGTACGCTGTGGGTTAATGCGCTGGACGGCAAAGTCGTCTGAGCCACAAGGTCGGTGGTTCAAGCTCACCATTAGCTCCTTGGAAACCCTAAACAGGGTTGCTATGGGTCACAACTGACTCAACGGCACTTAACAACAGCAATGATAGCACCTGGTCAGTCAGGAAAATGTCCTTTCTGGACAGACTGGCTGGCAGCTGACTTATAAACGGTAATGTTGACTGTTGCAGATTCAAGCTGAGGTCATGAACAGTTTGGATAAGCACTGGACTGCGAACCGCCAGGCCCAAGGTTTGAATCCACCAGCCTCTTCACAGAAGAAAGATAAGGATTTCTGTTCCCCCAAAGATTACAGCCTCAGAAGCCCTATACAGGGTTGCTATGAGTTGGAACCCATTTGACATATCTGAACAATTGCAATCCTTCAAGTCAGCACCTGACAGTTTATCATCCTGTGGTGGCTTGCATGTTGCTGTGATACTGGGAGCTATACCATCCATATTTCAAATCTGCAGTGGACAGGTTTCAGCTGAGTTTCCAGACTAAATAAGACTAGTGAGAAAGGCTCTGGCGATCGACTGCTGGAAATCAGCCAACGCAAAGTTTCTGGATCACAACAGAGCATGTTCGCCTCTCTTGCTTCTGACACATCGTCAAGAGGCACCAAGTGCAAGAAGAGGACATCATGTGTCGTGAAGTAAAGAGTCAATGAGGGTGAAAAAGATCCTCAGTGAGCTGGACTAGCACAGTAATCTTGAGGATGGAGTCCAACATGCCTGTGGTTGCTAAAATGACACAGAATGAGACAAGGTTTCATTCCACAATGAAACGTAATGTTGCCACGAGTGGGAGCTGACTGATGGCATCTAATGATCCATCACAAAAATAAATTAGAGACAACTTTTCCTTTTCTTTATTTTTTTGAACTGTTATTATGTGTGTAGATGAATTATCTCAGTTAATCCTTCCAAGAACTCTGTGATCTACGTATTATAATCCTTGCTAGACAGGGAAAGGATTCAGGTGTCAAAGGCCTAGGCAACTCACAAAAGATGACACAGCTAGGGAGTATCAACCAATCTGACTCAAAGAGCTAGTGACTAGCATGAACATTCCCCATCCTGAACATCCTTGTACTTACAGAAGGGTGGGGACCCGAGGAAAATCATTAGGATCCTTTCAAACCCCCACAATCATATAGATGCTTGGTTGTCATGGTTTCTATTTCATTGTATGCATGTGGCCACAACCTCTAGAATGTTAGTCTGGAATCCCTAGAAAAGAGGGTCTGGAGCAAAGCTTATGTAGTAACACATGTTGGGGCATTGGAAGCAAAGAGAAAAGATCAGTCGTTGGAAAAGATGGCCTTGGTGATAGAAAGGATGTTGGAGATCCCATGATAGAATCTTGTAAGAGCAATGACTTCTTCATTGCAAATATCTTTATTAAACAACATAAAAAACAACTATGAGTATGGACCTCACCAGATGGAATACACAGAAACCAAACTGACTAACTACATCTGTGGGCAGAAACTCTGGAAGAGCTCGATATCATCAGTCAAAACAAGACCAGGGGCAAACCATCAATTGCTTATATACAAGTTCAGGTTGAAGCTGAAGAAAATTAAAGCAAGTCCATGAGAGCCATAAACAAAGCTCTGGGAACTGATACAAATTGAAATCTTTCAACAAAACTGATGCAACACTGGAGGCACTCACTCATCTATGCCAAGAAATTTGGGAGAGATCCACATTTGTGCCCATTCCAAAGAGAGGTTACCCAACAGAATGCAGGCATCATTGAACAATACCATTAATACCAGATGCAAGTCAAATTTTGCTGAAGATAATTTTTAAATGGCTACAACAGTTCATTGACAGAGAACTGCCAGAGGTTCAAGCGGATTCAGATGAGGACATAGAAAGAGGGATACCATTGTTGATGTCAGATAGTTCTTGGCCGAAAGCAGAGAGTATCAGAAACGTATATCTGTGCTTTATTGACAATTGCAAAGCCTTTTGTCCGTGTGGATCATGGGAAGCTATGGATAGCATTGTAAAGAATGAGTATTCTGGTACACTTCATTGTCTTAATGAGGAACCTACACAAAGAACCAAAAGGCAGTCCTTCAAATACATTAAGGAGGTACTTAATGTATTATTATTAATAGTTAATATACATGACAAGCTATGAATAACATTGCGAAGAATGGGTATTCCAGAACACTTAATTATGCTCATGAGGAACCTGTACATAGACCAAGAGGCTGTTATTCGAACAGTAAAAAAGATATGCTGAATGGTTTAAAATCAGGAAAGGTGTGCTCCAGGGTTATATTTTTTCACCATATTTATTCAACCTGTGTGCTGAGCAAATGATCTGAGAAGGATTATATGAAGAAGAACATGGCATCAGGATTGGAGGAAGACTCATTAATAACCTGTGATATGCAGATGATACAACCTTGCTTAATAAAAGCAAAGAGAACTTAAAATACTTACTGATGAAGATGAAAGACTACAGCCTTCAGTATGGGTTGCACCTCAATGTAAAGAAAACAAAAATCCTTACCACTGGACCAGTAAGTAACTTTTCAATGGAGAAAAGACTGAAGTTGTCAAAGACTTAATTTTGCTTGGATTCACCGTCAACACTCATTGAAGCAGCAGCCACGAAATCAAATGACGTATTTCATTAGACAAACAAGATTTCTTGAAAGTGGTGAAAAACAAAGATATCAGTTTGAGAACTAAGTTGCACCTGACCCAACGCATGGTATTTTCAATAGGCCCATATGCATGTGAACGTTGGACAGTGAATAAGGAAGACTGTAGAAGAATTGATGCATTTTTGTTATGGTGTTGGAGAAGAATATTGAAAGTACCATGGACTGCTAGAAGAGCAAACAAATCTGTGTTTGAAGAAGTACGGAATGCTCCTCAGAAGCCAGGAAGGCGAAACTTCATCTCTCATACTTCTTGCAAGTTATTAGGAGGGACCAGTCCCTGGAGAAAGACATAGTTGGTAAAGTGGAGAGTCAGTGACAAAGACCAGTAATCGGCTTAAACTTAACAATGATTGTGAGGATGGTGTAGGACGGGGTATGTTTGGTTCTGTTGTGCACAGGGTTGCTATTAGTGGGAACCGTCTCAACAGTATCTAACAACAACAACAGCAAAAGGTCTAGTGACTGAAATGTCACCGTCTGTCAGATAGGACCCTGCTTTCCACCAGCAGTGGGGCCCCTATTGCTTTCACATAGATGGGGACTCCAGAGTCTTATCCTGAAAGTTTGCTTCCTCCGGTCACACTTGTGGTGCCAATCACATGAGCCTTTGTTCATATGAGACAGCACACATAGCCGTGCTTCTTTACTAGTGCAGAATGCAATCCTAAAATGAGTGAGAAAGGAAGGGAAGCAGGAAAGGGAAAGTCAATACAAGGTTGGGCATTACTAAGCTGGCCACATCTTCAGAAGCAACATTACCATTTGCTTAGTCACATAGATCACTCAGTCACGTCTGATGGACCAAATGGAACCACCGCACTCCATACGCTGGACTGCTCCTAGCTCTTGTCTTTCATGGTTAAAATGTTTACGTACAAGATCTTAACTCCCTAAATTTCAGTGTAGAGTTCCTTGGACTCTCCAGGCAGACCCCATGAGCCATACTGTGGAGTGCTAAGTCAAGAGAGATTCGAGTAACTGAGCTTCTAGGTCGGTCCATGTCAGACGCTGGCCTCCACCCTATTTCTTCTTGTTAGGTGCCACTGAGTTGGTTCTAACTCACAGCAACCCTATGCACAACAGACGGGAACCCTGTCTAGTCTTACATCACCCCCATAATTACAATGTTTGAGTCCAATGTGATTGTCACTGTGTCAGTCCATCTCTTTGGGGGTCTTCCTCTTTGTCACTTACCTTCCACTAAGCATGATCTCTTTTTCCAAGGACTGGTCCATTGTGACAACGTGTCCAAAGTATGTGAGACAAAGTTTCACAATCCTCCATTCTAAGGAACATTCTGGCTGTACTTCTTCCCAGACTGATTTGTTTGTTCTTCTGGCAGTCCATTGTGCTTTCATTTTATCTCTGCCAACACCATCATTAAAATGCTTCAATTCTTCTAAGGTCTTTCTTATTCATTGTTCAACTTTCACATGAATATGAGATGATTGAGAATACCATGGTTTGGGTCAGGTGCGCCTTAGTCCTCAAAGTGACATCTTTGCTCTTGAACACTGTAAAGAGGTATTTTGCAGCAGATTTGTCTAAGGCAATATGTATTTTGATTTCTTTACTGCTACTTCCATGATCATTGATTATGGATCCAAGCGAAATGAAGTCTTTGGCAGCTTCAATCTTTTCTCCATTTATCATGATGTTATTTATTGATCCAGTTGTGAAGTTGTTTTTTTTTTTTTTTTTTTTTTTTTTTTACATAGAAGGTCTTTGGTCTTCATCAGTAAGTACTTTAAGTCCTTTTTGCTTCCAGCAAGCAAGGTTGTGTCACCTGCATATTTCAGGTTGTTAATGAGTCTTCCTCTAATTCTGATGCCATGTTCTTCTTCATATGATCCAGCTACAGAAGGCTGTAATAATACATGATGTTAGAAGAACACAGGTGGGTGAGAGCAGGCAACACTCACAAGGTGCCCAGACTGCGTCACTTACAGAAAGACCGAAGCCAAAATGAAGAGTGCAGGTTTCCCAACAAGCAAAAAAGCAGGGTGTCCAAAAATATTGAGCTTCTAGTCAGGGTCAGTATTTCTGAGTCCCAGTTGATCAGCTGTGGGGCCTAATGAGTAAATCACATCTCTGAAGTTGTTAAATGAGATGATGACATTCACTTCACAAAGTTGTGAGACTTGAAGTCAAAGATGATGCAAAGAATCATGCTAAGTGGTGAAGAATCCATATAAACAGGACTGAGGTGGTTGTCACAGCTACAGACTGTGGTTGTGTTTGATGGTGTTGGGCTGGGCGGAGACTGCAAAGGCATTACAATATTCAGTGTTAATTTGACTTCAGCTAACCAATAGTGACTCAGTATTGTGCACACTCCCCTGCTTCTAACTGTTTGGTGAGAGAACATCAAGTAGGAAGTCCTCTAATCATTTTTTCTCCATCCTTTATCCCCTCAATGATTGGCCTTTTATGGGCAGAGACAATATCTAATATATGATTGTCCACTGTTCTGTTCTGTTGCCCCCTGTTCTAGACCCGGTCCTGGGGGCTCTGTCTGCCCTTTAGTAGCTGCACACTCATTCATGACATGAATGAGTGAACAAATGTTTCCACATCTTTGCCTAGAGGGTCCCCAATAACTGAATGCTCCCCCTCCTCCATTCCTCATTCCTAGTAAAATCCAATGCCCTTCAAGTGGACTCCAATGCCAACTCAAGCAGACCCCATGTGTGTCAGAGAAGAACTGTGCTCCATACGGTTTTTAGAAGGAGATAGCAAGGACTTTGATCTGAGGTGAGTTTGAGTTAAAAAGCCCAGTGTGTTTGCAAACAGTTAACATGCCCAGCTGCGGAGTCCCACCACAGTATAGAACCCTTTCTCACATCACAGTTCAGTGGGAAGTCAGTGCATGGTGGAATGGCTGAATTTGTCACCTGTTTCCTTGGCCAGACCTGGAGCACATTCATCATGTCCCCAGCCTCCTTTGGGTCAGAAATGAATCTGCAATGCTCACACGGAGAAGAGCTTGGACCAAATTTGTCTGAAAACTAATTGACTGAGCTTGTTGTGAATTGCAGTCAAGTTGGCTGGACTCATGGTGACCCTATAACAGAAGTCCTGCACCATCTTTAAGTCCTTTGATATGCTTGAGCCCACAGCTGAGTGTATTGGATCAAACCAGTTCATTGAAGGATTCTCTCATTTTCCATGGACTGTCTTTAGCAAACCGGATGTCCGTTTCTAGCAAGGTTTGCAAAGCAAATCATTTTTACTTAGAGTTGTGTTTGAGATCTACAGACAATGGGGAAACCTACAGCTCACAATCAATTCGATTTGGCAATCCTGGTGTGGCGCTGGGAGCTAATAATGCACTGGACTGCAAAGTTGGTTTGAACCGCAAGGTCGGCAGTTCAAACTCAACAGCCACTCCTCGGAAACCCTATACAGGGTGGCTATGGGTCGGAACCAACTCTATGACACTCAACAACAACACCAACAACAGAACCTACAGCCAATCTGACTCAGAGCGACCTTACGCAGACTAGAAATGTGCCTTAGGGTTCCTGGGACTGTATATCCATACAGGAGAAGGTAACCTCTCTTTCTCCCACTCAGCAGGCAGATTTGAACGATGACCTTGTGGTTAGCAGCCCAACGTTTAATACACTGTGCCACCACTGAAATGTTTCTACCTAGCAAATGTTTCTCAATGAATGAACTGGGGTGTCTGACTCTCCTCTCTGGATCCTGAGCCCCTGGTTCGCTGGCTCAATCTAAAACTAGGCTTGCCCTGGCCTTGGGGGACCTTCGAGAAAGCTTGCTGGATGCTCCCACTGGACGCTCAAGGCCTGAGATGCCCCCAGTGAAGTCAGGGATAGCCAATTTGTAAACAACGTCTCCGGGATACTTCCCAGAAAACAGACTTGTTGATAATCTTGCCTGATCTGCAGTTGGTTGAGAAAAAGTCTCAGAGTTGGGGGTCCTCTCTAAAGCAGATTTCAACTCCTTCCAAGCTGAGGTCGAAGAGAAAGGTTCAGGGCCCGGGTTAGATCGCGGAGCAGGTGCGCGGCCCCGGGGCAAGGAAGGTGGTCAGCACCCTCCAGCCCCTGCAATGGGAGACCCTCTGGGGGCCTCCCGACACGGTAGAGAGTAAAAGGGGCTCTCCCCAAGTCAGTCATGGCCGCCTGCCCGCCGCCTCAGGAGAAATTCAGAGAGGTGGGCAAACAGCGAGTAAGTCTCCCAGAGCTGAGAGTTCTGGTCCTTCAGGGCGAATAGAGCGATGCTCGAGCGCCCACTACACAAGAACCTCGCTAGATGGAGACGCGGTCTCACTGCAGCGGTGCTGGCGGCGGCGGGGAGCGCGGGCGGGAGCGCAGCCCGGGCGGGAGGCGGCGAGTGCTGGCGCGGCTCACGTCTGTTTTCCTTTTTCGTGCCGTGTTGATTTCGCCTCCGCCCGCGGCCCTGCTGCCCGCTAGGCAGCTCCGGCCCCCCGCCTCCCGCCACCGCCTTTCGCCGGCCGGCGTGACGGGCGCGGAGAGCCGGCACCCCCGCGGCGCCACAGTGCTGAGCGG
>NW_006408543.1:14535499-14546322 GCF_000296735.1 Chrysochloris asiatica
CGGGGTGCCGCCCTCCCGGCCCGAGCGCTGCCAGGCGCCACCCGGAGCCCTCGCGCCGCGCAGGCCCCAGCCGCGCGCAAACTTTTGCTCCAGTGCCCGGCGCTCCTCCCTGAGCGTGAAGCCCCCCGGCGTCCGCGCCGCCCCAAGGGTGAGCATCGAAGCCCCGCCTAGAGGGCGGGGGATTGGGGAGGCAGCACGCTTTAAATGGGGGGACGTCCGGCGGCTCCAGAGCAGAGCTGGCGTGGGGTAACGCGGACCTCCTTTCCTGGAGCGGAGGAGCTGCTGGGGCCACCGCCAGCCAAGGTGGCACGAGGCTCCGAAGGGGCGAGGGTGGAGCTGGAGGCGGGCTAGGGAGGGGGGCGAGGGCAAATGGGGGTGCGCACGGAGGTGCCTATGTTGCAGTGTGCGCAGTGATAGCTGGCGGGGCAGAGGGTGCACGCAGCATGTGATCGCGGGTAGGTTTGTCTGCAGGGTCGGCGAGTGTGCAGGAGTGTTAGTGGGTGTGCCCGCCGGCTTTGAAGGGTGCTCACAGTGGGGGTGAGTCGTGCATGGTGGTTTTGGGGGTGTGCACGCGGCCAAGGTGTGCACGCAGGATTCTGGGGGTGTGCACGGAGCTTAGGTGTACTCTCTGGGTTTGGGAGGTGTGCACCGGGAGAGAGTGTGACTGTCGGTCTGCAGGCTTCTGTGAGTGTGTGCATGCAAGGTCAGTGAGTGGGCAGGCTTCACTGAGGATGTCCCAGGGTGAGGGACGTGCCCGCAGGCCGGGCTGGTACGTGTGCAAGGGGGGTGGTGAAGATGGTGCCCATGCAGCCGCGCGTCTGACCCGAGCCTCGCTCCTCTGACAGGTCGCGGCGAGAGTGGGCGCGGGGGTGGAAATGCTGCTCCGGGACCTGGTGCTGCGCCGAGGCTGCTGCTGGCCCTCGCTGCTGCTACACTGCGCGCTCCACCCGCTCTGGGGTTTCGTGCAGGTGAGTGGGGTGCCTGCTGGACCTCCTGGGCAGGCTGTCTAGGGAAGTGGCACTTCAATTCTCGCTTCCTGCAGCGGCCCCTCTGATTGGTCCTGGGAGAGTTTAGGAATAGAAAAGAAGCTAGGGTCCCTGTACTTAAAGTCTAAAAACAAAACAACTCTGCAGAGAGGTGGCCTGGATCTGCCTAAAGGACAGGGCCTTGGAATGAACTCTGTGAAAATAACAGTCAAATGGGGTGGGGGGAGGGGGGCAGCCTTAGGGTTTAACAAACTTAAAAGAAAAAGCAGTTCCAGGAATCTGCAGTCATTGCCCACCGGAACCACTGGTCAGTTTCAAATTAGCCTTCAGTTGGCCTTCCAAGGCCCAGGCTGTGTTATTGGATGCCATGCAGTTGGGGTATGAACAGGGTATGCGTGGGGAATATAAGGAGGGACTCTCCACAGATAAGGACTGCCTGAAAATGGAAGCTGTTACCCTTGATCCCAGACCCTGAGGCCACCATTAGCTGCCGTGACATCTATTGGAATCAGGGTGAGAAACAGACCAGATGGTTCCTCATGCTTTCCGGGATGCCTCCAGTCTGTGGGACAATGGAAGAGTGAAGAGGTGGACTTTGGTGTCATCTCAGAATATTCTGCCCCAGCTTTGTCCTTACCAGATGCAGGGTTTGGGGCAAGTCACTTGTCTGAGGCCCCATTTCTTCTTCCTCATGGTGCTAATGAGATAAAGCAAGCATGAGGTCTGGAACTTGCTAACAGAACAATAGCTTACTTCTGCCATGGTTAGTGATAGTAACGTGGCTCCTGAATCTGATTTACTGAGTACTCTGCCAGGTAGTTTCTGGAATTGCTAGTCATTCAGCAGACTCTGAAGGATGTTTTCACTGCTTTCACCCTCGAGGGACCCACTCTGGGGTATTTACAACTTCATGTTCTCCTGGTGGCACTTTGGCACTTGGGGACGGTTCAGATGGCTGCTCTGAGTAGGTGGTGGTGGTGATGGGGGGACAGGCCAGAGAAGTAGGGATGGGGCAGTTTGCTGGTCTGTCATGTCTATGGACTGCCCCAAGTGATGGAGCCCTGCTGGGAACCAGTTCCGTCCAGCCTGCCCAGATGGTGGCTTGGGTGACACTCAGAGAGATCCAGGGGCTATGACACTGGGACAAAGGGAGCCAGTCAAGTGCGCCAGGAGCCAGTACATTCTGCTCCCAACGGCCGTCCCCGGCTTCTGCCCTCTTCACTGGTTTACCTCGTTCTCACTCACAATTGTTTTCCTTTCGGAGTTGACAGTTTTGTTTAATGTGTGAAACAGCTGTTATGAAACTCAGCCGTACCTCCTCAGGATTCAGGGTTTTGTCACTTGTAAACACTTTGGTGGTTTGGGATCGACTTCCCTTGTCATTGAATGTGGAGCTAAACCTCTGATGTTAAGTTCATGCAGTTTTGATATTCGTTTGTTTATAGTTTTCTCTCTTCTGTAAGAGTTTTTAGCTACTACGGTGAAGAATTTGAGGATATTGTCTGTCTCCAAGGCTAGAATTCTGCTGCATGAGGTATCGTTAGGTACAGTTTAAGCAGTTCCGACTCATTACAACCCCAGATACGACAGAATGATACACTGCCTGGTCCTGGGCCAAACTCACAATTGTTGCTGTGTTTGATTTGAGCCCATTGTTACAGCCATTGTGTCCATCCATCTTCTTGAGGGTCATCTGTTTTCGTGGACCCTCTACCAAGTGAGATGTCCTTCTACAGGGGCTGGCCCCGTCTGATAAGATGTCTATACTAAGTTTGAACAAAGTAGCTGGGCTGAAACCAACTACCTTCCACTCCGGTACATAATGGTTACAAATCGGGCTGCGAACCTCAAGGTCAGCAGTTTGAAACTACCTGCTGTTCCGTGGGAGAAAGATGAGGCTTTCTGCTCCCATAAAGATTTACAGCCTCGGAAACCCTGTACAGGGTCACTCTGAGTCGGAACCGACTCCACGGCACATAACCACCACCACCACCACCCTCCACTACTGCCACCAAAAGAAATCATTATTTGGAAGCAACTTAGTTTTTAAAACAGTGTCCTACAGCCTGGTAGTAATTTGCACAAGCAGTTGTGTGTGTGTGTGTGTGTGTGTGTGTGTGTGTTTAGATGCCATTACTCAATTCAGGTCAGAGTCTGTGAAAATCAATTTGAAAAGGGACCTTTCAGACAAATAACATCTTGACTTCGGAAGAATTCATCTACAAATGACAGGAACTGAGGACCCAAGAAAAGGGGGGCTTTGGAACAAACAGACTGGTCTTTCAACAAGAGAGCTAAAGGAACTTAAGAGGAGAAATGGAAATGCATGACCCCATGAGTTCCCTTTAAGCAGAGGGGATAAAATCCATCTTGTCATAGTAGGTTCTGAAATATAAAGAAAGATTTTAAAACATGAACGTTTGGCCAAAAGAATCCCCCAAAGCAGTAAACATGAGGAAGGGTAGGCGCACATCACAACATCTGACAATTCACAGGGTAATTGATAAGGCAACAGACTAGTAGTTCCCCAATGCACCAAGTTCTTATGTTGAAATCAACCCAACATCCTTAATGCTGTCCAGATGATAAGAAATGTAATCATTCAAGTTAGATGATGGCATTTAAATGACCAGATGAGTTGGTAGGGGCATGTCTTAACCTTTTTTCTCTTTTCTTGAACTGTTCTAGAATTGAACTTTTGTGATTTAGCGTTCTTCTAAGTTCACTTCTAGATGATTGCTTCTTTTGCAAGTGGAGAGAGTGACAGCCCAAGAGATTTATTGGGTATGACAGCAGTGTGTCTCATCAAGTTACGGTGGAGCTGGCTGTCTCCATAAATGATGCCAGAAATCGTCAGCTTTATGGGTCGCCCTCCGAAAGTACTAATCATGGTGACAGGCTCTGACCGGGCCATGAGGCTCCGTGTTCTGAGGCATGGCGCCCCAGGCCCAAGAGTTGCTGAACCCCTGCTAAAACCAGGCACCATAACTTCATTATCCAGCAGAATTTACAGGCCACCTACTGTATGCTAATGGAGTCCAGGTGTGGTGCTGTAGAATAAACACTGAACTGCAAAGTCAGTGGTTCAAACTCACCAGCCGTGCCTTGAAAACCCTATACAGGATCGCTATGAGTCAAAACTGACTCAGTGGCACTTAACAACAACAACTGTATGCTAAGCTTTGTCTTACGTGCAAAGGATGGAGGCCTTGCTGCTCTCATGGAGCTGATAGTTTGGCAGTGGAGAGATCATTAAACAAGTAACTACAGGCAAGTGGAAACAAACAGCCAGGAGACAGAACCTTACTGAGGAGCCCGAGACGCCTGGTAAATGTAGTGCTCCTGCTAATATAAGAGACTGAGGAGGCAGGACGGGAGGTGGGGGAGAAGCATCCTGGTAGAAAGCTGCCCTGAGGCTTAAGGAGAGAATGGGGGCGTTGGATGCAAGGCCACTGGTGTAAGCCACTAACTTTGTGCTTTGCAATTTGAACTTGACCCTGAGGACCACAGCAACCACTGAGGGGTTTAAGTAAGAGATCACATGATCTTAGATTGACATTTCAGGAAGTTCCAGCACAGAGTATGGATTGGGGAGAGGATGACTGGCGAGAGGCAGGGAGGCTAGTGAGAGTTTAGTTATCATATTTAGCAAATGAAAACACAAGGTTTCCAGGTATATTTGAATGCCAGATAAGCAAAGATTTCTTTTCTTGTTTTAAAATTAGCATAAGTATATCCCTTAAGGAGCTCTGGTAGCATAGTGGTTACGAATTGAACTGCAAACTACAAGGTCAGCAGTTCGAAACTACCAGCTGTTCCGTGAGAGAAAGATGAAATTTTCTGCTCCCATAAAGATTTACAGCCTTGGAAACTTTGTACAGGGTCACTATGAGTCGGAACCAACTCCATGGCATATAACCACCACCACCGTATGCCTTACAACATTGGGATATACTCATACTACAAAACAAACAATGTTTATCCAGCATTTGGTTTGACAGGTTGCCCTGTATCTTATCTGACAATCCTTGGTAAGAGGTAGATGCTGCTCAGGAGCTATGGCAGTCCGTGGTCTGGTTTAGGGTGGTGGCATTGAGGATGGATTCAAAGTGAATTGAGAGTGGAAGGATTCAAAGACTATGTAGGAGGCAGTATCCAGGGGACCAGGTGAGCCAGAGGGCAGAAAGCTGCCCAGGACTTGGACAGAGGGCGGAGAAGGGGTAATAATGCCGAGAACTGGTAGCCTTGTGTTCCCTGGACCTTTGAAGGCCAGAAAGTGTCTGGGAAGAGAACGGTATGTAATAGACACGCTGAGACAGGCACCTGTGGTCTCTCTTTGACATCCCTCCAGCCCGGTGACAGAGCCACAGAAGAGAGGTGAGTTCTGTTACCTATTACATGTACTAAGTCCTCGGGTAGCGCTGTATGATAAGCATTAGTGGTTCAAATCTACCAGCTGCTCCTCGGAAACCCTATACAGGGTCACCATGAGTCGGAACCAACTTTATGGCACTTAACAACAACAAAAGTCTAGGTGGCCTCAGTTCCTAATGGTGATGACCATCAGGGACTTATCTCTCTGTGACCACAGCAAAGATAGATAGGATCCTGAGGATGCTGCAGAGCAGGGGCAGGAAAGTAGGCTGGAAGACGAAGTGGTTCCCGGAAGTAAACGTAGCAGTTTTTGTTCTGTGGGTATAAAACATAAGAACTTCCCTCCTCTCCTTTTTAGCAGAGGTAACTTTGCTTAAAAGTTACCACTTGTACTTCCTTGAGAGACTCCCCAGTAGATAAACCAGCCAGGAGCCAAAACAAAATAACCAGTGATGGAGGCTTTGTCTCCACTCCCACCAATTCAACCAGCAGAACCCTGAAACAGAGTCAGAGTTGGGGGATGAACTAGATCCCATGCTTTCCCACCTATGGGTAGACCCACCCTTCCACACGTTTTTATTGAGCGGGCATTGAATCCTACTTGGTTTTTCTGAGCACATTATCCCTGCTGTTGAGTGTGGGTAATAATACCTGCCTGTCTTGGTTAGTCTCAGGATGCAAGAAGAAGGTGGTTCATGTGTCTGGCACATAGTAGGGAGAAGTAAAGTACAGACATCTCTACCTGCTCCTCAACTTCACAGTTGATTGTAAAGGAGATAGACAATAGAAAACAGAGGGGGCAGTGCTGAAAAGAGAAGTGCTTTGTTGCAGTAATGGGCAGGTGGATCTGATTCAGGGATGTGTGGGATTCAGAACGGTTTGCCCAAGAAGGTTACGAGAGAGATGGGTTTGATGAATGACTTGAAGTTGGCAAGAGGATGTTGCTGTTGTTAATGGCCCTGAGGTCAGCCCCTGACTCATGGGGGCCCCATGCACAATGGACAAACTGTTCCCCGGTCCTGCACCATCCCCAGGACTGGCTGTCATCAGACCTTGGGATCCACAGGGTTTCCACTGGCTGATTTTCAGAAGCAAATCTTTCTAGTCCATGTTAATCTGAGAGCCTCTTTGAAACCTGTTCAGCATCATGCCAGCACATAAGTCTCCGCTGATGGACAACTGGTGGCTTCACATAAGGTGCACTGGCCAGGAATCAAACCCGAGTTTCCCTCGCAGAAGGTGAGAATTCTACCACTGCCTGCTGGCAGGTGGATAAGGGGTCTGAATATGCAGAGGTCCAGGTGAATGAGGGCCAACAGCAACAGACCTACATAGGATTAAGCTACCTGGCAACTCTGCCAAGTGAGGACATCTAAGTGAGGACTGCCCCTCAGGGAGAACAATTAGACCAGACTCAGTGCCTCTCTCAGTGATAGCCATTGGTTAAGAGTCATTATTGCTAAGTGCTGTTGAATTGGTTCCGACTCATAGTGACGCTGTATAGGGTTTCTAAGGAGCAGCTGGTGGATTTGAACTGCCAATGTCTTGATTAGCAGCCCAGTGCTGATCCTGGGAGTGATTGTACCCATTCCAGTGGCATGGTAGATTTTTAACATGCAGAGCACTTTCTCAACTGCCTCATCCTCCTTCAGTCTTGCAACTTGGCCCCAATTTCTCTGACTTCGATTTCGTCACATTAGACACTCTTGTACATCTGTGCCCTTATATCCGCTCACAGAAATAGGGCATTGGGTCAGGCCAGGTTAAACCAACGTGCTCCTCTTGAACTCTGGCCACATACATTGCACCTTGCAGAGTAGGAAAGTAATTGGTTTGGCAGCGGTATTGCTGGAATTTCATAGAGTTCAGCAGATGCTCACAGCCTTGGTGGCCAGCCACTGGGAGAAGGGAACTTTCGAGCAACCCCAGGAGTCTTAGAAGGTTGGCATCCAGAGGAGGACAGGCTCCATAGTAGGTGATGGGACCACCACCCCAGAAAACAAGCCACTGGACTAGGCCCTAGCATGTAAGGAGTTTGTTGGCTCTGTGAAATAATTGCAAAAATTCACCCTATCCTGGAGCCTGCTTTTCCCGGTGGGAGGTGAGATAGTCTTCTGGTTTGAAATGCTGTCACTGGCCCTTTAAGGTGGCTAGCAGGTGCTTCTTGGGGTTGTAGATTTTAAGCGAGACCGTAAGTCAGTCTACCTCCTACTGCTAACTCTGTGGCCATTCCACAAGCCTGTCCATCTCCAAGTGCCCAAGGGAGTCTTTTGGGCTTTTGCTACCAAGCCCTGGAAACGAGCATAGGGACGACATTTGTCTCCAAACCAGTTGACTTGAAACCAACACCAACTCATGACTATCTTCTGTGTGTCAGAGTAGAACTGTGCTCCAAAGGTTTTTTTTCCCTCAGAGTTTTTGATGGCTGGTTATTTTCAGTAGATAGCCAAGCCTATCTTTTGAGGTGTCTCTGAGCGAACTTGAACCCCCAGCCTTTCCGTTAGCAACTGAGCATATTAATCATGTGTACCACCCAGGGATTCAGGGTTGGCCTGCCGGGAAACTGGAGTTTGTGGGTTTGAATGCTTTCAGAGATGATAGCCAGAGATATTAATCATGGCCATCCCTCGGAGAGTGTTTATGGAAGGGAGGGGACCACCAGCTCTTCCCTCCATACCTTTAAATCAGCTTGCTTCCTGGGAAGACACAGAATGCTAAGCTCATGCATTTATGTGGCTAAATGGCTTAAGCAAAGGTCTGCATCCAAGCCCACCAGCAGCTCCACAGAAGAAAGATGAGGCCATGTAGCTTTGTAAACATTCACACTCTTAGAAAGTCCTTGTGGCAGTTCTATGCTGTTCTATAAGATCACCGTGAATCAAAATAAAATAGATGGTGGTGGAGTTTGGTTTTAATGGTGTTGAGAGACATTTTGGCAGTCAACCTAAACTAGTGGTTCTTACCTTGGTTGTACATGAGAAGTTGAAATGAAATCCCAGATGCCCCATTCCAGTGGCTGAACATCTGAATCAGTCAGTCCTGGGAGGGTCTAAGACACAGATATATTTTTAAAGCTTCCCAGGAGATTCTAACAGATAGTCAGTTTGAGTACTGCTGCCCACTCCTGAGGTCCTGCCCAGTTTCCAGATGACGAAACTGAAGCAAGTACTGAGAAAGACTCTAGACCAGGATTCATGATTCTGGTTCAGTTTTTATATATTCATTTCTTTAATTCTTTCAGTCATCAAATATTCATTGAGGCTAGGCACCCCCATGAGTGCTGGGTTATTATAACTGTTGTTAAGTGCCACCGAGTCACTTCTGACTCACGGAGACACCCTGTGTTACAAAGAACTGCCCTCATAGGGTTTTCTTGTCTCGGAGCTTTATAGAAGCAGGTCACAAGGCCGTTCTCCTGCAGAGCAACTGATGGCTTTGAACCGATGACTCTTTGGTTAATAGTTGAGCACTTCACCATTGAAGGAAACCTGGTGGCACAGTGGTTAAGTGCTTGACGGAACAGTTAGCAGTTTGAACCCATCAGTCTCTCTGATTGAGAAAGATTGAGTTGACAACATTGGAAACTCTACCGGACAGTTCCGCTGTGTTTTAGGGGGTCACTGTGAGTCAGAATCGACCACCAGGACCACTGTGGGTTATAATAAAAAACAAAGCCCACTGGCATCGAGTGGATTCTGAACCATAGCAACCTTGTAGGTTTCTGAGATTAGAAAGCTTTACAGGAGTCCTGCCATGGTGCTGTAGAACAGACACTGGACAGCTAACAGCAAGGTGGGTGGTTCAAACCCACCAGCTGCTCCTAGGAAACCCTCTACCGGGTCACTATGAGTCTCAGAACTGACTTGTCGGCACTTAACAACAACAATAATAACAAAAAAATCTTTGCAGGAGCATACAACTTCATCCTTGTCTCGTGTAGGGCTGGTGGGTTTGAATTACCAACCTTTTGCTTAGAAATCCAATGCTTGAACCCACTGCTCCACCAGGGCCCCTTGTAGGTTATAAATAATGCTATTGTTGTGAAGTGCCATCGACTAGGATCTAACTCATTTGTTGTTGTTGTTGTTGTTAAGTGCCATTGAGTTGGTTCCAACTCATAACGACCCTGTAGCGATCCGGTAGAATGTTTCCAAGGTTGTGAGTCTTTGAGGGACCAGAAAGTCCAATCTTTCTGCCACAGAGCAGCTGGTGAGCTCAAGCCACTGGTCTTGTGATTCAAAGTCCAGCTCCTCCCCTCTAGAACCACCGGGCTCCATGGGTTATAATGTTGTTATTAAGTGCTGTCGAGTCGGTTCCGATTCAGAACAACCCTATATAGGGTTTCTGAGGAGCAGCTGATTATAATAGTGAGAGGGAAAAAGAGGCCTATCCCCTGTTCCTGAAGAGCTTCAGTCCAATGGTGAAGACACCGATATGGATCAGATATCCAGTCACCTAACTGTCACTTTCTGTCCCCAAGAGTGGAATCTGGTGCCAAGAAATCCTTAAAAGGAGGTTCCATCTGTCCAGAGAAGTCAGAGATGCTGAGAAGGAGCAGCGTGTGTGGGGTGGGGGGATCCCAGACATGGGAACTGTGTATGTGAAGGCTGTGTGGTGGGAGTGAGCTTGGCCAGGGTCCAGAACTGAAAGCGGTGTGGTGTGGACAGGGCAGAGAGCCGAAGTGTGGATGAGATGGGTCTACAGGCATTGTGTGGGGGCTAGGACACCTGCAGGGCTTGGTGGGTTAGGAGAACCACTGAATGCTGGGAAGACAGGCCAAGGGGGACTGGGAGCACAGATGGTTTCGGTGGTTGTTTTTGTGTAGAAAATAGACTAAACGTTGAGCAGGTCGCTCTGACCTCTTGGTCACGGGGTTAGTGGAGCAGAAGCCTTGCTGGATATCATTCTTCCTTCAGTTTGGTGGCTTCACCTTAACGTCTACCGAACAGGGAGCTGATAGTTGGCATACATGTAGCACAGAAAAGGAAGGTAGGAGAGATGGTGAGTTCGGGTTCCTGAAGTGATGGTGTTGCTCTCCTGGCACTATCTAGTGTGAGAACTCTGGGCAGGGACTTGTCCAGCCTGGGCCTCAGTTCCCTCACTTGTGCAATGGGGAGATTGTACAAGGTAACCTTCAAGTTCTTATGCGTTGCTCATAATGTCCAAGGTGCCATAGCTGATCCCTGGCAGAGCTAGAAAGAAACCTTGATCTTCAAACCTCCTGTAGCATCTTCTTGGAACCAACAACTCCACCTTCCTGCCGGTTCTCTTGGGGAGGAGGGGAGTGCAAAGCTACAGGCTAGCCAAGGGATGGATGGGCCCATGACAACTCCCAGTTACCTCATTGTCTTCTACATCTCTTGGGCACATGTGCCCATGTCCACAGGTGACACATGGTGAGCCCCAGAAGTCCTGCTCCAAGGTGACCGACAGCTGCCAACACATCTGCCAGTGCCGGCCCCC
>NW_006408543.1:14546422-14551694 GCF_000296735.1 Chrysochloris asiatica
CCCACCCCCGCCGCCTCCCAGACTCCTCTCGGCCCCACGTAAGTAAAGGCTTACTTCATTTCGGGTTTCTCTGTGTGTTTTCTGGGGCCAAGACAGCCCTGCTTCCTTTGGAATTTTCCACTGGCCGAGCAGGAGGGAAGCCAAGGCCCAACTTTTCCCTGCAGTCTGCAAAACGCCTTTCCCCAGAATGCTCTTTGGAGAAGAGAAGGATGCCTCTCCATTGCTTAATCAGATAAAAGTCAATCTCTCTGTGATGGGTGGCTCTGCCTGGAACCTTCCCAAGTCCAGACGCTTAAAGGGGAGCATCCACAGCATGCTGGTCTGTAATACCCCACCCAGCCACACACCGTCACATTTCGATTTTAAATCACGTTTAAGGAAGCAATTAGTATGGTATTGAAGTTAAGGCTCCCGGAGCAGTTACGTGGATGCGTCTTGACCATTTGCAGCTAATTCTGTTAACAAACCCCCTTTGACCTGCTTGCCTTTGGACAATTTTATCTCTCAACAATCTGATTGTCTGGTCATTCAAACCAAGAAGGGTTTCTTTAGCCCGAAGTGGCCTCAGCCCTGACCTCAACTTGCTCCAACTCCCTGCTTACAATTGCTAGTTAAGGAGATTTCTAAATGGAGAATCTGTGTTTGAGATTTATCACTCGCATGTCAGCCCAGAAAATGGCTGTGGCAGAGGCTGCCTCCACTTCATGAAACATGTAGCCGTGAAATTCTTTGGGGCATGTTTTAAATGACCTTGGCCAGGCTCGTTGTCCTGTTAATGTCAATTACTGCACTGCTAGGCCCCCCACTTGTGTCTCCATCCTTATCTGATCCTCTAGGGTCCCACGCTTCTCAAAAGGCAGCCCCCAAACTACCCACACGGCCTCAGATACTTGTCAAGTACAGTCTCAAGGCCCCTTTCAAACTCCCTGAAACGGATCCTCTGGGGCGAGGCTTGTGAGATGTCACTATAGGAATTTCTGAGGTGATTCAAATGCAAGTTAAAGTTGAGAACCTAAACCTCCGTTCCAGTCCACATAGAATCTTGACTCTGAAGAATCTTTCTATGCCAGGCTGAACACTGTCTTAGTTTCTGGTTTTGGGAGGCCACTGAGTTGATTCCGTCTTGTGACAGAGTAGAATTTCCTTGTAGGGTTTTCTGTATTATACTCACCAGGTCGTTCTCTCATGGAGCCGCTAGGTAGATTCAAACTGCTCACCTTTTGGTTAGCAGTTAAGAACTGAACTGTGTGCACCAGTAGGGTACCTTAGTTTTTTGGTGCTACTAAAGCAGACATACCACAATGGGGTGGCTTTAAAAAAACACAAAGAGAAATGTATTTCCTCACAGTTTAGGAAGTTACAAGTTTAACTCCAGGCTACTGGTTCAAGAACAAGTTTCTGTCTTTGTCTGCTCTGGGGAGAATGGTTGTGTCAGTTTCTCCAAGCAGCAGTTCTTGAGCTCCTGGGCTTGTAGATGGGTGTGGTTTCATTGTTTTCAGATACGTTGGCCTTTTCCCTGTGTCTACTTTTTTTGGTGCTTAATCCTAGATTTCAAAATGATCAGTTTAAGTCACAAAACCCGACACTAATCTGGCCTCATTCAGATAATAAAGGCATCCCTTTGGTCAAATGAAATCACAGCCACAGGTGTAGGGATTAAGATTCCTACACATATTTTGAGGGGACACAATTCAGTTCATAATATTTGCCCTCTTCCTCTCTCCTGAAGGAATCCTTGGACTTGTACTGTGAGGCTGGCCTCAGATACCTGCCCCCTTCCTTTGGAATTCCTCCCCCCGTCCTTGGTCTCCAGGCATGTGCCATTGTCCCTAATGGTCCCACAGCCCCTACTAGAATCCCTTCAGTTCATCTCATGCTTCCTGAATACCCATGCCAGTTGCTGGAATCTTTCAGAGTCACGGGAATAGCTTCCTGTCAGTAATCCATAGGTATGTTCTGGAAAAACACAGCAGTTGTTCACCAGGGGCAGTGGAAGTCCCTGAGTTGCTCGGTAAAACTACAACCATAGTAAATGGTAGCAATGCCTTGGGTCTTAAAGAATAAGTGAGATTATTCCAGGCTGATGAGGACATGGTGGGAAAAGGACACCCAGGCAGAAGAAACAGCAATGCACAAGGACTTGGAAAGATGACTAGTGGTTTTAAGGGTTAAGATGTGGATGGAGCAGGCTTTGAGACTGGAACAGTGATCAAGGGGTGGACTGTAAGGGGCCATTGTGCCTGGCTGAGTAGCTCACACTTCATCTGTATCTGAACACCGCCTATTATTTACTTCATTTCTTTCTTTAATTAGACTCATGTTATGGGTTAGACCTACTCGACAGCACAACGTTTATACAAATTAGTTTTCAAAGAAGACTTTCTATATCAGTCACAAATGAAAAACTAGTATTCTTTGCCACAAATAGAAGACGACCATAAAAAGCAATGCAGTGTTTAAAAACACTAAATGTTAAAACATAAAAACAAACCAATGTTCTAAAATTCTAATCTACCGCGGAAGGTTCTGAGACCTTCTCTCTTTTTGGTAAAAAAGGAAAGAAGTAGTGATAAAGATGTCAAAAGCCACAGCTGTTGTTGTTAAGTGCCATTGAATTAAATGCCAACTCGTAGCGACTCTGTCTAGGTTTCTGAGGAGCAGCAGCACCATTCTAAGCCTCTCTCCATGAAAAAAACTAGATGTTTTGCAATAGAATTAAATAAGCCAATTTTTTTTGCAATAGAATTAAATAAGCCAATTTTTTTTGTTATAGGCCACAACACCTTTGAGTACTATGTCCATGTAGCATCTAAAATCATCTCACTTAACTGTAGGGACTTGCCCAGTCATTTAGGAAACTCTGCTATATGGACAGGGATGGGTCTCCTGGGATGTGAAGCAGGAAAGGACTGGATCCAGTATCCTCTACATCAGAAAGATAAACTCTTTTCTTTAAGCTTTTATTGTGAACTGAGTGATAGTTTACATGGGAGAACATCCATTCTGCACTCATCATATCATATTTCGTTTCATTGCCATGATTACAATCCCCTCCGTGCATCATCATTTAACAGTATTTGCTTCTGTTCCTCTGTCTTTGTTTTTTGATGTACCCCAAAACACTCAGGAATATTTAATCATTTAAACAACCAAAGGGCACATTCTGCAAGCCTGTCTCCTGGCCACCAGCACACAGCCTGTCTCTTTCCATGAGTCTAGAGTCCTTAGCTGCTCTGTCTCTCCATTTCATGATCTCTGCCTCCATCTCTGGTATTGCTGCTTCTCTGGTTAGGATCCCACATTTTGCTTATGCTCTTCTTCCTTGATAGTCCTAGGGTCCTCTGTTCCTGGAATGTTGGATTAACTACGCCCTCCTTTTTGTTTCAAAATTTCTACCTTTACAGTTGTGATAATCACAATTAGTCATGATTTACTACTATGATTCAGTAGTAAACAGTTATTTACTACTGAATCATAAGAATCTTCTCCCCATGTCCTTTCACCAGACCCATCTAGACAAGATGAAAACTATTCATTGGGGATTCTGCCTTCCCCCAGACACTCTGAAACTAAATTCCCTCTTGAAAACTTGTAAGCCACTCACTTCATGCCTTTATAGCGCCAGAAAGATATACTCTCGACTCTCTTGGCAACGTAGAGGGTGGGCTGAGGCGAACTCAAGTGGAATATTGGAGATAATTCAGGACCCAGGAGGGTGTGAGTACAACAGAGGGTTGAGCTTTGGTCCTGAGGGTGGTCCTGAGTGGAGGGAATTAAGCTTTGATACTACAACACTACAACAGGACTTTTCCATTTACACTGGCACAAATCCACCTTGAAGTAGCTTAAGCCTACATCAAATGTAGATGTCTACAGCCCACCCCCCAGGATTCCTGATTCAGCAGGCCTGGGATTCCAGTTGCCAGTGAGTCCATTCTAACTCATAAAACCTCATGTGTATCAGAATACAGAGAACTATGCTCTGTATGTTTTTCACTGGATGATTTTTCATAAGTAAATATACAGGCCTTTCTTCCAAGGAACCTCTGAGTGAACTGGAACCTTTACCCTTTTAGTTAGCCATCATGCATGTTAACTATTTGTACCACCCAGGGATGCCAGGTCTGGAGGGTGGGACCTGGGAGTTTGCATTTCTAGTAAAATTTTAGGTGCTTCCAGTTGGGAAACACACTTTGAGAACCAGTTTCCCAGAGAATAACAGGTCAAAGGGTTTTGAAGTCAGACCCAGCCTTGCATCTGTAACACTGGGCACAGTACATCCCTCCTAGAACCTCAGTTTCCTCATCTGTAAAATGGGGTCCCTGCTCACTCCCTGAGGAGGGACTGTGTGAAGATGGGAAATGAATGTGGGATGTACTGGACAGATACTATGTGCCCGTGGCAGACTGGCTTTCTGGCCCTCCAGACCTGGGCCAGTCCTCGTTCACTAGTCTTAACTGCTCAGAGCTTCAGTGTCCACATCTGTAAAATGGGTGCCTACTTGGTAGGGCTGTTGTGAGGATTCAGTGTATGTGAGAGGGCTTCAAAAAGTCCATGAAAAGAAAATGGGATTTTTCCATGAACTTATTGAAGCCCCCTCATATAAAGCACACAGCAAGGAAACTGGAACCCAGTGGACACTTAACAAGTTCAGCTAATAAATAGTATTGATAATGATATAGTAATGATAGCAGGGCATTAGCCTTTGAAACAATTCATGTGTTTGGCTTTAAGAAAAAGGTTGGAGGTTGAAGTTCACCCAGACCTTTTCTTTTCTTTTCTTTTTTGTGCTTTTATGGTTTTATTTAGTACAAATAAAACTCGAAAACAGGCTGTCTATTCATTTTCTTTGCTGCGCAGCCTGGCGTTGGAATTGGTGACTCTGATGGCCAGCTGGGCTGCTGTTTCCACGTTAGCTTTACAGTTCTTGGAGGAGACGCTGTGAGCAATCGCTGCACAGTCAGATTTGTTGCACCTTAGCAGCACCTCCAGCTCTTTGACGTTGTGAACCAGGAACTTGCGGAAGCCGCTGGGCAGCATGTGTTTTGTCTTCTTGTTGCTCCCATAACCAATGTTGGGCATTAAGATCTGGCCCTTAAATCTTCTCTGCACCCTGTTGTCAATGCCTCTGGGCTTGCGCCAGTTACACTTAATTTTGATGTAACGATCTGATTGGTGCCGGATGAACTTCTTGGTCCTCTTTTTGACAATCTTGGGCTTCACCAGGGGTCTGAGATGGCTGCCTCCTCCATAGGTAGTGCAGAAGAAGACA
>NW_006408543.1:14551957-14605560 GCF_000296735.1 Chrysochloris asiatica
ACATTTACTGACCCACATAGCGTCACCGTAAGTTAAGAGCAACAGTTTAAGATTCAGACGTGGAATTGCTTAACTGTGGTTCTAGGATCCGCTGCTGGGAAATCAGACTAGAAAATCAAGGAGGAGATGGGAACTTTAGAAGCAAGCAGACTCCTCGAGATCTTCAATAGAAAAAATAATCAAAGGTTTGCAGAGAATTCCACCAGGTCCCTTCCTGGGCAGCCCTGTTAGGCACAACGTCCTCAAAGTTGAACAGGGTTCCCAGGCAAAGGTATTTCTGGAAAGTGTGGGTGGGAATGAACCCTGGCAAATGTTTCGCAAAGCCCGTAGCAGCCTGCCAAGCTCAGGAGCTGGGCTTGCTCTGTAAGCGTCAGGGATGGCCTTCCAGATAGCAGAGGTCGGGGAAGGAGACATATAGGCCCTCAAGGAAAAGCACCCCTGCACCCCACCGGCAAGATCTGCTTTAGAGGCCAGTGGAGCCCAAAATAGCCGTGACAGAACAGAGGCATGAGCCTAATTCGAGTGCCCGATTCGAGTTCAAGGTCCTGCTATATAGATCTTGTTTGCATGCATTTTATTCTTAGAAAAGCCATGAATGAGGTTAAGTGATTCCCCAAAGGACACACAAGGCAGAGCTGGAGCTAGAAATGTCACCATCCAACTCCCCTCCTACGTAACAAGGGTCACGCTTTACAGAGAAAGAAGCAAACTGACTGTGGAAGTTCTCGAAAACTGCTTTGACTCACCCAGAAAACTAGGAGGAAAAACCAATCCACCAAACCCATTTCATCGAGTTGGTTCCAACTCACAGCAACCCTAGAGAACAGAGGCAAACTGCTCCTAGGACCTCCCAGATGGTAAGTCTTTACCAAAACTGACTGCCAAATCTTTCTCCCATGGATGTTCAAATGACCAACTTTTTTTTTGTCAGCAACTGAACTCTGAACCACACTGCATCACCAGGGATCTGTAAAAAGCTGCTGCTGCTGCTGTGAAGTGTCATCGAGTCAGTTCTGACCCATCAGGGCCCTCTATAGGGTTTCCGAGGCGCAGCTGATGAGCTTGAACCACCGACCTTGCAGATCAAACGGCTTTGCAGTCTGGCACATTAACCCACAGTGCCACACGAGGAAAAGCTAGAGGGCAACCAATATTTAGTCCTTAGTTCACTACTGCTGAGTGCTGTTGAGTCAGTTCTGACTCATAGCGATGCTGTATAGGGCTTTCCAAGGGGCAGCTGGTGGGTTTGAACTGCCAGCCTTGCAGTTAGCAGTGTAGTGCAACAGTGCCACACCAGGACTCCTTACTGAGGCAGAAGCTCTGCTTTCCTCATCTCATCTAACCCTCAGACCCCTTTGGAGTGGTGGTTAGGGTTGGGTGCCTTTGAGTCAATTCCTGTTCACATCGGCCCCATGCGACAGAGCAGAACTGCCCTAGGGACTTTCTAGGGTAGGATCTTTATAGGAGCAGATCACTAGGTCTTTTTCTTATGGATATGCCAAGAGGATTTGAACCAGCACCTTTCTGTTAGTGCTTCTTCACCAGTGCATCACCAGGGCTCCTCATAGTGACATGAGGAGCTTGGGGCTCAGAGAGGGCAAGTTATTTGCTCCAGGCTGCCCAGCTGTTAAGGAGGAGAGGTAACTCAGACCATTGCATTCCAAAGCCTGGCTCTCAGCCTAACTCTCCCGCTCTGTCTCTGAGAGTCAGCTTCAGGGACCCCCTTTCCTTTCCTCAAAGGAGCCTTACTTCTACATGCCTCAGAGCTTTTGTACGTACAAGCCTTTCTACCTGCAGGCTTCCCCTCATAGAAGCTCATTTCTGCTTCTGCAGGTCTCAGCTTAGCTACGCCTTTTCAGGAAAATCTTCTCTGATCACCACGGAGCACATACCGCTCCCCGGTCCTGGTTACCTATGGCCACAGAACAAATCACCCCCAAAGTGAGTGGTAAAATCAACAGCACAAAGGTGGTTCTGGGGCAATAAACTGGGCTCAACTAGGAAGTTTGGCTTCGGGCCTTTCATGGGATTGTGGTCAATTGACTGGGGCTGGGGATGATGGGGGGTGTTGGTTGGGTCCTCAGTTGGGTCTGCCTTCCTAGGATGTCTCCATGTGTCCTGGGTTTCCTCACAGCATTGTCCCTCAACTCCAATCACTCTTGATGACAGCTGAAGCCGTCATACATCCATCATCATACATCCATCACATATTCATCATACATCCATCATCATATAGCCGTCATACATCCATCATCATACATCCATTATCATACATCTATCATTATACATCCATCATCATTCAGCTGTCATACATCCATCATCATACGTCCATCACATATCCATCACACATCCATCATATAACAGCCGTCATACATCCATCATCATCCATCCATCACATATTCATCATACATCCATCATCATACATCCATTATCATACATCTATCATTATACATCCATCATCATCCATCCATCACATATCCATCATACATCCATCATCATTCAGCTGTCATATATCCATCATCATACATCCATCACACATCCATCATCATACAGCCGTCATACATCCATCATCATACAGCCGTCATACATCCATCTTCATACAGCCATCATCATACAGCCATCATCATACACCCATCATACACCCATCATATATCCATCACCATACAGCCATCGCATCCACTGCATTCTTGTCTGCAGAATCCCTTGACCAAGTTGACATGAGGAAGCAGACACCATCTCTTGAAAGAGGCGTCTTTTATTGGTTCCCAAAGGCTGCATTAACAAAATACCACGATGGGTGACTTATAAGACCAGCACTTTATCATCTCACAGCCCTGGGGGTCTGAGGGAGAATTGTTTCCATGCCTCCCTCATAGCTTCTGGTGGCTTCAGGCATTCCTTGGCTTGGAGCTACATCATGTGGCATTTCTCCTCTATCTCTGTGTCTCATCTCACCTTGTTATAAGGACACCAGTCATATCAGATTAGGACCCACTCTACCCCACTATGACATCATTTTAATCTAACTGATAGCATCCTCAAAGACCCTCCTTCCAAACAAGATCGCATTCAAGGGGTAGGACTTCAGCACATATTTTTGGAGGGTTTGGTCAATCCATAACTATCACACACACTCTTTGAACTTACACATTTCCTCGACAGCAACTCCCCATCTTCTAAATGCGTAATTAACAGTATATGACTAATTCCTGGACCCCTTGCTACTTTTAGACAATTCTGTGTCTGCTGTATCCACTGTGATAGCATATGCTTTGAGCTTCCTGGGTGGTGGTGGTGTTACGTGCAGTCAAGTCAATTTCATCTCAAAGCAACCCTGTGGATCAGAGTAGAACTCCCCACAGGGTTTTCTAGAGCAGCGCTGGATGGTGAACCATAAGGTTGTCAGTTCAAACCCACCAGGTGCTCCTCAGAAACCCTATGCAGGGTCACTATGAGTTGGAGTCAACTTGAGGACACTTAACAACAAGAATCTATACAGGAGGAGATCACCAGATCTTTTTCTTGCCAAGCACCTGGGTAGGTTTGAACCCCTAACCTCTCAGTTAGCAGTCTAGCACTTAACTGCTGTGTTCCAGGGCTCCTTACATCACGAGTACCAAGTAGCTATTCATTTATGTCACAAATACTTTTTAACTCCTGCTGTATGCCAGCCACTTTGGTTGTTGGTGGTGTTCTTAAGTGTCGTGGAGTCGGTTCTGACTCATAGTGACCCTGTACATGGTTTCCAAGGCTATAAATCTTTATGGGAACAGAAAGCCTCATCTTTCTCCTGCAGAACAGCTGGTAGTTTCGAACTGCTGACCCTGAGGTTAGCAGCCCGATTCATAACCACTACGCTACCAGAGCTCTGGTAGGTCCTGGGAATACAATGGTGACAGGAAAGAAGTATCTCTGCCTTCAAGGCATAACATGTCCTCAGTAGGAGAGATATTCTTAGGAGGGACCAGTCCCTGGAGAAGGACATCATGTTTGGTAAAGTGGACGGTCAGAGAAAAGGAGAAAGACCCCTAACGAGATGGATTGGTTCAATGGCAGTAGCAGAGGGCTCAGGCAACAATTGTGAGGTTAGCCCAGGACCGGATAGTGCTTTGTTCTGTTGTGCGTAGGGTTGCTATGAGCTGATACTGACTCTATAGCACCTAACAATAGCAGCAAAGTAGGTGAGATAAAGTCCCACCTTCGTTGCTTCTAAGGAGTATCCTAACTGTTCTACTTCCAACATGGAATTTTCAATTTTATCTGGCAGCCCATGGTATAGTCAGTATTCTTTGACAACACTCAAGATTTCAAAACTATCAATTCTTCTTTGGTCTGTCTTATTCGTTGCATACCTTTCAGGTGCATATGACATGATTGAAAATACCATGGCTTGGGTCAGGAGCACCTTAGTCCTCAAAATGATAGCTTTGTTATTTTAACACTTTAAAGAAGTCTTTTGTAGCAGATTTGCCCAATGCCATAATATAATATCATTTGGACTTCTTAACTGCTGCTTCCATGGGCATTGATTGTGGATCAAAGTAAAATGAAATTCTTGACAACTTCAGTATTTTCTCAGTTTATCATGATGTGTTCTATTGGTCCAGGTGTGAGGATTTCTGTTTTCTCTGTGTTAAGGTATAATCCATGCTGAAAGCTAAAGCAAGGTTGTATCATCTGCATATCACAGGTCGTTAATGAGTCTTGCTACAATCCAATGCCCAGTTTTTCTTCATGTAGTCCAACTTCTTGGATTATGTGCTCAGCATACAGATTGAATGCATATGGTGAAGTAATACAACCCTGATGCACACCTTTTGTGATTTTAAATCATGCAATCAATATTCTCTTGTTCAGTTCTAACAACTGCCTCTTGGTCTATGTACAGGTCCCACACGTGCACATTTAACTCTACCCTGCATTCAGCAAAACTCAGCCCTTGTGAGACTGGCTTTTGTCTATAGACCCGAGCATCTGAGATCCATAAAAGCCTTCACTGTTGTTGTTGTTAAATGTTGTTGAGTCAATTCCGACTCACAGAAACTCTGTATTGGGTTTCCAAGGCGGCAAATCTTTGTGGAAGCAGAAAGCCTCATCTTTCTCCCTTATTCTCACAGTTAGGAAACCAGTTAAGTCCAAATTCAGAGTGTTGGCCCTAAGGGAAGGTTTTCTCTCTTTTCTTCTGGGAAAAAGTCCTCATTACCTTTCAGCATCTGTAGGCCTAACATTTTTGGAGCTCTCCATGTGTCTAGCATCAAACTTGCCCTGGATCTAGGAGCTTCCCAGTGCAGGGACCTAGGCCTAAAGGATGCACTCCTCTCTGGGCTCTACTTTCTGGGTGGCTGTACAGCTTTAATAGTTACTGGCTTTTATAAACCGTGATTTTGTTTTATTTTTTGAGTACTGGAATTTCCTTCCCCAATTCAGTAATTCGTATTACTTCAGTCTTCCCTCCTTGTATCCAGAAAATAAACGATCACGTATTTATGTATAATTAACTCAGTGGACCTTCACTCGATGATCTAGTGAACAAACAGATGCTAACTAGTTGCGATGTGCCAGGTTCCAGAGATACAGAACCAACGAAACAGCTCTGCACTCACGGAACGGCCTCACCTTGGAGGCCTCAGCCCTGACTGGGTCTTGGACTCAACTGGCATCATGTGAGATTTGGATTTGACTGGTCTGGGGTGCAGCCTGGTAGCAGGACTAGTACAGCTGGCCTAGGATTCTCATGGGCACCAAGGCTCAGTACCTCATGATCACACAGATGGGATTATTTGATTTCTTGACATCTCTATGCCCCACAACAGGGACAGGTGAGCTGTTATGGAAATGGGTAGAATCAGCTCTTCAGCAGGGTGGTCTCAGCTGGGAGTCCAGCCAGAGTGCCCTCCCTTCCCTGTGAGTGCCATGGTGGACCCTCGGCCCTGGAAAGACCCAGGGGGACCCAGAGTAATGGAGTCTCTCTCTCGCTCAAGAAAGCACATCAGCGTTCAATCCAGTGTTTTCTTCTTGTTGTGGTTCGGTGCCATTGAGTCTATTTCGACTCATAGCGAGCCCAGTGTGACGGGATAGAGTGGCCCCATGGGATTCCTTAGGCTGTCATCTTTTTGAGAGCTGATTACCAGATATTTTCTCCTGCAGAGTCACCGATGGGTTCAAATCATCTTTCGGTTAGCAGCTGAGTGCTTCATTGTTGCATCATCCAGGTTCCTTTCTCTTTATCAGGACCCATCGCAGTTGAGTTGATTCCAACTCATCCTGATCTTCTAGCACAGAGTAGAACTGTCCCAGAGGGTTTCCACGGATGTCATCTTTACAGAAGCAGCCTGTCCCCATCTTGCTGCCACTGAGGGACTGATGGATTCAAACTGCCGGCCTTTGGTTAGCAAAAGCACCAACAGAGCTCTTTTCTTCAGTTACAGGGACACCGAATCTATGTGCTTAAAGAGAATTAAATCATTCACAAATGTTTACTCACTCATCAAATGTTTATGGAGTGCTGTGGCTGCGAGGCACCACATTGTGCTTATAGACCAGGGATGACGCAGTGGACAAGACAGGGCAAACCTACGGGAGGAGATTGGGATTCTGTTTCTTCTCATGTGGAGTTTGAGATGCCTGAACGTCAGGGAAGGTAGGACACACAGGAATTGCAGCACAGAATCTCCAGGGAGCCAGCTGAGAAGTAGGGTGTCTAACCCAAGTGGGTGCAGGATCAGAGAAGCCTCTCTGGAGCAGACAATGGCTGAATTGAGGTGCAGACTGGGAGTAGAGTTGGGGAAGAGGTGAGGTCCTGGCAGAGGGAGCAGCAGGTCCAAAGACCTGGAGGCCCCGGAGAAATGAGCGAGAGGAGAAAGGATGTGAGAAGGTCTGATGGCATGTGGGGAGTTTTGGACTCTCCCCCTGGGCAGTGTGGAGCCCTTGGAGGATCTGAGTGGAGAGCTAGGATCAAAGTTGTGTTTAAAAAGCACTTGTTAAGAAGCAAATATTTCTGACTGATGATACACGGAGGAGATTGTAATCATTGCAATGAAACGATGGTATAAAGCCAATGTTCTCCCATGTAAACTATCGCTCAGTTCACAATAAAAAAATTTTTAAAGCACAGGCTAGAAGCTCAATAACAGAAGATTGAAGGCTAGGAGGGCAAGGAGGAGGCCATGATCTCAGGGAAAAACTTCGGTCTGGGCCAGGCAGTGCTTGGGGAAGGAGAGTCGGTCAGGAAACTTCAGGATCAATGACTATTCAGCTGCAGAGCGTCAAGGGAAAGGAGAACTCCAGTTATGATGTCTGATTCAATTCCTATTGGAGACAGGGACACAGAAGGGAGAACATGAGAGGTCAGGAGTTCCACTCTTCGGCAGGTGGTCTTGGTGGGGACTGGAACAGTAGGGGAGTCAGTTACATGGGTCTAGAGTACAGGGGAGAGGCTGAACTGGCCTTAAGGATGGGAGGCCACTAGTAGCAATGGCACCAAAGTTCCTGGAGGCCACACAGGAAGAGTGTGGGGAGGGAGAGCAGATGAGGCTAGAGGCTGAAGTTATGAGGAAGAGGAATCTCTTAGAGCAGCCCGAGAATGCGCAGCCAACGTGCATACAGGAAGCGATGGAATTCATCACTGGGATGTGCCCATTGGATTAGCAACTAGGTGCTCCTCACAACAGCCCTCATCCTCCCAGGCAGTCATGATTCGTGCTGCTGGCTGCTGCCTAGAGAAGAAGGAAGGAGGAGGTGGCATTATGAGCTCCACACTTCAGAACGCGAACCGCTCTCGAAGGCAAATTGTGATGTTTGCTGATGTTGTCAGTTGCCATCGAGTCGGTTCCAACTTAGAGCGACCCTGGATAAAGTTTCCATAAATCTTTGCAGGAGCAAAAATCCTCATCTTTCTCCCGAAGAGTGGCTGGTGGGCTTGAACTACCAACTTTGTGGTTTTAAGTCCAGTGCTTATCCTACATAGCCACCTTGCTCCCTGACCTTGGTTAGAAATTCTATAACTTGGATTAGAAACTGTATGCTAATATGGATTTAATCCAGGGGAGCTTCAGGGAAGAGGTGTTGCTTATTGTGGGCCTGGAAGGTGGGCTTCAGGAAGCTAAGCAGCCTTCCAGGGTGGGGAATGGCATATGCCGCAATCAGAAAGTCGGTGGGGCAAGGCAGGGTCCCCCTTCAGAAGATCTGAGCAGGTCTGTAACAGGTGTGCATGGTAATAGAGGTCTCAGAGGCAGGTCCCAGGATGCTGGGAATTGAGGCCAGGGGACCAGTAATTGGGCTGGCGTTTTAAGTGTCTGACATTGTTCTAGGAGTTTGGAATGTGCCACGGAACAAAATATTCTCTGTGCCTATGCAGAGGTCAGGAGTCCTGGTGTGGCTTCAGGGTAAGCATTTGACTACTAGCCACAAGGTCAGCAGTTCAGACTCATCTACTGCTCCTTGGAAACTCTACACAGGGTCACTATGAGTCAGAACTTACAGCACATAACAACAACAACAGCATGTTGAGGTGATGTTCCAGCAGGGGACAGTGGGGGAGAGACCAGAACACAATACTCAAGATTAACCAGTGATGTACGTGTTGTTGGTGTTAGTTGTTGCCCGTGGTGACTTTATTTATAATGGGAAAAAATCGTTGCCCAATTCTGTGTCCTATTCATGATCATTGGTATGTTTGAGTTGATTCCTGTGGTTATTTTGTCAGGGCACCTCTCTGAGGGTCTCTCTTGTCTTCATTGACCCTCCACTTTGCCAGGCATCATACACTTTTCTAGCAGCTGAACTTTTCTGCTGTCATATCTAAAGTAAGGGTGCCAACGTCTCATCGTCCCAGCTTCTAAAGAGCATTCTGGTTGTATTTTTTTCTCAGACAGATTTCTTCATTCTTCTGGGAGTCCATGCTATGTTCGATATTCCTCAGTAGTACCACGATTCTAATACATCAATTCTTCTGCTTTCCTTTTTCGTTGCTCAGCTTTTGCATGAATCTGGAAAGATTGAAAAGGCCATGATTTAGGTCAGACATACCTTAGTCATCCAAGTGGCGTCTCTGCTTTTTTAACACTTTGAAGGAGACTTTCGCAGCAAATTTGCTCAATGCAATCAGCTGTTTGATTTCTCAAGTCCTGTGTCTTTCCTTGAACCTTGAGAGTGGAATGGAATAATTGACCACTTCCATTTTCTCTTCATGTTGTTGTTGCTAGGCACCATCGAGTCAGTTATGACTCATAGAGACCCTGCATAGGGTTTCCAAGGCTGTACATCTTTATGGAGCAGACTGTGCTTTGTGTGAAGTTCATGGGCCAGGGGCCAGGGACCAGGAAGTACAACATACTATCGGAGCACAAAGGGAGAGAGTCCTTTGCTGAGCAATCCAGGATAACTGCATGGAGGAGGTGACATTGAAGTGGGTCTCAATGAGCAATCAAGATTTTGAAGAAAAGATGCAGGGAGGTACATGAGGGTTGATAAAGGAAGTACTCCAGGTAGAAGACACAGCCTGAGCAAAGGTGGGTGTCAAGGAACACCAGCCCTTTTAGGATCCCAACTCTGTGAACTTTCATCAGCAGTGTGGAATGCCAGGGGTGGGCAATGCGAATGGAACTGCGTCTCAGGGTGGATGAGCTGAGGAGTTTGTATTTATGATTCTGGAAACACTGAAGGTTTTGGAATTGCTGAGTTAACCATCAAAGTGGTGCTTTAAGACTATTCATTTGACAGAGATGGGAAGGAGGCTGGATCTATTGTGCACTGTGTTCAGCTCCTCACTGTGGTAACCATCTCGCCCTGAGATTGTCCCAAGATGTTGGCTTGCTGTGTTCCTCTTCCCAGCACAGTTTATGGGGACTTGATTTATGCTGCCTCTCCATCCCATTTATCCCTCTAAATATGGTTAGGCTGCAAAGGAAGACGGTGTCCGTTCGTCTTGCATTGTTAGTCATATGGTTGGTCAGTACCTGGCTGCCTGTACTTGGACCTCATTGGGCAAGAGCCCAAGAGAGGTTCAAGTGTCTTGGACCAAACTGTCTAGGAAGCTTCCAGACTGTGATGTTTGCTTTGGGGCTCCTGCCAAGGTCCACTGCAGCATGGTGAATACCACGTCTGTCTTGGAAGTTCTTCCACAAAGGCCGCCCCTTTCCCGAGGTCTGCTGTTGGGATTATGAACATGTTTAAGGTAGTTTATGGAGCTGCCGGGGGAGGGTGACTGCTCTCTCTCTTACTCCACCAGGAGAAGTGCTGGTTTAAGGGATTCTAAGTTTTTGCTGAAATGCACAGCACCTAGAAGCTTCTTTCTCTTTCTTCTCCTTTCCCTGTGAAGTTCCATTTTTCCCAAGTCCTGTTGAGTACACATATGCATATGTACACACACACACACACACATACACACACACCCCCTCACACAGGTAATGCCCTATGCCCACTCTCTTGACCTTGATCTGATTTTATCTGACCAGTGGTACCCAATCAGGGATACTGGGGTGGTGCTGTAGGATAAGCACTGAACCGCTAACCACAAAGCTGGTTGTTTAAACCCACGAGCTGCTCCTTGGAAATCCTATGCAGGGCCACTATGTGTCAGAACTGACTTGATGGCACTTAACAACAACATCTTAAAGTGCATTTTAAGGAGCTCTTGGTAGCACTGTGGTTTAGATGTTAGGCTGTTAACCACAAGGTCAGTGGTTCAAACCCACCAGACACTCTGGGGGAGAACTATGAGGATGCCTGCTCACATAAGGATTTGCAGTCTTGGAAACCCTCTATAGGATCCATATGAGTCGGAATCAACTCAGTGGCAGTGGATGTTTTGTTTAGGGTGCATTTAAGGAGCCCTAGGAGTCCTGGTGTGGCGCGGTGGGCTAGTGCATCAGACTGCAAAGCCGTTTGAACTGCAAGGTCAGTGGTTCAAGCTCACCAGCTGCTCCTCGGAAACCCTATACAAGGTCGCTATGGGTCGGAATCGACTCAATGGCACTTCACAACAACAACAGTGACACAGTGGTTAGCTCAGCTCAACTGCAAACTGAAAGATTGGCAGTTCGAACCCACCAGCCATTCCATGGGAGAATGCTATGGCATTTACGGCCGTGGAAACCCTTTGGTCAGTTTATACTGTGAGTTGGGATCTGTTTTGTTTAGGGAAGGTGCCTTTAAAGAGTTCTGGTGGCACAATGGTTAAGCGGTTGGCTGTTAACCAAAAGGTTGGCAGTTAGAACTCACCAGCTGCTACTCAGGTGAAAACACCTGCTGATCTGCTCCCATAAAGCCTACAGGCTGGGGAGCCCCTGGGGGGCAGTTCTACTCTGTTTCTCAGGTTGCTAGGAGTCGACTTTGACTTGATGGCACACAGCAGTCACAGTGTGCATTTGAAAAGGCAAGAGTGTTTGCGTTTGGGTTGTCACAGTGCCAGCTGTGAGGGTGAGTGTTACTGACATTCAGTGGACAGGGGTCAGGGATGCTGACTGTCATGCAAGAGACAGCTGTACAATAGAGACCCTGCCGAGAAACTGCTCAGCTGTCAAACCTGGCTTCAAAGTCTTAACCTGGTGCTCCAAGGAGAGTTGATGCTTGCCATTTTGGGGCAGCTCAATGACCTACCATGCTTCCGTGGAAGACAATAGCTGTGTCTTTTCATAATTCAGATTCACTGCTGTGTGGTAGCCAGAGTCATTTATCACCTATTTTACGATACACCTAAGGCGTCCTGGTAGCATAGTGGATTATGAACTGGGCTGTTAACTACAAGGTCAGCAGATTGAAGCTAACAGGAGCTTTGTGGGAAAAAGATGAGGTTTTCTGCTTCTGTAAAGATTTACAGCCATGGAAACTGTATGTTGTTGTTGTGAAGTGCCACTGAGTCGGTTCTGACCCATAGCGACCCCGTATAGGGTTTCCAAGGAGCAGCTGGTGAGCTTGAACTGCCAACCTTGCAGTTCAAATGGCTTTGCAGTCTGGCGCATTAACCCACAGCGCCACACCAGGAAACTGTATACAGGGTCACTATGAGTCAGAACCGACTTGGTTGCACACCACACTACTAAATACCTGCTGCTTACCAGCAACAGAGAGACACAAGATAGACGAGACCTGGTCCTGGTCCTCTGAGAACTAAGGTTGGAACCACCAAATAACCTCCAGTGGTCTTTGATGACCCCACCAACTCACATGCCCTTGGAAGGCAGAGAATTAGTACAGTTCATCCCAGAATCCACTCCCCAGAGCCCACTGCACAGTGCCCTGGTCACTAAGCCATACTGAGTAAAGGTGTACTACAGTGAGAAGTTCCACAAATTAATGTTCTGGTTGGCTGGAGGACCAGGCTCTCAGGATACTCCACCAAAGCTCTTGTTTTATTGTGCTCTTGAATGTTGACGTACACTTGCATGTTGGGACATGGTCTTAGGTGGGCAAGCACCTGTAGTCAGCTGTGTCTTGAAAAGCTTCATACATTTTTTGATTTTCACTAGTCTTCCTGCCTTATGTTGGTTCTCTGTGAACACAGAGCCTGAGACAGGATTCAGTTGTGTTATTTGTTGGAAGCATTGCCTTTGTGGACTATGTTATTATACCAGTTGGCTTAGTTGTGCCCCCAAGACCATGGTCCTGAGCCCTGAGGTGTTTGGTTATGGCTAGGAAGTTTTCAAAACTTTATCCACCCCCCCCCCCATAGGGTTTTCTTGGTTGTAATAGTTGTGGTGTTGTGGGTTAATGTGCTGGACCACAAGATCCATTTGAACCGCAGAGTTGGCAGCTCCAGCTCATCAGCTGCTCCTGGGAAACCCTATACCTGGTTGCTATGAGTCAGAACGGACTCGTAGGCACTTACCAACAACACGTTTTGGAGTCCTACTGTGGCCAAGGTCAGTTTGAATCATAAGGTCAGAGGTTTAAGCTCACCAGTTCCTCCTTGAAAACCCTATACAGGGTCACTTTGAATTGGAACTGACTCAATGGCACTTAACAACAACAACATGTATATATGTACATATATATATTTAAATAATATTTTATTGTGTTTTCAGTGAACGATTACTCAGTATATGCTATACAAATTGAACAATGACATTAGTTACATTTTTTCACAGTGTGTCAACATTCTTTTCAGTCTTGGCTATAATCATGGTTCCATCTTGGCAGTAACCATGGTTTCATCTTGGCTGTAATCTTGGTTCCATCTTGGCTGTAATCATGGTTCCATCTTGGTTGTAATCATGGTTCCATCTTGGCTGGAATCATGGTTCCATCTTGGCTGGAATCATAGTTCCATCTTGGCTGGAATCATGGTTCCATCATCTTGGCTGGAATCATGGTTCCATCTTGGCTGTAATCTTGGTTCCATCTTGACTGGAATCTTTATGGAAGCAGATTGCCAGACCTTTCTTCTGTGATGTCTTTTGGTGGGTTCGAAACACCATCATTTAGGTTACCATGTGTGCCACCCAAGAAGGACCTGGTGTGGTGCTGTAGAATAAGCACTGGACTGCTAATTGAAAGGTCAGTTGTTCAAACCTACCAGCTGTTCCTGGGAACCCTATACAGGGTTGCTATGAGTCGGAACCAACTCAACAGCACTTAACAACAACAATGAAGACCTTATAGACTAAATCTCATGAGTTAAGGATAGCAGAAGCTAATGGCATCAAGACCTACCAAATAGCACTTTACTACCTTTTTTTTTTTTTTTAATTTTAACTTTTTATTCTAAATTGAGTGAAGATTTACTGACAGGATCATCAGTTTTACATTCAACAAGTAATGCATTTTGTTTCATCTCAATGATTGCAATCCCCTCCATGCACCAGAAGTTCTCCCGCTTCCTCTCTGGCTCCCATTTCCATTGAAACTTCCTTCCCATCTCTTCTCAACTTTGTTCTTAGACAAATATTGCCTTTTTGATCTTGAATGATTACTAGTGTTGTTGTCCTTCCTATAAACGTATCTTCTGCTTGGCTGAAAATTTCGCCAGGAGGGTGAGGTCCATTCCAGCCCTGAGGGTGGCTGAGGGCCATGGTCTCAGGTCCCTCCAGTTTCTTTCTGGACATTACTACTACTGACAGTTATAAATGTTTCCCTCAGGTTGTCTTTTCCTCTTTTCATTCCCTTTTCCCTGTTTCCATTGGAACTTCTGTTCCCACCAACACAGAGCTCACTGGCTTAAAGTGCCCAGCTCACCTCAGAGACATGGAGCATTCCAAAGACTCCAGGGCCTAAATAAAGACTCAGATGATTTGCATGAGTACAGCCCCATCTTTCCAGCCCCAACCCCAGACTGGAACCTCAAGTTCCCTCAGAGTCAAAAGAACACAGAGGATTTTCTTCTCATCTCTGTGAACATTCTGGCCTTAGGACCAGCCAAGCAGTTCATCTCCTTGGTCAATGCTAAGACGCTCTATGAAGGTGCCGTAAAGCCGGAGGACTACTCTGCTTGGTGTTTATACCAGACTGCCCAATGTTAGTGGGAGATAGTGGATGTGTGCAGAGAGGTGGCAGCTGTAGGCATTTATTAAATGCTGCTTGTCTTTGAGGTACTAGAAAACCAAACCCACATCTTTGGAACTGATTCCAATGCATAGTAACCCTAGAAGACTGGGTGGAACTGCCCCAAAGGGTTTCCAAGGTGGTCAATCTCTATGAAAGCAGACTGACACACCGTTTCACTTCTGAGCTGCTGGTGGGTCCTTGCTCAGTTTTCTATATTCTTCCTTAAAAGGCATGGAACCTGCATGACCAAAAAGGGAAGCAACTTTTTGCAAAGTCCATGGTGAAAAGATTGGGTTTTATTCTGTGTCGGGTAAGAAGCCTTTGAAGGATATTGATCAGGAGGGTAAGGTGATCTGATTTGTATTTTACAAAAAGTCCTCTGGCCACTGTGTGGAGAATATGAACTGAGAAGTGGGAGGGGAAGCCTGAGAAACCAGGTAGGAGGTTGTTGTGAAGGTGCAGGTGACTTGCGAAGTCATGGAGGATATTTGAAGGAAGAACTGGTGGAACTTGCTGATGGATTGATGGGGGTAGGCATTTCAGAATAGGGCTCATTAGGAAAGACCCCAGGTTTCAGAATTGGCAGCTGGTGAATGAATGATTGGAGAAGGAATAGGCTGAGAGGTGAAAGATCAGGAGTTCAGTTTTGAACATTTAACATTTGAGCAGGTCTATGAGAGGGTCAGAGACCCCCAATGAGATGGATTGGCCAAGTGGCAGCATCGATGGGCTCAAGCATGGTAACAGTAATGAGGATGGCCCAGGATCGGGCAGTGTTTCATTCTGCTGTGCATAAGGTTGCTATGAGTTGGTACCGACTTGATGACACCTAACAACAACAAATGAGCCATCCAAGTGAAGATACTCAGTCACAGTTGGGTTGGTGAGTCAAGAGCTGGGGGCAGATGCTGGGGCTGAAGCTGTAGACTTGGGAGTTGTTCCACTCTGGCTGGTATGTGAATCCATGCTCCTGGATGAGATGTCTTGGGGAGAGCGTGTGATAGAGAAGGGGGCAGGGCCAGCAGCTGTCAGATCTTTCTACCCACCTACTGTCCCCTAAGCAGCCAAAGCAGCCAAGGCAGAGGACAACTTCCACCCCTAGTAGAAGCTAAGAACACTGCACTTAGTTTTCTTTTGAGTTTTCAAGGAGTAAAGTTTCCTTTCCCACCTTTTTCCCGAAGAGATAAATTAAAACTGGCTGATTGTTACTTGGGTCATCACCCAGACTACTGCCCCACAGAACTATGGGAATGGTGGCCATTTTAGATGCTATACCAAGGGGCTGTGGCCTAGCACAGTCCACAGAGTTCTGTTTGCCCTTCCCAATGCTAGGGGTCCTGGTATGATAAGCACTGGACTGCTAACTGCGAGGCTGGCAGTTAAAATGCACCACTTGCTCCTTGGAAACCCTATACAGAGTTGTTATGAGTCAGAACTGACTCAACAGTACTTAACAACAACAACAACGCTAGAAAGGAAAAGAGAGAAACTACTTAATAATCAAAGATTCTTCACATTTAAAAAATTCTGATGTCTCTCTTCTCTTAAAAACAAACAAGCAAATTAAAAAAAATAAAGCAGTGCTTTCACAGTACTGTTGAGTTGGAACTGTGATCTGAGGCTCAGAATCGAGACAAGGCAGGCCTAGAAGCAATGTGGGATTGGAGGGGAGCACAAGAGAGAAGGTGGTGGCTTTTGGTAAGAACTGTGGGGGGCGGGGTGGGCAGCAGGGAGCCTAGAGGGGTTAGCATGAGTTTCTGCTCTCTGGCATGTTCCTGATCCCTTTCCCAAACACACCCATTTCACATTACCACCTTGTGGAGTTGACTATGGGGAAGGGAGTATGGGAAAGCTACCGAGGTGGATTTGGGAAAAGTGGCAGAGCCCTTGGGAGCCCCCATACCTGGATTATCACCTTACCATCTTCCAAAAGCAGGCATAGGTCTGCAATACCAATCAGAAAACTGGCAGCTGGGTGTGCTTTGAAAACAAGAACAGTTCAGATTTCCAAAAAAGTCACAATGCACATGCTTGGCTGCTAACCCAAAGTTTGGAGGTTCATGTCTACCCAGAGCCTCCTTTAAAGAAAAGCCTGACAATCAATTGCTGGGCCTGAGGGCTCACGACCACTATCTCAAGGGATACCATCGTCAGTTGGCATAACATAGCCCACAAAGGCAATGTTCTGCATCTTAAAAGCTCATGAGTGGTGTCTCCATGTGCAGAAAAGAGAAGAGGGATAGGAATTGAAAATGCTTGCAATCAGCTCGTACAATGGACCAAATGGAATATGTGAACAGCAGTCACCACAACTCTGGGACAAGGATTTTTTGGTGCTTGCTACTACTACCAGCTGCTCTAAAAGGTTCACATTAGAAGGTCCCGAATAGAGTGGAAAAAAATGTGGAACAAAACTAAAAATTATTTTTAAAAAAGACTGGCCTTACTGGTCAAAAAGAGACAGGAGAAACCCAAGACTAATGGCCCTCGACCATCCTTAATGTCTGGAAGTCACTCTCGTGGCCCAATTTTCAGCCAAGAAGTCGGTAGGTATACAGGGTCCCCCCAACCCACCCCCCCGCCCCAGTATAGTATGCTCAGTAAAATATGCTCACCATGGAATGGCCAACCATTCAAGACTAAAAGGGCAACATTTACCTAGGAACAAACTTAAGAAGTGATGGGAAGGAGAGTGGAATTGAAGTAAGAAATACACTGGGTCCCATGCAGGGGATTGTAATCATTGAGCTGAAACCAAGTATATGATTCATTGAATGTAAAACTGTTAATCTTCTCTGTAAACCTTCACTCCATTCACAATAAAAAGTTTAAAAAGGAAGTCGGATGATCTCTTTCTAAGAATCAGTTATTGACAACCCATGGAGCAAAGTTCTACTTAGTTTCAGCAGCAAGTGGTGTGGCGCTGTGGGTTAATACACCAGACTGCAAAGCCATTTGAACTGCAAGGTTGGTGGTTCAAGCTCACCAGCTACTCCTCAGAAACCCTATACAGGGTCACTATGGGCCGGAGTCAACTAGACGGCACTTAACAACAACAACAACAGAGACTAAGCCACATTACCAGGCTGTTCAGCACCCAGTAATTTTCTGCAGAAAAATATGTGGACAGTCACACTCCGTGAGTCAAATCAAGACCTTCAATAACTTCCATTCATGTCAGCTTTTACTCCCAAATTAGTCTGGGCACCAAGCTACCTTTGGGGTTTGAATATTACAGGTAAGTTACAAGGAACTCTGGTAGCGTAGTAGTTACGAAGCAGGCTGCTAACCTCAATAATGTCGGCAGTTCAAAACTACCATCTGTTCTGCGGGAGAAAGATAAGGTTTTCTGCTCCCATAAAGATTTACAGCCTTGGAAACCCTGTGCAAGGTGGCTGTGAGTCGCAACCGACTCCATGTTACTTAACAACAACAGGTAAGTTACTGTATTTGGAAATGAAATTGTGGTTCCACCATTATCTGGAATGACTTCAGAAAAGTCAACTTTGGTCAACTGATGGGAAACCATTGCCAAGATTTGTTAATCTGCATTTTACCGTTCCTGGAGTGGTGCTGTGGGTTAATGCGCTGGACTGCAAAGTCGGTTTGGATCACAAGGTCAGCAATTAAAGTTCATCAGCTGCTCCTCAGGGTCACTGTGGGTCAGAACTGACTCGACAGCACTTAACAACAACAACAACAATTCTACCTCTCAAATAATAGCATCTCAGCGTGAGTGTAGGGCTCTTCCAAAGAGCATACATCGTCTTGGGAAGATTTCGTAAGACATTGTTTCAGGAAGGTTTTATAAGATATTGGTCACAGGAGGCACTGCCTCTGGGGAGGGGAACTGGGTACCGGGGTAACGTTTACATCTCCGTTTCCTTCTACCAGCCAGTATCTGGATGTCTCTAGAACCTTCAGGGTTAATTATCATAGTTTATGGTTCTGGAGGTTCCAAATGTCAGAGCCAGAAGGGGTTTCAGGGTTTCACCTCGTTTCCAGGTGAGGGGACAGCAGCTGGGCTCTAGCTACACTGGCTCCTGTTTCTGTGAACTCTTGTTTGCTAAGGCAAGGTGGCCTGGCTGCTTTCTGAAGCCTCATCCTGTCTGGATGAGTTCTTGTCTCTGAGGCCCCATTAATGTCCCTGTCAAAGGAGGATGATGGGACAGTTGATTATGGTGAACTGTGTGACCAGCTGTCTTGGAGATGAAAAGCAGGCAGGCAGTGACTTCGTTCTGGCAGGGCTCGATGTCTGATGTGTCCGGGGAGACCACGACTATGAGAAACTAAAGGAGAGAATTCATCCTGAAAGTTATTCAAAATGACTCCTGATTTTTTCCTTGCTGGGAATTATGGTTTCCCTTTACATCATTTTGGGGTCTAACATCTGGAAGACTCGAGGTCTTGCTCTCAAACTCTCCAATGGAGTAAGTTGAATTTTGCACTTGGAAAGAGTGTTTATAAAGGGTTGTGTCGGTGACCCGCCTCGACATTGGGGTTCAGTTCATGAGGAGGGGATACCTGACGGCAATTGCAATGTATCAAGAATATACAGAGACAAAGAGAGAGACAAAGAGGCACCCCAAAGCCAGGTGGATACATCACTGGTGGGCAGGCTTGGGAGTACAGGCATCATGTCCTCTGCAGGCAGCAACTCACTGCCCTGCAATCTTTACCGCATGCCCTCCAGCCCATAATGCACTGCAATCTTTACCCCATGCCTTCCAACCAGTAATGCACACCTGGGGAGGCCCAGGCCTCTGTTTTATTTAGGGGAGGAGCTTCACACCAAGCTGGGAGGGACTTAGGCAAGGTACAGCTAACATCAGTACTTTTCCAGACATTCAGATAACTTTACATTGTGCTTTGCTGGTTCAAATCCCAGGCCCACAACTTATCAGGCCCAATTAACATATCTATAGCCCCTGAGCATAGTCGGGGGAAGGTGAGAGGTAAAGACAAAAGCTTTGGCGGAGTCCCGCTGCTTCGGCTTCCTGAGCCAGGTCTACAGGAGGACTTGAGAAGCCCAGGTGAATGGGCTGCACCTGGAAAAGGATTAGGGAGGATGAGTTCTTTGTCTATAGAACAAAGAACGGAAAAGTAGCTAAGATATTTTTAGTTAATCCTTTCGAGAAAGGCTTAACCTTGCAACCTTTAGTCTCGGCTTTAGGAAAATATCACATTTATCTGTGAATTGTCAAAGGCTCCAGTGTATTAATTTAATATATATAACTGAATATTAAGATGAAAGCAATTTTCCATTAACTGCCAGTGGCCTCATTTGTTATACTCTGCCCTAGAGGGCCTCAAACCTCTGACTAGTCTTACTCGGTCTGCAACAGGGTTGGAAGTATGGTTGGGACACTCCTGGTAGTAATGAGAGGAAAGAGGTCATTGCATCCCTAGCCAATGTTAAATTCTGTCCCTCGGGGTCCCTGGTGGCAGAAATGGTTTGCGCTTAACTAACATGCAAGTAAAATTTTGCTGAAGGTAATTTAAAAATGACTGCAATGATACATCAGCAGGAAGCTGCCAGAAGTTTAAGCCAGATTCAGACAAGGATGTGGAACTAGGGATTTCACTGCTGACGTAAGTTGGATCATGGGTGAAAGCAGAGAATACCAGAAAGATGTTTCCTTGTGCTTTATTGACTATGTGAAGATTTTTGGCTGTGTATGTGGATCATGACAAGCTATGGACAATGTTGCAAAGAATAGATATTCTAAAACCCTTAATTGTGCTCATGAGAAACCTGTACCTAGACCAAGAGGCAGTCATTAGAACAGAACAAGGAGAGGATGCTGAATGGTTTAGAATCCGGTCAGGTGTGAGCCAGGGCTGTATCCTTTCACCATAGTTAATCTGTACGCTGAGCAAATAACTCAAGAATCCAGAACATGGATCAGGATTGGAGGAAGACTCATTAACAACCTGTGATATGCAGAAGATACAACCTTGTTTGCTACAAGCCAAGATGACTTAAGATGCTTACTGATGAAGATCAAAGACCACAGCCTTCAGAATGGGGTTCACCTCAATGTAAAGAAAACCAAAATTCTCACCACTGGAGCAATAAATAACATCATAAATGGGCAAAAGATTGAAGTTAACAAAGACTTCATTTTGCTTGGATCCACAATCAACACTCATAGAAGCAGCCGTCAGGAAATCAAACAACGTATTACATTAAGCATTAGACAAATCTGCTGCAAAAGACCTCTTTAAAATGTTAAAAAGCAAATATGTCAGTTTGAAGATTAAGGTGTGTCTGACCTAAGCCATGGTATTTTCAGTCATTTCATATGCATGTAGAAGTTGGGCGATGAATTAGGAACACCATAGAAAACCCATGCATTTGAATTATAGTATTTGTGAAGACTATTGGAAGTATCATAAGGAGCTCTGGTAGCGTAGTGGTTACGAATCGGGCTGCGAACCTTAAGGCCAACAGTTCGAAACTACCAGCCGCTCCGCGGGAGAAAGATGAGGCGTTCTGCTCCCGTAAAGATTTACAGCCTCGGAAACCCTGTACAGGGTCGCTATGGGTCGGAACCGACTCGACGGCACTAAACAACAACAATTGGAAGTATCATAGATTGCCCAAATAACAAATAAATCCGTGTTGAAAGAAGCACAGGATGGAGAGATTTTGTCTCTTGTTCTTTGGACATGTTATCAGGAGGGACCAGTCCCTGGAAAAGGACATCATGCTTGTAAAAGTGGAGGGTTAGTGAAAAAGAGGAAGACCCCCCCCCCAACAAGATGAATTAGCAAGTGGCAGCAGCAGTGGGCTCCGGCATGACCACCATCGTGAGAATTACCTGGCAGTGTATTGTTATGCATAAGGTCTCTGTAAATCTGAACCAAGTCAGTGACACCTAACACAACCACCTAAAGGAGTCCCGGTGACACTGTGGTTTAGGTGCTGGACTGTACATCAAAAGATTGGCGGTTCAAACCCTCCAGCCACACCTCTGGAGCAAGATGAGGCTTTCATCACCTGTAAAGATTTACAGTCTTGGAAACACCATATAGGTTTGCTAAGGGTCCGAATCAACTCAGTGGCAGTAGGTTTTGTTTGGTTTTGGTAACTTAAAGGTTGGTGGTTCAAACCTCCATACTGGCACTACAGAAGATAGACCTTGTTGTTGTTTTTGTTAGGTACCATCGAGTCTGTGCCAACTCATAGCAACTCTGTGCACAGCAGAACGAAACACTGCCCAATCTTGGACCAGCCTCACTATTGTTGCCACGCTTGAGTCCATCAATGCTGCCACTTGGCCAATCCATCTCGCTGGGGGTTTTCATCTTTCTCTCTGACCCTCCACCTTACCAAACATGATATCCTTCTCTAGCGACAGGTCCCTCCTGACAACATGTCCGAAGTATGAGAGGCGAAGTTTGGCCATGTTGGCCTCCAAGGAGCACTCTGGCTGCACTTCTTCCATTTGGATTACAGCCAAGAAAGTCCTTGTGGCAGCCCTACTCTGCAACACACGGGGTCCCCTTGAGTCAAAATCAACTCAGTAGCAGCTAACAGCAACAACTGACTGAAAGATGGGCAGTTTGAATCCACGCAGAGGTACCTGGGAAGAAAGATCTGGCAATCTACTTCCAGAAGTTCACAGCCATTGAGGGAAAAATCGGTTCTTCTAGCAGGACCATAGCACTCTGCTATGAAAGTCAAGTAGGGTGTAGTAGGTAAAGAGGGACTGTGGAATCAAATTATCCTGGACAAGGCTCCTGGCTCCTCCATTCACCGCCCCTCTTTGAGCTTGTTCTCATGTCTGAGAGTGGGGAGAATGACGCCCATATCTCCAGATGGAGTGGAAGACTTCAATCAGATGAGACCGTCCAGTGGTGTTTGGGCTTTAGCAAAGGTCAGGGTGGGTTGCTTCTGGTTTTTTATTATCTTTCTGGTGTGGCGCTGTTGGATCATCACTGGACAGCGAACCACAAGGTCAGCTGTTCAAACCCACCAGCTGCTCCTCAGAAACCCTATACAGGAACACTGAATCAGAACCTACTCAATGGCACTTGTTGTTGGTAAGTGCCATCAAGTCAGTTCTGACCCATAGCGACCCTGTCTATATAGGGTTTCCAAGGCATGGCTGGTGAGCCTAAACCAACAACCTTGCAGTTCCAATGGCTTTTCAGTCTGGTGCATTAACCCACAGCACCACACCAGGATTCCCGACGGCACTTAGCAACAACAATATTTACGTGCAACTACTGGGGAAATTTTCTAAATATTAAGAGTTTCCTCTGAGCTGGAGGCAGAGACAATGACGTGGCGAGATGGAGCAGCTGGAGACTTTAGACCCAGAGAGGGAGAAGGGCTGTGTGCTGATGACCAGGGTATATATACCCTTTGGTTGATTGATGATGCATGGATGGGATTGTAACCATGGCAATGAAATGATATATGATAGGATGAATGTAAAACTTATGTTCTTCCATGTAAACTATCACATAATTCACAATAAAACATTAAAAGAAAGAAAATATTCTATGCAGTGGAAAGATTAAAGGTACCTTGAAAATTGTAAAAAAAAAAGTTTCCTCCAGAACATTCTCTCAAACCTTAGACACTTGCTCCGCTTCCAGCAGATAATAGGTAATAAATGAACGTTAACAAAGTCTCAGCCACAGTCCAGCAGGGTCAGTCTCATGGGGAACACAAGCAACAGTAGCTGTGACTTTGTGCCGATAGTGCACAGAGTCTCGGCATCATTTTACAGTGGGAAATGGTTCTTAGTTCGCATTATGCAATTTCACGCACCCTGGGGTTTGGTACCCGGCACCCTGGGCCATTCGGCCTCATGCTTATCACAAGAGTCTTGTTTGGAAAGACATCATCACTCAGGTTAGACAAGGGCCTGTCTCCAGTGACCTCTGAGAAGAAGCACTATTTTGGGCCCGTGCACCTGGAAAAGGCCACCGATGAGGAAAGATGATGAGCATCTGCCAGGCAGGTCAGGGTAGCACATCCATTGGTTTGCACACCCTTCTTCAGCCTGAGAAAAACAAGGCAATCTGTCTCTTCCCAGATCCCAAGATTCTGTGTCATCCTAGCCAGCAGTCAGGGACAGCCAGAGGCCACCATTTCCTGGAAGAGAGGTTGTTCTGCCCTTTCCTCCTCTGCAAAGAGAATGGGGTCCTTGTTCTTAGATTTAGAATGAATTGGACTGTGGGTGGCAAAGGCACATTGTCTGCTGCCTTGGCGGAGAGAGTTATGGGTGTCTTGGAAAAGAATGCAATGCCTTTTTCTTGGATCCTGTTACGAAGATTTCTACTGTGCAGCCTCTGGGTAGCTGGGGGTCATCCTGAAGGCAATTGGCTTGGAATCTTAGAAGGTTCCCAGCTGAAAGGCCATCAAGTTTAGCGTCTTCAGTTAGCTGTGATTGGTTCAATCCAGTCCAGAGGCTGAGAGTATCACACACATCCTTCACTCGACCTGAGCATTGGACTTGAATGGTTGACCGTGACCGGGCCTGTGCTGGAAACCATCAATCTCTGGAACAAACATGGGAGCAAGCAATGAGCCCTGGAGAGCTTCCAGCCCCATTGTTCTCCTCCTGGGTGATCTTGTTCCCCAGGGGACATCTGGCAAAGTCAGGAGAATTTGTAGTTGTCACAATCAGGAGGATGGCGCTACTGGCATCTAATGGGTAGAAACCAGAGATGTTGCTAAACATCTTACAAAGCACAAGACAGGCCCTTTCAGCCCTCACCACATATTTTTTCAGTCCAACTGCCAAAATCGAGGGACCTTTTCAAGCCCCAGGTCACCATTCTCATTTGAAAGATGGCCCTTGAGATCCAAAGAGATGAAGTGACTCGCCGATGGTCAGGCGGCTGTGGGTCAGGCTGTATGACAGAGACCTTTAGAATGGGCTCCCCATTCAGAAGATGAATGAAATTCCTAGGGTAGGAGCTGTCTGCCGCGTCAAGACCTTGCAATGGGCTGGTGTCATGGGCGTAGAGGTGGGTTCTGTGGTGGCATGGTCCTCGTGGGCCTGGGCCTATCCCACTGCACTGGCACAAAGACCCATCGTAGGTGTCCTCTGCTTTTCCATTTCACAAAGACAGGTGGCCCATCTTTAAGATCTCAGGTACTCTACTCATCGAGGTAGGTGGCTAGAGAGGGCATGTGCATGCTGAGCATGCTTGTTAGAGAAGCCCTAGGTGGGTACCAGACAGCTGAACTGTGGAGAGGAGGGCTCTCCTGACACTCTGCCCATGGTCTTGAGGCATTCCAAGGGTGACATCAGAAGCCTTCCAACCAACGCCCCAGCTTCGGCTGTTGCTTTCCACGCATCTCTGTGACTTTGCCTCTTGGACTCTTAGGATCCTCAGTTTGATAATCTGTGAAATGGGGCTAGTAATTCCTGTGTTTCCTACTCCAGAGGGCAGGAAGCGGGCACATCTGAGAACCAAATACAAGAGCCTAAGATACAGGTGTATTGAAAATAGCCCTGCTGGACCACATTGGATTGTCTTGGTGCAGTTAGAAAACTGCCGTTTTGGGAAGAGAACAGAACATCCCACCTCTCCCCACTCTGGGCCAGCACTGCAATAGAACTTCCTGTGACACTGAGCATGCTCTCCATCATGACAACCACTGACCACAGGCTGCTACTGAACACCTCCAATATGGTTAGTGGGACTGAAGAAATGAATTCGAAATGTTCTTTCATTTCAACCTGTTTACATGTATGTAGCCATATAGGATTGTAGCTACTGTGTTGGGGGTCACTGGAGGCTGTAGGCGGCTGTGCACTTGACTGCTAACTGAAAGGTTGGAGGTTCAAGTCCACTCAGAGGCACCTTGGAATACAGGCCTGACAACCAAATTCTAAAATACCAACCAGTGAAAACCCTATGAGTGGAGCCCTTCTCTGACTCTCATTGGGTCTCTGTAAGTCAGAGTTAATTCAATGACAGCTGATTTTTGACTATTGATCAGGAAAAGCTCTGGAAAACCAGTTTCTTACCCCTGCCCCCCCTTTAATATTGTGGTTTTCCTCCCAATGCTGCAGAGATTTCGTTGTTTTTTTTTTCCCTCTCTCTCTCTCTTTTTAAAAACAAATACCCACTGACCAGCAGTGATGTTTCTCAGCCTTGTCACCAGACTTTTGTGGCCCCAACTTGGATAAAAATCCTCCCCAGCTTAGCCCAGAGACCTTTTAAACAAGACTTGGGTTCTGTCCAGAGAACCAGGGAAGGATGGTTCTTGGAAGACATTATCAGGAATGGAGAAAGCACACATGGACCTCTTTGGGTGAGAACCTATTTCTGCTTGATGCTTTAGAAGACAGGTCGGTACCTCTGAGCTTATCAGTGACTGTTGGAAATTCCCCTGGAACAGACACTGAGATATGAATTTATGCCCTCCCTTCTGGGTATTTGGTTTTGTTTTTTAATTTTGTGTGTGTGTGTGTGTGTGTGTGTGTGTGTGTGTGTGTGGTGGAAATACACACAATGCAACGTGCTGATTCAACAGTTTGTATATGTTCAATCCAGCGACATTGGACTAGCTTCATGTAATCTCCAATCCTTTTTCTTTTTCTGTAATCTTGTTGCAACCCTGCTGTCCTTTTTCAAATCATTCCTCCACTATTCACAGAAACCCTAAGCAAAAACATCCCTCTTCTCCAGGAATGATCTGTGGTTTCTTTGTTGTTGTGGTTAGATGCTGTAGTATCAGTTTCAAGTCATTGAGTCAATACTGACTCATAGCGACCCGATGCACAATAGAACGAAACACTGCCCGGTCCTGAGCCAACCTCACAATCATTGCTACGCTTGAGCCCATTGCTCCTGCCACTGTGACAATCCATCTCATTGGGGTCTTCTTCTTTTTCTCTAACCCATCACTTTACCAAACAGTAACTGGTCATTCCTGACAAAATGTCTGAAGTATGAAAGATGAAGTCTGGCCATCTTGGCTTCCAAGGAGCATTCTGGCTATATGTCTTCCTACACAGACCTCTTTGTTCTTTTGGCAGTCTGTGGTACTTTCAATATTCTTCCCCAACACCATAACTCAAATGTACCGATTCTTTTAGAGTCTTCCTTATTTACTGTCCAATTTTCTCTTGCATATGAGGTTACTGAAAATACCATGGCTTGGGTCAGGCGCACCTTAATCCTCAAACTGACATCTTTGCTCTTCAACACTTTATAGAAGGCTTGTGCAGCAGTCCACTCGTCTGTCAGTTTGTCGTGCTTTGGTGGCTTGTGTGTTGTTGTGATTCTGGAAGCTTATGCCACCAATATTTTAAATACCAGCAGGGTCACTCATGGTGTACAGGTTTCAGATGAACTTCTAGACGAAGACAGGCTAGGAAGAAGGAAGAAGACATTAAGTCACTGAAAACCTTATGAATAGCAGTGGAACACTGTCATCAACCCTGTTTGTAACAGAAAAATACACTGACCAGTCCTGCACCATCCTCCCGATCATTTCTATGTTTGAGTTCATTGTTGCAGCCACTGGGTAGGTTCATATCCTTACCAAGCATGATGTTTTTCTCTAGACAGAGGTCCCTCCTGATAACATGTCCAAAGTACATGAGACAAAGTCACATACCATCTTAGCTTCTAAAGACCATTCTGACTGTTCTTCTTCCAAAGGAACGGTCATCTCAGACCAAGTTGTCTTGCCTGATCCCAAAGGGGACTTGAGGGTTTGTGATGTCCTGTCCAGAAGCAGAAACTATACATTCACATCAGCATTTGTCGGGCACTGGTCAAGGACTCTGAGGACATGGAGATGACATCCTCAGGTCCACTGCCTGGTACAGGGCTGCTCCATGAGCCCCGGGTGGTCTTCCAGCAGAAGGACTTCGGGCGTCAACGAGTCAGATGTGCAACTTCAGTTGACACGGCTCTGCATCCAAAACAGAGTCCCTGCACTCAGCCAGCTGCTAGGAAGCAGCAGCTCTTGTCTTAATGACAAATGAACAGAAGGACTCTGAGAGGTATCCAGAAGGGATAACGGGGGACACAGGAGGAAGATCAAGGGAAATGGAGCCAAGCTGGCTACCCCATACCAAGTTGAGGGATGGGGAGACAGGAGGAGTCTTGGCGTCTTGCTTGCTTGTCAAGGTGGTGGATGTTCTCAGCTGGAGGGATCAGCCGGTTCCTGCTGCCATCCATCCTAAATCTGCCCAAATCCTATTGTCTGTACTCGGGCTCTTGCTCTGTCTCTGGGCGTGTCTTCAAGGTCACCCTGCCCATGACTGATTGTCCCTGCATTCAGGGCTCCAAGACAGTACTGAACATGGTTACCTCCTTGAACCTCCCCACCAACCTGAGGGACAATGTTGTCACACAGGCAGCTGATGAGAAATTGAAGCTTGTCAAAGTGAGTGCTCTGTCTGGGTTCACTTAGCATGTATGACCAAGCCATGATTCAAACCCGGGCCTGTCCCACCACACAACTTCCATCACAACTTCCAGTTTAGATTCAGCCCTGTGCCATGTGCCTAGAGATCTCCCACTATGACACTGGTTAACATCTGAAGTAAAGGCCCCTTCACAGAATCAAACACAAGGAGTAGATGGTTACTTGTAAAATACCGATTTGGGGCATAGTTTCAGGGTGCTCTTGGACATCTATGTTAAACCTGCCTAAGAATCTTAGGTTAAGAGGCCTCTAAATTGATGGAACCCGATGGTGCTGTAGGGTAATCAGTGGACCACTAACTAAAAGGTTGGCAGTTCAAAACCACCAGCTGCTCCACGAAAGAAAGATGACGCTTTCTGCTCCTGTAAAGAGTGATAGCTTTGGAAACTCTATACTGAGCTGCTATAAGTCCGAACTGACGCGAAGACAGTGGGTGTTTTTTGGGAAGTGAATGGTAGAATTTTCACTTTCCATGTGGGAGCTCTGGTAGCATAGTGGTTACGAATTGGGCTGCAATCCTCAAGGTCAGAAGTTCGAAACTCCCAGCTGCTCCACGAGAGAAAGATGAGGCTTTCAGCTCCTGTAAAGATTTACAGCCTCAGAAACCCTGTACAGGGTCGCTATGAGTCGGAACCGACTCCACAGCGCATAACAACAACAATAACATGTGGGAGACCCAGGTTTGATTCCCTGCCAATGCACCTTGTGCGTACCCACCACCTGGAGGCTTCTGTGAGTCTATGATGCTGAATAGGTTTCAGAAAAGCTTCCAGATGAAGAACTAGGAAGACAGATCTAGTGATCTACTTCTGAGAATGAATCAGTGAAATTGCTATGAATCACAGCAATCCATTCCATAACCAGGCATGGAGGTGGTACAGGACTGGGAAGTCATGGATAATGTATAAACAACGGGCATGACTAGATTTCAATAAAACTTTATAAAAACAGGAAGGGGGCCAGATTGTCCCCACAGGCTGTCGTTTGGCACCCAATGACCCAATTGTTCCTAAACCCTCAATCCCTCTGCAAAATAATCCCAGCTGTCTAAACAGAGCAGATGCCACCAAGCAGGGTATTTGTGGGGTCTCCATTATCAATGGAGAACCCTACTGAGAGGTAGAAAGCCTCCAACATGTATTAAGCAAGATAATGCACTGGGTTGCAAGGTTGGTTTGAATTGCAAGGTCGACGGTTCAAACTCACCAGCTGCTCCTCAGAAACCCTATACAGAGTCACTATGAGTTGGAACCAACTCAACGGTTCTTAACAGCAACAGCAGCAACATCTAGGTGGTGGGTCTTCCAGGGGTTAATAAACACCTATCCCAAGGTTATGAGCCTTTGCAAAGGTGCTCTTTCTTGGGCTGTGGACTCATACCAACTCCCATCGTGCTGCGCATTGTTTGGGGGATTTGTGTGTCTGTTCATGTTTTATTGTTGTTGGTAATTTTTATCAATAAACGATTTTTAAAGCAGCTTTAGGTTTACAGAACACTGTAGAGAATTCTCCCATAGCCCCTCCACCACTGCACAGTTTCTGCTATCACAGACACCTTGGATCTATGTGGTACCTTTGTTCCAACTGATCTGGATGCATCATTATCCATGGTGCACACTGGGGCTTCCTCTTTCTATTGTACAGTTCCATGGGTCTTGGCAAATGCGTAGCATGTGCCCATACAGTATAGTTTCACTGCCCAAATAATGCCCCATGCTTTAGCCCTCTCCCTTCCCCTGGTTCCCTGGCTACCCCTCATCCCTTCACCATCTCTATAGTTCTTGCCTTTTCTAAATGTCCTTTAGTTGGAATCATACAATATGTTGCTTTTTCAGATTGGCTTCTTTCACTGAACAAGACGGACTTAAAAATTCCTCTTTGAGTGGCTTGATAGTTCATTTCTTTGTATCATTTTAATACTTTGTATCATTGTATCATTGTACAGATAGTTCATTTCTTTGTATTGCTAAATAATACACTCCATTGTCCCGCTGTACCACAGTTTGTTTTTCCATCCACTTACTAGAGAGCACCTTGACATCTCCCAAGTTCTGGAAATTGTGAATAGAGTTGATTTAAACATTTGTCTTAGGCTGGGTTTTCTAGAAAAACAAACACAGTGAAACAGATATATGTATCTATAGAGAGAGAAGTTTATTATCTTACAATTGTAGAATCCCAGGTCCCCAGTGGAAGAGAAAGAGGGAGTCCCACTGGTGTGTCCATTATATTGAGAGCAAGCCACACCCCCTGAGGACACATCCCTTCATTTGATTGGCTGCTCATAGCCACTTATCATAGAATTAACTATGCCTGTATTAGGTTTTATCACTTTAGGATAAGGACATCTCAACTACTAAACCTCTGGAAAATCTAACCTATTCCATTTGGCACAGAATCCTAACTATTACAACACTCTTGCACAGGTTTCTGTGTGATGTTATAATTTTTGTTTTATAGTTTCCTATTGTTTGTATCTGGAGTCCTGGTGTGGAGCTATGGGGTTAATGCATTGGACTGCAGAGTTGCTTTGAACCACGGGTCGGTGGTTCCTGCTCACCAGCCATGCTTCAGAAACCCTATACAGGGTTGCTAGGAGTCGAAACTGACTCGACAGCATGTAACAACAATTGTTTGCTAAGTGTCTCATCAAAAGAGGATTGATAAAGAATGCCTTTACTTGGTAGTATTTTGATTATGATCTTTCCTCTAGTAAAGTGTAATTATCATGAGGGCAGAGGCTCTCAAAAAATTCATAGAAAAATCCCCTTGTATTTCAATCCCGTTCTTCTATGAGCTTCCTGAAGCCCCTTCAAAGGTACTCAAGGTTTGTGTTGAGTGAGCACATGAACTGGAAACACTGACCGGCCCACGAGTGTGGACTCAGGAATCAGCCTGAGCTCTCCAGACTTGACGCCATCACTTCACTTCTTCACAGCATAGACCTTCTAGACGGTCCTCTGTCCACCCCTGGGTGGCCATGAAAGACCTCAGTAGGGCACAGAGGGGGAGTCGGTTGCGACTGCTCGGAGAGTCGATTCTGTGGTGTGACGAGTCCTAACACACAGGGCTGTTTGGGTGCAGAACAGGGGGAGATGTGTTCTGTCCTCATCACCAGAAACTTAATTAGTGACACCAGGCAGGGACCTGGCTGTTCTCAGTGCCTGCCTCAGCCTTCACCCAGATCATTCCCTCTCATCCGGAAAAGCCATGACTGTCCTGCCCTAAAGACATGCACCCAATTCACAATTTCCCTTTCCTAATTAGGCACAGGAATGATGGAGACAGTTATTAATAATGTATTGGTTTTTTTTTAAATGCCCCCTCAGGAATGCCTGAGAATGATGTCCTTGGTGGTTAGCAGCCATGCCGCCACCACTCTGGGCTCAGAGCCCGGAACACCAGGAGAAATGAATAAATCAGGAGAATGTGACTGAGAGTCACTGATGGAAGGGCTTTGGGGAGCCCCTTACCCAGGATTTTGGGGAGACCCAGGCACCAGCAAAAGAACAGATATGCTTAAAGAACCTGTGCCTTCCTCCTTCCCTCATAGCTGATGGGACATTTCACAGGGTGCCTTTCCCACTCCATCCTACAGAGCTTGGCTTAAATGTCACCCCCTCAGAGGGGCTTCCCAGGATGTCCTGGCTGCTGAAACTGATTTCCCCATACAGCGTGTTACCCACACGTTCCACCCTGTATCATTTTCATCAAACCGTTTCTTCTGGCACTTTGTGGTGGTGCAGGCATCTGCTTGCTTTTCACTTCTGTCTGTGAGCCGCTAGCCCTGGAGCCAGGCTGTCCAGGTTTGAATCCCAGCTCCAGCCCTGGAGCCACCTTTACTTCACCTTGCTGAGCGCCTCAGTTTCCTCATCTGTGAGATAGGGAGGCTAATTAGCTTATATGGACTCCTAGTGTGGTGCTGTAGGATCAGCATTGGACTGCAGACTACAAGGTCAGCAGTTCAAACCCACCAGCTGCTCCTCAGAAACCCTATACGTGGCCGATATGAGTTGGAACCCACTCAACAGCACTTAACAGTTAGCTTATGTGTATGCTCATGCACCATCTCCACACCCCGTACAGACCCTTGACCCCCTCACCTGGCACTCGCTTCATTGTAAGTACTGGGCCAGAACAGCCTCAACTTACACCTGCCCACACCTGTCCCCCATGCAGCTGAAATGGCTTCAGCAAAACAGCCCACCTGGGAGACTGGACTCACTTGGTACTCATAACCCTGAGCCTTACAGGGTCCTTTATCCTGCTTCTCCCACCCAGTCCCTTACCCACCTTCTCCTCTCCCCTCCCCTCAGACCCCTATTCCACCCCCTGCCCATCCTCACCCTCGGCTGCGGGTCCGACTTCCCTGTCACTGAGACAGCTGTTACCCCCACGCCCTCCTCAGCCCCTTTTAGTCCCTTTACTCATGACACCTGGATCTTGGTCCTTCCCTATGGACTTGCCCAGGGACCTCGCACCAGCCCCTCTCATCTGTCTGGGGTCACACACACATACACACACCCTATTTAACCCACTGTTAAGCATCTTCCCTTGTCCATTCTCCAACCAGCTCAGCTCCATGTGGCTGCCCCAACTTGGCAGCAAAACTCCGTCAAGAAGTCATACCTACTGGCTGTTTCTGTTTCTCTCATAGACAGTCTCCACCCAGGATTCCTCCCACTGTTCCCCCAAAACCTCTTTTGTGATGGTCACCAGTGACGCCCCTGCTGCTCCTCCAAGGATCTAGCCCCACCTGTCATGGTGTGCCGTCAGCCCTCACTGTACTGGATCAACTGGTCAGCTCTGTTGGGCCTAGTTGGTTGTCTGTTCTCCTTAAAGTCCTTTCCTGACTTGGTTATGGGACTCCAAGAGGCCTCGGCCCCTCCCTTGCAGGTCTTTCTGACTCTCCACTCGGCAGCCTCAACTTCATGTGCAGACACCTGGGCTCAGGCCTGGACCCTCTTCTCTCTGTCTGAACCCACCCTTGAAAATCTCATCCAGTCTTGGCACTCAGTGCTGACACCTGTCAGATGGATGTTCCAGCCCAGACCACACTTCTAACTCAGGGTCTAATGCCAGCTGCCTGCTCACCATTTCCCTTGACATGTAGTAAGTATTTCAAAATGGCCTCCAGAAACTCCTAACCTGTCCCCGCAATCATCCCTTCCCTTGATGACCATTCCATCCTTCCACCCATTCACTCCCAAGTCCTTGGAGACATCCTTAACTCCTCTCTGATTTTTGCCCTCACATCTACTCTCTCAGCAAATACCCCTGACCTCAAAACACCCAGAATCTGCTCTGTTCTTACCACCTCCACTGCTGACGGTCCAGCCTGACCCACCGCCATCTCTTTCCTGAATTACCCACTTCCCAATAGGTCTCCCCAGGCTTCCTTCACCCCCACCACACACATACAGCACCTGAGACCCTCCAGTGACACCTGGCTTCCCTTTGTAAACACGTGAGTCTTTATCATGCTCTTCTCACAGTCTCCTGCCCGTCTGCCACACGGACCTCCTTGTTCTTCTCAGACCTGACAGGCCCACTCCTACCAGCTCTGGCTTCACTCTTGCTGCTCTTGCTAACCAACATTTGTCTCCTGATATCGGCCTGATGAGCTCCTCACTTCCTTCCAGTCTTCTCTCAAATGCCACCCTCTTGAGCTGGACCTGGACCACCTTTCTTCATCTTGAGGTCCACCCACCCCACATCCCTGCAGCCTCAGTCCTCTGAAGAGTCTCTCTTTGAGGGTGAAGGAGGATACAGCAGTGTACCAGGGGGCAGACCTGCTACTTCCTGTGTGAAAATCCCAGCACACTTTCTTCTCATGTCATAGGCCAGAATGAGATCACGTGTCCACTCTGAATAAGTTAGCAGTCAAGGCCTGGGGAACCCACCTCCTAGGCTGGACCCTGTGGAGAGTGGGGGACACAGGAGGAGAATTGGGGTCCTTCTAGGGAGAGACGAAGGGATATAAAGAGGAGCTGAGGAGTGTCTGTTCTCTAACTGCACCCCTCAATTGACCCTTATATTCCCCCAATTTATAATGGAACAAACAGAATAAATTAGAGATGCAATGATTACCCAAGATCAGACCCGAGATTTTAGCTCCAAGTTCTCTTCTGATCCAAAGCCCATGGGTTTATTCGTGCTGAAGTGGGGGTTCCCAGAGAGGAGAGACCAGCAGGTGGTGAGGCTGACCTTGATAACCCAGCAAGACCCTCGAGGTCTGGAGGCATGGAGAGGAAGGGCAGGTGAAGGGGGTCTCAGGAGATGCCCCAGAGTTGGTGTTTAACCAGCTAGCTTCAGGGCTGGGGGAGAACAGAGGGAATGCTGATTGGTAGGGAGGGCCCCTGGGATGAGAGGACTGGGAAGGCGGGGAGGTTGAGAGGGTCAGGGGTGTTGAAGAGGTTACTTACTGCCAGATGCTCAGGCTGGGGTGGGGGTGAGAAGAGGCTGAGGGCAGGAAGGCAGTTTTAGAGATGAGGTTGGAACCTGGGAATGAGATAGGCCAGGTCCTTCCTGTGTCCATGGAGGTGGCCAACCTTTGCAGCTCAGGCACTCCCGGAGCCCTGGGTGTCTCAGTGACTTTATATTCTTCCATGATCAACAGTTTCCACCAATGGTGGATGAATGTGACTAATGATGGCTGGGCCCTCAGCAGGCCCTCACAATCCACTGACTAATGCCATGGGGCTACCAGATGGGGAATGGGAGGCCATGGGAGAGTCCCACAGGACTACCAGAGGGGTGGTGGACAGGAGACAGGTCATCCCAAACAGCCATACCTCTCATCACTCCTGTGGCAATCAGCAACCTTCCCCTCCCCAGGGCTAGAGCCTGGGACCCCATCCCATTTAAGTTATAGTGTCTGCAACATGCTTCCTTCCGATAGAATAGAGGAGGGCATGTCCTTGTATCTAGAGAAGGCAGGCTGCTAAGGGGCTCCCAGGACTGAATGTGTCCTTCTGTCTGTCTTCTAAGTGTGCCCAGGGGATTCATGCCCAGGGCATCCTGCTGTGGGAATCACCTGCTGGGGAATGGATCTGGGAAGACATGAAAGGGGGATGGTCTTTGGGGGAGGGGGTGGAAGGTCCCTGAGCTGAGACACAGATGAATAAAACTTTTCATCTGCAGCAGCTCCTAAGGAGAAAGGTTTTTTCAGAGGTTTGCATAAATTAGCAAGTTCAGATCTGGTATCTGTGTTTTTAAAGCCCAGACCATGTCTTCTGGTACCTTTGGAGTAAGAAATGAGAGCGTTGCCCCACACTCGGGCTGGCCCCATTGGAGGGTGGACGTCCTGGCACGGATCTCCCCATTGGTGCCTGTGTCCTTGAATGGACAGCGGCTGACAGGAAAACTGGTCTCTTGTCTTCAGGAGACAATGGGAGCCTGTGTGGGGGTGGGGCTGGAGGTCCTTCCCCCACCCAACCCTTTTTTACTATGTGGACAGTGGGTCTGTACCAGACAACCCGGCAGAAGCAAGGGTGGGGCAGCACCAAAGCAAAGCAAAGGGAAAAGATGGTTCTTTGTGTCCCTCCAAAATTTGTGGTCGACTCTTAGCCCCTATGTCTATGGATGGAAGCCTGGTGGTGTGATGGGTAAACACTGAAAGGTGGGTAGTGTGAACCCACCAGAGAGAAAGGTGAGGCAGTCTTCTTCCACAAGAATTGTAGTTGTTTTTAAGAACAGTTGTCGAGTCCGTTCTGACCTGTATAGGGTTTCCAAGGAGCAGCTTGGTGAGTTTGAACCGCTGACCTTGTGGTTCAAACCAACTTTGCAGTCCAGTGCATTAACCCACAGCTCCACACCAGGACTTCTCTACAAAGATTACAGCCTTAGAAAACCTCTGTTGTTGTTGTTAAGTGCCCTTGAGTCAGTTCCAATTCATAACGACCCTGTATAGGGTTTCCAAGGAGCAACTGGTGTGTTTGAACAACGCTGACCTTTTGGTTCAAGCAGACCTTGTGGTCGAGTTGATCCTACAATACCACAGCAGGACTCCAATGGGGCAGTTCTATCCTGTCCTATCAATTTCCATGAGTCAGAATCTACTCAACCACTAAGGTAACTAAGGTAACTAAGACAAAGCACAAACATACTCTGAAATACACTGAGATGGTTAGTCTCCTTCCTTTGAAAAAGATGTGCTAGACAGTTTCCCCACAGACCCTTTCCTGTGGGCAGCAGGGGATGGTCCAGAGTGGGACCCTACCAACACTAAGGACTTTAGACTAACGGTGCCTGGTATAGGAGCAGGGATTGTGTGACTCAATTTGACTCTGCTCCCAATCCTGGGCACAGTGCCTGAGAGACACTAATGTTGACTACCCATCAGGTCACTAACTCAAGACAAATCAATGACTCCCAGCCCAGCCAGCTCCTGACCTCAGTCAAGTGAAGGCTCAACTTGTGTTTTGTTTGGGGAAGCATGTTCATAGATGTGTGCTCACTGACAAAGACCCACCTGTACAGCTCAGGGACCAAGAGCAGCCTCCCCTTGGGACGAGTTGGGCTCCATTGTTGCCCATGGTGGTCATCATTTGATGAGTTGGCAGCTGGACCACTGATGAAGCAAGAAGCAGAGGGAGCAACTGCCTTTGAAAACATCGGGCCCCTCCTCACCCGACCAATTGAGTGCATAGCAGTTTCACCTCCTGTGTGGGCATGAGTCACCAAAGACTCTGAAAGTTAGGAGAGAAGTCTAGTGAAGCCACCGAGGCCCAGCCACGTTGACACCTCATTTCCACAGTGACAACCAGCGCTGCTCTCACCTTGCACCTCAGCCTTCGTTGTCAGCCAGACATACATGATGAACGTGCAAAACAGATGTTTTACTATTGTCATGAAATGGGACATGTTGGTCAGCAGCAGTGTCTAGAGCTTAAGAAATTGAAACCACAAGAGCTAATGGAGGTGGATCAAGAGGCCACGCCATAGGCAAAGCCGGGCTCTCCGTTGTCATACGGAGAAGTGATTGTAGACCCAGGAACAAGGCTATCACAGCATTCTTCCAAGAACCACGTCGCTTTGTCAGAACAGAGATGGGTTCCAGCCCACTTCTGTCTCTTGGACTCATTCATCCCTCGCTCACTTCTTACCGTCAGTCAGCGTCTCTTGGGCATAGCTTCTGAGGCCTAGCTACTACTGATGAGGAGAGGGAAGTGGCCGGCTGCCCAGGTCATATAGAAAACTGATGAATACCGTTGCAAGAAGGAGCCTTGGAAACACAGCAAGCTTGTGTTAAGCACTGGACTGCTCACCAAAAGTTTGGAACCCACTGGACACTCCCTGGGAGAAGATGAAGGTCTCTGCTTTCATAAAGATGTACAGCCTCAGAAACCCTACAGGGTCGTCCCGCTCTGTCCTGCAGGGTCACTCTGAGTCCGAATCGACTCAACAGAAGTGGGTTTGACTGGCTGGATTGCCTTAGTTTCCTCACTTACAAAAGGAGACTCTAACTGACTTACACACCACTGTGCCTAGTAGAATGTCTTGGAATAGTAATACTTGTTGTTATTGAGTGCCATCAAGTGGTTTCAATTCGTAACAAGCCTGCTCCTAGGACTGGCTGATGGGTTTGAACCGCTGCCCTTGCTTTTAGCAGTCTAGTGCTTACCCTACAGCACTACACAGGGCCTTGAAGTAGTCATTCCATAAAGAATTGCGGTTCCTTCCGGTACCCACAAGAACATTGACACAGTTACCTCATGATGCCACAAAGCCCCCTGAGAGGAATATGGGGAAGGCATTTGTCACTGAGAACAGCCAGGTGTTTGCGTGACCGCACGTAGTTCTACTGGAATACTGGACTATAAGCAAATCAACAAGTTAAAGCCATCCACAGAACTCAATCTCTTTGAACTCCTCAGTTGGGTGCATTTGAAGTTACCCCTCCACCTGACTTTTTCCCAGGTCTTTCTGGAGGTATCTTAACCATTTTTTCCATTTCTTTTTAAGTAATTGCCACAATGTGTAATTATATACTTGTTTGATATCAGTTTCTTCCACTCTTCTCAAAGTTCCATTGGAGGAAGAAGCACTTGTCTTTTTGACTTTCAGTGTTCCTGAGCCTAGCACAGATTAGCTGTTCAGTAAAAATTTGTAAAATTTAGCTTTTGAAACTGTCTGCAGTAGAGTTTGGGGGCTACATGAGTGCTTGGTGATGAATTACTTCAGCTTTAAAAAGTCTCTATTTTGTCCTGGGCCCACTCCCCGCCACCTCCCCGTTACTGAGCCACAGGTAAGGTCTCTGCTGGGTACCCCTCAAATCTCTTGTTTCCTGACAATTCATTTCCCTCTACCGTCTTCTCTGCTGCCGCCTTCCACAGGCCTTTTCCACTGAGGAAAAGGAATCATCGTATGCCCACTATCCAAAACCTCCACTCTTTCGACTCCTTTGCTGATACAAGTAAGGGTGATGACCTGCCTCCTGCTGGGACTGAGGACTATATCCATGTAAGAATTCATCAGCAGAATGTAAGGAAGACCCTTACTACTGTCCAAGGAATCACTGATGATTATAATAAAAAGAAACTAGTGAAGGCGTTTAAGAAGATCGGACTGGCTAAGGACAAGTTGCTGAAGGTTCCTGGGTTTTAAGTGCTTGTGGCTCATTGAATCAAGTGAAGATTTCATTGCAATTAGTAGAAAATTACCCTTCTGTCCCTTGTCATAAGTTTTAAAACTGTTACTTGTACGAGGGTAAGTCAAAAGAAACTATTGCTACTTGAGTTCTAGTTTATATGTAAACAATTTTATTCCAAAGTGCATTTAAACATTTGTGTGTGATCCAGTTCTCTTAGTAATACACTTGTCTTAGTCTCTTTAGAGTTCCTTCCCAAAAAAGGATACATTTTGTGCCATGGAAAAAAGCAATCTTGAGATCAGGGCACATATCAAATTTTTAACAAAACTCAAATGAACATCTTCCCAAATCATTGAAGCTTTGCACCAAGTTTATTGGAATGCTAGCACACATGAAACAACAATTTTTAGATGGATCAAGCGATTTAAGGAAGGTTAGGAAGACCTCAAAGATGAACCAAGAGAAGGAAGACTGTTAACATTAACAAATGAAGAAACTATGGCTGAAGTCCAGAAACTAGTGGAAGACGATCATCGAATTACCATGGATGCAATAGCTACTGAAGTTGGGATCTTATGTGGCTCAGCATTTTCTATTTTAAACGCACATCTTGGCCGCAGCAAGCTTTCAGCTGGATGAGTCCCAAAAACGTTGCTCAGGAATCAACTAAGTCAAATAGCTGGTCTTTCCATCAGCCTTTGAAACAAGACTGAAGCTAATGAAGACTTTATGGAACAAATTGTGACCGGGGATGACTCTTGGGTTTACCAGAGTGATCCAGAGTGCATCCAGGTCCCACCAAAGTAGTAGCTTACAAGGGGGATCTGCTGGACCAGTTAAATTCAAGGACAAGAGGTCAACTCAGAAAGTAATGGTGACTGTTTTGCGGGGGATTCCAAAGGGTAAACTTGACAGATTTTCTCAAAGGGCATGCATGGGGGTTTATGAAGACGTTTTGAGAAAGTTACAAACTGTATTGGTGAGAGAAAGGCCAGGGCAATTGCAACAAGAAAAATTTTTTTCATCATGACAATGCACTTGCTTATTCTTCAAGGGTACCCAGGACTGTCCTGCGAGAACTGCATTGGAAAACCTTACTCCATCCACCGTGTAGCCCTGATCTTTCCCTTTCTTTTTCCTGAACTCAACATCAAGAAGGAACATGCATTAAATCCCTCAAGAATGCCCAAACTGCCATTTTGATGTGTAAATTGAAGAGCACAGAAGTGTTTGGGGATGAGTTACAGAGATGGAAACACCGCCTTCAAATTGTATAGATGTAGATGTGGGATATGTCAATAAACAATAGCTTCGCATTTTGATATTTTTGTTTAATAAAAAGTTCTATGGTTTTTTAGCACTATTTTGATGCATAATATATTATCTCATTTAGTCTTCACAACAACCATGTAAGATTGGCATCAGTATTGCTATTTAATAAATGAGTACACTGAAAAAAAAATTCTCTATTTTGCCTTCATTTTTTGAAAGATTTTTTGCTAGGTATAAAATTCTAAGTACCTTTCAGTAGTTCAGAGAGAATAGCTCCCCTGTATTCTCCCTTGCATTGTTTGTATTAAGAAATTTGTTTTTTTCCTTTGTTCCTCTGTGTATATAATATCCTGGGCTTAGGAGTAAGTGTTTGTCCCTGACTTTGAGTCATTTAATTGTAGTGTACCTGGGTGTGTCTTTCTTCAGGCTTTTTGTGATTAGGGTTTTTTAGTTTTATGGGCTTGTGAGTTTCTTTTTCAATCAAATTTGGAGAGTTTTGGGGTTTTTTCAGCCAATGATACTGAAAGAAGAAGTCCAAGGTGCATTGAAGGCATTGGTAAAGACCAAGACTCTGGGAATTGATGGAATACAAATTGAAATCCTTCAACAAACTGATGCGGTACTGGAGGCACTCACTTATCTATGCCAAGAAATTTGGAAGACTGTTACCACTACCCTGGCCAACTTACTGGAAGAGCTCCATATTTGTATCCATTCCAAAGAGAGGGACCCAACAGAATGGGAAATCGTCAGGCACTATACCATTAATACCACATGCAAGTAAAATTTTGTTAAAAATAATTTTTAAATGACTGCAACATTGCATTGACAAGGAACTGCTAGAGGTTCAAGCCAGATTTGGAGAAAGACGTGGAATGAGGGATATCACTGCTGACATCAGATGGAGCTTAGCTGAAAGAGAATACCAGAAAGAGGTTGTTGTTGTTGTTGTTGTTATGTGCCGTCAAGTCAATTCTGACCCATAGCGACCCTGTACAGGGTTTCCGAGGGTGTAAATCTTTACGGGAGTTTCGAACCGCTGACTTTAAGGTTCGCAGAAAGATGTTTACCTGTGCTTAATTGACTATGCAAAGGCTTTCAACTGTGTGGAACATGATAAGCTATGGTTAACATTGTGAAGAATACGTATTTCAGAACACTTAATTGTTCTCATGAGGAACTTGTACATAGACACTGAAAGGTTTACAATCAGGAAGGTTGTGCACCAGGGTTATATTCTTTCACCATACTTATTCAGTCTGTATTCTGAGCACATAATTGGGACAAGCTAGATCCTATGAAGAAGAGTGTGGCATCAGGATTGGAGAAAGACTCATTAACAACCTGTGATATGCAAATGATACAACCCTGCTTGCTGAAAGCAAGGAGAACTTAAAATACTTACTGATAAAGATCAAAGACCACAGCCTCCAGTATGGGTTGCACCTCAATATAAAGAAAACAAAAACCCTCACCACTGGAGCAGTTAAAAACATCATGATAAATAGAGAAAAATTGAAGTTGTCAAAGACTTTATTTTGCTTGAACCCACTATCAACACTCATGGAAGTAGCAGTCAAGAAATCAAATGACGTATTACGTTAGGCAAATCTGCTGCACAAGACTTCTTTAAAGTATTTAAGAACAAAGATGTCAGTTTGAAGACTAAAGTATGCCTGACCCAAACCATGGTATTTTCAGTCACCACATATGCATGTTAAAGTTGGACAATAAATAAGGAAGACTAGAAGAATTGATACATTTGAATTATGGTGCTGGAGATGAATATTAAAAGTACCATGTACTGGCAATGAAATGATATACGACAGAATGAATGTAAAACTAATATTCTCCCATGTAAACTATCACATAATTCACAATAAAACATTATATATGTATATATAAATGTGCCATGTACTGTCAGAGGAACAAAGTTGGAAGAAGTACAGCCAGAATATTCCTTCAGATCCAGGATGGTGAGACTTTGTTGCTCATACTTTTGACCTGTTATCAGGAGGGACCTAGAGAAGGACATCATGCTTGGTAAAGAGGAGGATCCACTATGGGTATTGACATAGCAGCCGCAGCAATGGGCTCCAACATAACAATTGTAAAGATGGTGCAGGACTGGACAGTGTTTTGTTCTGCTGTTTATACACTCATTATGAGTCAGAACCAACTTACAGGCACCTAACAACAAGAACAACAGCTCTAGCTGTGGGTTCTGGTGTGGCACTGTAGGATAAACATTGGACTACTAGCCATACTAATAGCAATATTGGTAGTCCAAACCCACCAACCGCTCTCTGAAACCATACACAGGTCATTGCGCTGGAAATGAACTCAACAGCACACAGCAATAACAAAATCTAGCTGTGATAGTTTCTCAATCTTTCCTTGTTTTCCACGACCATGGAAGTCTTGAGGAATACTGGCTGGGTATCAGATAAGAATGCTTCCAATCTAGTTTTGTCTGATGTTTTCATAATTAGACTGCGATTATTTACTGGTTGGAAAGAAGACAGAGTAGGTGAAATACCCCTCTCATAACATTACATCAAAGGATGAGTGATACCCACATGACATCACTAGAGATGTCAATATCATTGGTTGGCAAAGGTAGTGCCTGCTGGGATTCTCCACAGTCAATTTTGTGCTTTTATTTCTCTCTACTCTTGATTTTTGGAAGTGAGTCCCTAATTCTAGACCTTTCTCAAGTGGTTGGCGTCGCACTGTAGGATCAGCACTGGACTGCGAATTGCAAGGTCAGCTCTTCAAACCCACTAGCTCCTCCTTGGAAACCTTATACAGGGTTGCTAGGAGTCAGAACCAACTCAACTGCACACAACAACAACAACAACAACTCAAGTGGCTAGGGGATGCAGAATTAAGCTCCACATCATGGGATTCTTTGGTAAGGTAAATCTATCTCCTTTTCCGCATTTTTTGTATCCACTGAATTATTTATAAAAACTCAACAAAAAAACAATCACCATCAAGTCAATTCTGGCTCAGAGCAACCCTACAGGAAAGAGCAGAATTGCTCCTGAGGGTTTCTGGGTGTCAGTCATTACAGGAGCAGATAGTCATGAGTAACAAAAGTCATAATGTCCAGCTTTGGTTATTGAGAGCTCTTTCAGGTGAGCCCCTGTCCCTTTGACATGTCCAGTCCTTTTGTGTTTTGGACACTACCTTCCTTTCTCATACCCAGACCCATCTTGTGTTTGCTCATACCCACCCTACAGCTAGCCATTTTGTCAAGAGTGCTTCTAGTTACAATTGGAACATAGTATTTAGAAACTAAGATCTGGGGGGCTGGGCTGAACTTAACTTTTAAACATGTGGAATACACTTGTAATGGTTTTAATATTCTTGTCTGCTGATTTTAACATCTGTGGCAGTTCCAATCAACTCTGATTTATCTCCATTATGAATCATATTTCCTGTATTTTGCATGCCTAGTAATTTTTTATTATATGGCAGACATTGTGAATTTTATCTTGTTGAGTGTTCCTAGAAATAGTCTTAAATGACATATTGCATTGGGCAAATCTGCTGCAAAAGACCTATTTAAAGTATGAAAAAGCAAAGATGTCACATTGAGGACAAAGGTGTGCCTGACTCAAGCCATGGTATTTTCAATTGCCTCATATATATCAGAAAGCTGGACAATGGATAAGGAAGATCAAAGCAGAATCGATGCCTTTGAATTATGGTGCTCGTGAAGAATATCACCAAATTTAAAGTACCACAGACTGCCAAAAGGACAAACAAATCGCCTTGGAAGAAGTGTAACCAGAATACAGGAGGATGACAGGACATGGTCTTACATACTTTGGACATGTGATCAGGAGGAACCAGTCCCTGGAGAAGGACATCATGTTTGGTAAAATAAAGGGTCAGAGAAAAAGAGGAAGGCTCTCAATGACATGGATTGACACAGTGGCTGCAACAATGGGTTAAATTGGCACAGGACTGGGCTGTTTCATTCTATTGTACATTGGGTTACTGTGAGTCGGAAACAACTCGAAGACACCTAACAATAATAGAAATAGTTTTGAGCTTTGTTCTGTGACACAGTTAAGTTACTTGAAAACACTTACACCACTCAGGTGTTGTTTGTGACATTTGTTAGGTGCAGTTACCATCAAGACAATTTCAACTGATGGCAACCACTTATATTTCAGAGTAGAACCAAAGGTTTTTTCAGTGGCTGTGATCTTTCAGAACTAGATGCAAACCACTTCTGGGTGGATTCAAATTTCCAACCACTCAGTTTGTAGCAGAGCACTTAACTGTTTGCCCCACCAGGAACTCTATCCTCAAGCTAGGGTAAATTATTCCCCACTACTGAGGCAAGACCCTTCTGTGTAGTGTACCCAGTGTCCCATGACTATTGAGACTGGTCAGTCTGGCTAACGATAGCCCTATATAAGGAGCAGACAGTGTTATCTCTGATGCTTCCAGATGGTTCTTTCCCCGACCCTGGGTAGTTTCTTCACATGCATTTGGTGGTCAGTGGTGGTGGTGATGTGCCGTACAGTGAGTTCCAACTCATAGCAACCCGGTATAGGGTTTCTGAGGCTGTAAATTTTTTACAAGAGCCAAAATCCTCATCTTTCTCTCTGTGGAGTGACTGGTAGATTAGAACTACTGACCTTGCAATTAGCAAACCAGCTCATAATCCGCTATGGTATTAGGGTTCCTTGTGCTAATGAATAGTCTGCAAAAAGTTTGAGGGGGACCCTATGCAGATCTCCAGAGTCCCCTCTCTATTGCACGCTCTTCTCTGCTATTCTGTCTGGAAACCTCCCACTGCTCAGGTCTCCCAGGACTCACAGTTTCACCTCCCAGTTTAGCTAGTCTGCTGGCCCCTATTGGGATTCTCCCTCCTGCACCACTCTGTGGAAACGCACTGGAGGAAGTAAGCTAGAGCAGTCATAGGACTTACCTCATCTGTTTGTCTTTTTCATTGCCTGATGGCCACTGTTTTGAAATTCATTATTTTCTATATTTTGTATGTTTCATAGAGATTTCAAGTGGGAGGGAAAATCAGGTCCCTGTCACCCTGCCTTGGCCTGGTGCATAAGTCCCACCCATAAGCCTTTAAGGATGTACTCATATTTCTTAACTTATAAAGCAACACTGGGCCTGAGTGGTTCTAAATTACTCTCTCAGGTGGCCAGTCTCCTTGTCTTTACAAGTATCATGAGTGTTTAGTGCTTGCAGCAGACAAAAGCTCACTGAGTCTCAAGAGAGAGGAGGTTATGGCCCCTATGATGTCATGACTGTGCCTGCCTTCTCTTGGGTTTGCAGAGTCTCGGCTGTGAGCAAGAGGAATGACAAAGGAGACAGCTTTGGCAGCCTTGTTCCAGGGACTGGACATTCTCTAGGTTGTCTCAGCCTTCCCCATCTGACCACCTGCCTCTCATAAGGCATCACCCTCACCTCTGAAACACGTTAGCACAAATGACCTGGCACCTCCTTTACTAGTGACCTGTACCTTCTCTTCTCCTGTAGGAGACTGCTGATCCCTTGTGCAAAGCAACTCAGGCCCTGATCACCTTTGGAATAACCCCTGGGTATCTAGTACTAGGCACAGCTAATGTTTGATTCATCCATCCATCCATCCACCCGTCCATCCGTCCGTCCGTCCGTCCTTCCTTACATCCACCCACCCACCCACCCATCCATCCATCCATCCATTGCACAGTGCTCATTACAGAGCTGTGGATGCATGAATGAATGAATGAATGTGCATCTTTGTGATGTTATCTTCTCAAATATGATCCATTGTTTTGCCCACATGGTAAGCAGTCTTATCACACATGAATAGAGAAAGTCTGGCCATGACCAGGTGGGATGGAGTTGGAGGTTTTATTCAGGACTTTGAACAAGTTCAGCCATGGCCTAGAGAAATAAAGGTAGTATATGTTTTGAATAGCAACCAAATCTATGGCAGTGGTGCCTACTCAAAAATGCAGCCAACACACATTCAAACTCGGCTGCCATCTTTAAATTGGGCACTGCTGTCTGTTTCCTGTTGTTGGTGTTGCTAGGTGTTGACAAGTCAGTTCCATCTCATAGCAACTCTATGCACAACAGAATGAAACACTGCCCGGTCCTGTGCCATTGCTACTGCCACTGTGCCAATCCATCTCTTTGGTGGTCTTCTTCTTTTTCACTAACCCTCCACTTTACCAAGCATGATGTCCTTCTTCAGGGACGGGTCTTTCCTGATAACAAGTCCAAAGTATGAGCGACAAGTCTTGCCATCTTTGCCTCCAGGAAGCATTCTGACTGCACTTCTTCCAACACAGATTAGTTCTTCTTCTGGGAATCACATGGTACTTTTAATATGCATTTTCAATCCCGTAACTCAAATGCATCAATCCTTCTAAGATCTTCTTTATTCATTGTCCAACTTTCACATCCATATTTGTTGTTGTTGTTGTTGTGAAGTGCTGTCAAGTTGGTTCTGACCCATAGCGATCCTGTATAGGGTGACTTGGGTCAGGCACACCTGAATTCTCTAACTGGTATCTTTGCACTTGAACACTTTAAAGAGGTCATGTGCAGCAGATTTGCTTAATGCAATGCATCATTCGATTTCTTGACTGCTGCTTCCATGAATGTTGACTATGGATCCGAGCAAAATGAAGTCTTAGACAATTTCAATTTATCATGATGGTATTTATTGCTCCAGTAGTGAGGATTTTTGTTTTCTTTACATTGAAATGCAATCCATACTGAAGGCTGTGGTCTTTGATCTTCGTCACTAAGTATTTTAATTCTGCACCATTTCCAACAAGTAAAGTTACATCACCTGCATATTTCAGGCTTCAATCCTGAGGCCATGTTCTTCTTCATATAATCCAGTTTCTCAGATTATTTCCTCAGAAAACAGATTGAGTAAGTATGATGAAAGGACACAACCCTGATTCAAAACCATTCAGTATCCCCTTATTTTGCTCTAATGGCTGCCTCTTGGTCTATATACAGGCTCCTCATGAAGACAATCAAATGCTCTGGAATACACATTTTTCACAAAGTTATCCATAACTTGCCACACAATTAAAAGCCTTTGCACATTCAATAAAGCACAAGTAAACATCTTTCTGGTATTCTCTGCTTTCAGCCAAGATCCATCGGACATCAGCAATGATACCCTAGTTTCACCTTCTCTGAATCTGACTTGAATTTCTGGTAGTTCCCTGTCAAGACAGTGTTGCAGCCAGTTTTGAATCATATTCCTCAAATTTTTACTTACATGTGATATTAATGATGTTTTTCAATGATTTCCACATCCCATTGAGTCACCTCTCTTTGTAATGGGCACAAATATGGACCTCTTCCAATAGGACCTCTTCCAATACTTCCAAGTATCTTCCAAATTTCTTGGCATAAAGGAGTGAATGCCTGCCTCAGTTTGTTTGTTGCATGATTTCAAGTTATATTTTGTCAATTCCTGGAGGCTTGTTTTCTGCCAGTGCCTTCATTGCAGCTTGGACTTCTTTCTTTATTTAGTACCATTAATTTTTGATCATATCGTACCTCTTGAAATGGTTGGGCATTGACCATTTCTTTTTGGTACAGTGACTCTGTGAATACCTGCCATCTTCTTTGGATGCTTTCTGCATCATTCAATATTTTGCCCAAAGGATCATTCAGGATTGCAAGATCTTTGAAGAATTCATTATAATATTTGGCTTTGTCTTCTTGAGAGGCCCTTTGAAATTTTCTGTTCAGCTCTTTTACCTCCTCATTTCTTCCATTTGCTTTACATCTCTACACTGGAGAGCAGTCCCAGCATCTCTTTTGGCATTCATTTTGGTGTTTTTCTTCTTTCTTGTCTTCTTAATGACCTTTTGTTTTCTTTCTGTATGATGTTCTGATGTCATCCCATAACTCTTTGATCTTCGGACATTAGTGTCTAATGCATCAAATTTGTTTTTGAGATGATCTCTAAATTCAGGTGGGATATGTTCCAGGTGATACTTTGGCTCTTGTGTAGTTGTTTTAATTTTCTTCAGCCATCGATGATCGGCCCCTGGCATTATTTTGGCAGATGATATTGAGCGTCTCCGTGGTCTCTTCCCACAGATGTAGTCAGTTTCATTTCTGTGATTCCATCTGGTGAGGTCTGTGCATATGAAGTTTATGTTCTTTAAAAAAGGTATTTGTAATAAATTAGGCATTGGGGTCTTGCAAAATTTTATCACAGAATCTACAGCCTTCTTTCCATCACCAGTAATTACCAATGCATCTCAAAACAGTAGGAAAATTTGTTTCCTACTCAGGTCAAAATCTGAGGAGCAAGCGATTTGGCTGCGCTGTGGCATATTTGCTGCCCTTGTTTTTGTCATTCGTGACTGGACCATTCTGAACCAGTTTGAAACCCTGGTTTTATCACATCTGGATAGAGGTTCTAGCCACACTAGTGGGAGGGAGTTGCAGGTTTAGGCAGGGATGGCCTGGCCAGCAGTCCAATGATCAGATCCCAGCTCTGATCCTGGGAAAAGCTGCCTCTTGATCCTGAGCCTCAATATTTATTCTCTTGAGTTTCTTATAACCCCAGTGGTCTCTGATCTATTCTGATATGTAATGACTCAAGCCCTGATAAATCAGGATGCATTCTTGGAACACAATAGCTGCTCTCTTAGCAAAATCCAGATTAATGCCTCAGACCAGCTTTCACAAAGTCCCTCTCTAAATACCTGCTAGAAGAAAATGGAAAGATGTTCTCAAATACCATCTCTCTGCTTTTAGTATTAACTGTGTTTTGAAACAAAATAACCACAGAAAGACAATGCTCCCTTCATTAATGGAACACATAAAGAAAAAATCATGAAAAAGAGCCAAGTGTGAAATTTACAGTCAGATTCCAAGTGAAACTCAGAATCAATCTTTCCATTTTAAGTTGTTGGAATGTCTCAACAGGGGCCCTGCTGGCCTTTTTATTAGAAGGACAGTTCTACCTGGAAGGATGTTTAACATCTTTATCCCCTGGGCTCATTTATTGCATAACCAACACCCATGCCCCATTCCTAGGGGCCCACTAGTGAGTAGGGATGGTCTTAGTTGAGAACTAGTCCCTGGTTGATTTATTCTCCATGATTATTAACAGGAGATTTGGGTCACTTTTTCTGGGCCGTTGGCTGAAGGTGTGAGATTCCTCTTGGTGCAGGTATGACCCTGGCGGGGATCTTGCTCAGAACTGTTACAAACCTACAATGACTGTCCTCAGAAATGAGATGAGGCTGGGGGCCAGTGCATGGTCGGCTTGCACTTGTTCTGAGTCACTCAGCAAAATTAGCCAAAGTAGGGATGCCCCAAAGAGAGGAATTGGAAAGAAGGATTTTGTTTTTGAGATTCATAGCTCTGAAGAAGGTCATCATAAGGGAAAATGGGAATCCTTTTGAACCTCTTTTTCTTTATTTTAGAGTTTATCCTTATTTTGAATTATGTGTCATCATTAAGTGACATCTAGCTGGCCCGTCTCATAGTGGTCCTTTGCACAATAAAAATCACTGTCTGGTCCTGCACTGTCCCCACAGTTGTGTTGTGTTTGTACCTATTGTTACTGTCACAGTGTTGGTCCATCTCATTAGATGTTTTCAATGATTTTTGCCGGTCCTCCACTTTACCAACCATGACACCCTTTCCCAGGAACTGTTCCCTCCTGATAACTTATCCAAAAGGCGTGAGACAAAGTCCCATCATCCTCCCTTTCTAAGGAGCATTCTGGCTGTACTTTTAACACAGATTTGTTTGTTCTTCTGGCAGTCCATGGTACTTTCGATATTCTTCACCAACACTGTAATTCAAATGCACCAATTCTTCTCCGATCTTCCTTAGCCATTGTCCAGTTCTCACGTGCATATGATGTTGTTAAGTGCCATCTAGTCAGTTCTGACTCATAACAACCCTATATAGGGTTCCCAAGAAGCAGCTGGTGAGTTTGAACCACCAACCTTGTGGTTAACAGTTCAGTGCTGATCCTACAGTGCCACATCAGGACTCTGAGGCCATTGAAAATACCATGAGTTGGGTCAGGCACACTTTAGTCCTCAAAATGGCATCTTTACTCTTTAACACTCTAAATAGGTCCTTTGAAACAGATTTGCTCAATGCAAATCTTGGCTGCTGCTTCCACGAGTGTTGATCACAGATCCAAGTAAAATGAAATCCTTGACAACTTCATTTTTTTCTTTATTTAGATGTTGTTCATTAGTTCCAGTAGTGAGGATTTTTGTTTTCTTTACATTGAGTTGTAATCCATACTGAAGACTATAGTCTTTGAAGTCCTCTTCACTTTCAGCAAGCCAGAATGTGTCATCTGCATATCCCAAGTTGTTAACAAGCCTTCCTTTAATCTTGATGTTGTGTTCTTCTTCATATAATCCAACTCTGAAAATGATTTGCTCAGCATACAGACTGAATAAGTATGGTGAAAAAAATACAACTCTGAAGCATATCTTTCCTGATTTTAAGCCACATAGTGGCTCCTTGTTCTGTTCCAACGACTGCCTCTTAGCTATGTACAGGTTCCTCATGAGCACAATTAAGTGTTCTGGAATACGTTTAATCTTACACACACCATGTTGTTGTTGCTGTTAAGCGTCGTCAAGTCAGTTCTGACCCATAGCAACCCTGTGTATAGTTTCCAAGGAGCAGCTGGTGAGCCTGAACCTCTCCACATTGTGGTTCAAACTGACTTTTCAGCACAGCGCGTTAACCCCCAGCGCCATACTGTATGCCCCAGCAATCCCACTTCAGGTTGTTTATGCAGAAGAACTATGGTGGTATGTCTACAAGGACTTGTATGCAATTATTTATAGTAGCTTTATTTACAGTAGTCCAAAACAGGAAACAACCTGGGCCTCCTTCAACTGATGAATGGATAAACAAATTGTAGTATATTCTTACACTGGCCTGTTACTCAACCATAAAACAGGAAGTACCAAAGTATGCACCAACTTGGACGGATCTCAAAAACACTTAGCTAATTAAAGGAAGTAGAGGAACAGACACTGCGTGATTCCATTTAAATGAAGGTCAAGAATTAGTCAACCTCGTTTCTGGACTCGGAACAGGGTTTGCCTTCAGGGTACAGAGATTGGTTAGAAAGTTGCACAGGTATCCTTCCTGGGGTGACAGAAATGACAGAAATGTAATGAACGTGAGACTTACGTTGGTCAAAGCTGGTCAGATGGGCATATAAGCTGGGTGCACTTCACTAGATGTAAATTACACCTTGATGATGATGATGACAGTGATGAAGTCATCCAGGGTGTCCTTTGGCAAGTTATCCCTGCTCCCCATATGTGCTTTTAATGGCCTGTCATTGAGTGGACACAGATTAGGGCATAGTGTCCAATTATGTCTATTGATAAGTGCCTCCCTCCTTCCCGTCCCCTTTCCTTGTCTTTCTACTTCCTGAGCTCTGTCTTTCTCCTTCTAGCCCCCTCTCCCTCTCTCCTTTTTCCCAGCTTCCTTCTCCCTCCCCATTCTCTCCCACATCTCTCTACCCTCTGCTTCTTCCAGTCCTTTTGCCATTCTGGGCACTTCTCTGGGATGCAGCTGTGTGCTGTGTGGTGCGGGTCCTGCTTACCCAGAGCAAAGTGTTGTAAGACTCATTTATACCTGGGCTACGGGTACCCGCAACACAGTCTGCACTAGACAGGGAGGGCAGGTTCACCCAGGACCCATGTACTGAGTGGTTATGGGGCAGCAGTATGAAATGCTTCATCTGTGACAGATAAGGTAGTGTTGTAGAGCTGCTGGAAGCAGATACCATACACTGAGAGGCTTAAAACCACACACTTTAATTGTCTCTCAGCTTTGAAGGCCACAAGTCAGAATTAAATGTGTTAACAGAGCCATGGTCTCTCTAAAATTTCCATTGGGGGGTTCTTCCTGTTTCTTCCACCTTCTAGCCCCTCCGGAAGTTCCCTGACATGTAACTGCATCACTCCGATTTCTTTTGATAAGAACACCACTCAGTCATATAGGATTGTTGTTATTAATGTTTACAAGTCTGTTCCAACTCATAGAAATGCTGTATAGAGTTTCTGAGGAGTGACTGGTGGCTTTGAACCACTGACCTTGTGGCTCAAACCAGCCTTGCAGTCGAGTGTTTATATTGAAGCAGCATACCAGGATTTCTGTTATTGTTGTTGTTAAGTGCCATCGAATCAGTTTCGACTCAAAGAAACCCTGTGTAGGGTTTCTGAGGAGCAGCTGGTGAGTTTGAACCTCTGACTTTTTGGTTCAAAGTGCTTATCCTACAGCACCACACCAGGACTCCATAGGATTGTTGTTGTTAAGTTCCATCGAGTTGGTTCAGACTCATAGCTATCCTGTATAGGGTTTCTGAGAAGCAACTGGTGAATTTGAACTGCCATACCGTCTTCAAAGACCCTATTTCCAAACAAGGTGAGGGTCACAGGTATTGGGGGGTTTAGATTTCAGCATATCCTTGGGGGAGGGAGGGCACAATTCAATCGATCACCATGACTTTTCCAAAGTTTAGTCACCCTGAACAAAATGAACATCCACCATACAGACCAAATCCAGGAAGAAGAGTCCGCCTCTTATAAGAAATTAACTTAAGGACCTAGTGTTGATGGACTCCCCTTCTTAGGTTCCTTCCCGCCTCCCACAGCCTCCTGAGCCCATGCTGCTCCCTACCCCCCACCCCCACCCCATCTCTAGAGGACTGGATTTAATGCCTCAACTGAGAGAATGAGATGCTCTGTTATTTTTCATGGGAAATTAAGCCTGATCCTGCTGTCAGCTAACTCATGGTCAGGGAGAACGGATGGTCGAGACATAGCACTTAACCTCTGCTCTTGAAACGCCAGGGCCAGGAGAGGGGTGCTTGGGGACCAGTCTGGCAGGGGGCCAGCCATGATGTCACCACTGCAAGGCAGGGTGGGGATGGCAGATGAGGCCAGATGCTTCATCCTGGTGATGAATGATGGTGAAGCCCAGTCTCGGGTCACCAGGCAGTCCTGCATCAGATGCACTTGAACCACTCGCTGGTCCAGGGGTACTCAGCTGCCTCTTGTCTTTCAGCTCCCAACTCCACCTCGTGTCCTGCTGAGGAGAGCTGGTGGTCGGGGCTGGTGGTCACCATCGCTGTGTGCTGTGCCTCCCTGGTGTTTTTGACTGTGCTTGTCATTATCTGCTACAAAGCCATTAAAAGGTGAGTGCCACCCACCCCACCCCTGCCCCTGCATGGCCCCAGCCGGGCTCCATGCTCCCCTGTGCACCCCCATTGTGTGTGCCTGCAAACTATTATAATCGTTAGACATGCATGAAGCAGAAAGCAGGCGTAATGAGCTTCCATCCAGCCTCACCCTGCGTCAACAGTTGTCAGCGTTTGGCTCCATTTGCAGTGTCCATTTTTCCCTTTCACTGGAATGTTTGAAGGTTGATCGCAGACATGATGCTCCTGTGATTTTTTGGGTGCTGAGTTCAGCAAGCATTGGATGCACTCCACTTGTATGCCAGGCCAAGGGCAATGCAGTCTGGCCTCTACATGGAGCTCGCTCAGAACCTGGGAATATGGAAACCATCCTCACAGGGTTTTGGTGATGGAGCCATGACCAGGAGGCACCATGTTGCTTTGGCATCAGATCTGAATTCCGACCCCAGCTGTGTGACCAGGAGGGAAGCACTCTCCCTCTCTGGAGCTCAGTTTCCGCATATGTCAAATGTAAATAAGAATAACTACATCAGGGAGCTCTGGTAGCGTAGTGGTTACGAATCGGGCTGCGAACCTTAAGGTCAGCGGTTCGAAACTACCAGCTGCTCCGCCGGAGAAAGATGAGG
>NW_006408543.1:14605705-14646354 GCF_000296735.1 Chrysochloris asiatica
GGAGAAAGATGAGGCGTTCTGCTCCCATAAAGATTTACAGCCTCGGGGGAGAAAGATGAGGCGTTCTGCTCCCATAAAGATTTACAGCCTCGGAAACCCTGTACAGGGTCGCTGTGGGTCAGATCCGACTCGATGGCACTTAACAACAACAACAATTGTTCTTGGAGTGAAGGCAATAATGGTACAGTGGAAGAATTCTTGCCATCTATGTGGAAGACCTAGTGGGAGAGAGCCGGCTCCCATTCCTGGCCAATGAATTTACAATCAGCACCCATCTGTGGGTGGAGGTTTAAGTGTGGCTAGGATGCAAAACGGGTTCCTATAGAAGTTTCTGGACTAAAACAGACTAGGAAGAAAGTCCTGGAGATCTAATTCCAAACAGTCACCCAGTGAAAAACCCTTTGGATTTCAGTCCTGTTGTACATAGGGTCACCAGGCATCAGGGACTTACTCAGTAGCAACACTATTCTAAGGAGTAGTGAGATGTCTTCTGCAAACATTATGCCCAATATGTATACTCTAAGGAGCTCTGGTAGTGCAGTGGTTATGAATCGGGGTGCTAACCTCAAGGTCGGCAGTTCAAAACTGCCAGCGGTTCCGTGGGAGAAAGATGAGGCTTTCTGCTCCCGTAAAGATTTACAGCCTCGGAAACCCTGTACAGGGTCACTATGAGTCAGAACCGACTCCACAGCACATCACAACAACAAGGAGCCCCGGTGACTCTACAGGATAAGCACTGTTCAAACCGAGGGAGCGAGGTGAGACTTTTCTACTCCCATAAAGATTTACAGCCTCAGAAACCCTGTGCAGGGTCACTATGAGTTGAAATCAACTTGGTGGTACCGGGTATGGTTTGGGTTTGGTATGTGTACCATAGTAGCTGGTATACCAAACAGCGTACCCAGTTCCATTATGTCTTCAGTGTTGCAGATACAAGGAGGAGACATGACAGGAGAAAGTCTGGGTTCTTTTGGGGGAGCAGGGAAGGTTGAGAGGCTAAGGAAGGTTGTGATTCTAGCTGGGTTTTGAAGGGTAAGGAGGTTCGGTGGAGTTCTGAATAATCCAAAGAGCAAACCATCTTTCTCTGACACTTGTAAGATCTATATCTACCTTCTCTCTTTGCCTTAAAAAAAAGTCTGCCAGGAACCATCCCACTGTTGGCATCTAGAAGCTTCTGAGCTGGGGTCCACATGCAGTGTGGCTGGTACCTGTGCATGTCCAGGCTGCATCCAGGGCCTTATGTGTGGTGGAGCAGGCGAAGGTGTGAGTTATACCGTCTGGAGGTGCTCAACACAGGAGCGCTGATGAGCCCCTGATTTCCTGTCTTTATCAGCACAGCCCAGAACACTCACAGGGACCCTGAGGGTAGGCAGAGACAACAGGCAAACAGAAATGTTATAAAACACCCAAGGACAATTAAGAAATTTAGAAAACAACAACAACAAAAAATCACACAGTTGCCATTTAGTCTATCCTGACTCTTGGTGACCCCATGTGTGTCAGAATAGAATTGTGCTTCAAAGAATTTTTATTAAGTGCCACTGAGTCGGTTCCAACTCATAGCAACCCTGTGTAGGATTTTCAAAGAGCAGCTGGTAGGTTTGAACTACTAACCTTGTGGTTACCAGTATTGTGCTTATCCTACAATGCCATACCATGATGGCATAGGATTTCAGTAGTTGATAGTTTTGAAGTAGTTCACCAGACCTTTCTTCCAAGGTACTTTGGGGTGGACTCAAACCTCCAACCCTTTGATTAGTAGTCAAGTGCTTAATCATTTGTACCATCCAGACAACCTTAAAGGGTAATGTTGTTGTTGTTGTTGTTGTTGTTAAGTGCTGTCAGGTAGGTTCTGACTCAAAGCAACCCTTTATAGGGTTTCTAAGAAGTGACTGGTAGGTTTGAACCACTGACCTTGAGGTTAGCAGGCCAGTGCTTATCCCACAGTACCACACCAGGAATCCTTAAAGGGTCATTGTTGCTGTTTTTAAGTGCCACTGAGTCAGTTCTGACTCATAGTGACCCTGTATAGGGTTTCCAAGGAGCGGCTAGTAGATTTGAACTGTTCACCTTGAAATTAGCAATCCAATGCTTATCCTACAGCTCCATACTAGGACTCCAAAAGGGTCATTGTTGTTGTTGTTACATGCCATTGAATCAGTTCTAACTCCTTGTAACCTTGTATAGGGTTTCCAAGAAGTGACTAGTGGGCTTGAACCTCTGACTTTGAGGTTAGCAGCCCAGTGTTTAGCCTACAGCACCACACTAGGACTTCTTAAAGGGTCATAAGGGTTGTTGATAATATAATAATTTTGGAAAAGGTCTTTTTAAAAATCCCTGAGACCCAAAGTAAGAGAGTCTACATTCAGAAAAACCACAGCGCGTAAAACATTTCATTTTATTCTTTTTTAACCAGTTGTTCTATGCTACTTCACTTTAATAATCCAAAAGCAGAATGAGTAAAAGATAAAGTTACAATTCTTAAAACCCCCTAGAGATCGTGCACAGTCACCGATAGAGCCACAGCTGGACAGAGAGCCAGGAGTGGTGGGTGGGAGGGGCCAGGGCCCTGGGCATCTGCCGCCAGCCTTCGGGTGCCCACTTCTGCCCACAGTGCTCTCATTGCCGGGCAGTCTCCACACACAATGACAACAACAAGCGTACAGCTATGGCACAGCGATCATCCCTTCTCCAACAAGACAACAACTCCACAGTCTCTCAGTTCCTCTTTTCCCAATCAGCTCCATTTTACAGATGAGGAAACTGAGGTTCCTAGGGCTTAAGAGAGCAGCCCAGGATGGCACAACCAGGGAGTGACAGAGCCAGAATTTGAACCTGGGACCACTCACCTGACCCCAAGGTCGGCCTGAACCACAACGTCATGTGATAAATGTCACTCTAGTGTTGCTTTAGAATACTCCTATGTGCCCTTCCTTGGGGAGTGCCCGGAAGAGGGGCTGTGGGGCATGGATGGCTTGTCTGTGCCCCTTATTGGCCAGAGGGACAGACAGACAGAAAGGAAGGCCCTGAGGCTCCATCACCGTATAACTCAGGGACCCAGGTCTCATCTGACAGCAGATAGAAAGGAGGCTGAGGCAGGTCTTGGCAGCCTGTTCGGATTGGAATAGCACAACATTTGAACTGAGGGTCACTGGAATGGAAGCTGAGTATGGAAGGCTGAGTATGGAAGGCATTCCAGGCAGAGGCCCCTCTAAGAGCAAAGTACCACAATCCCAGGCTTCAGCAATCTCCTCTGATGTCAAAGAAGAGGCTGGAGGCAGCCACAAGCCTGACTGAGGGTTCTTTGCTAAATGGTTTGCCTGTGACTCTGGATACTGGGAGCTACTGAAAGTTCTTGAGGAAGAGCATGGACCACCAGCAATGCCTCTCCACCTTCCCTTGGGGATGCTCAGCATAATGTTGGTAATAAGCTGAGACTCTTACAAAAAACCCATAAAGTCCCACTGAGCCTGCTTCAACTTCCCCTTAAATAACCTCTACCGGCTTCAACAAAAGGAGGGAAAAGGGATCACCAGCTCAGGAGACCCTCCAGATAGGCACTGTTGACCATCTCAATGAGATGGGGTTTCCTGGGAACCTGGAGGCACCATTCTCTCCTCTTTGCAGAGCAGTCCTGGGGTCCTCCCACCTGCCCTCTGTCTCCTTCTACCAGCTCTGAGCAGCTGGTTCTTGGGAAAAGCTAAAGGTCTCTGTGACAAGAGTGTGGATCATTCAAGGCCTGAGGAGTAGATGGGGCTGGAGAGGCACACAGGGACCAGCCACAGTCCCCATCACGAGGATGACAGGGCAAGAGGAAGAAACCGTCTCAGGAAGAACACCTCGGTTCTTTGACATCGCCTGATTCCAGTCCCCACCTTCTGCCTCCCATCAGCCAGTACACCAATTGAGTCATTACAAGGTGTTGACTGCGAGACCAGCGAAAGGCTACAGAACATTCAGGCCAATCGTTAATTGCAGACACTAAGCAAATATGAGGCTTCCCCGGGATATACCTGCATGTGCCTATGTGTGCATGCTCAGCTTTGGGGAACTGAGCCAATTTTGAACACCCACATCTCTTTGACAACACATAGGGCTGCTCAGTATGTCAGTATTGGTCCACAAATACTAACTGAGCACCTGCTTCATTTTCTATCAAGTCTTTGATTCAGGAAAGATTAACCAAGGTGCTAGGATATAGAGATAAACGGAATCTTGTCCCTGCCTTCTCCTGCTAGTGAGGGAGGAGACAGATGAAACTCACCACACCAAACCAAATCAGTTGTGATCCAGTTGGCTCTGACTCATAGTGACTCCCGATTGCAGAGTATTAGTACACCTCATAGGGCTTTCCCGGCTGCGACCTTTCAGAAGCAGATCACCACCAGACCTTTCTTCCAAGGTACCTCTGGGTGGGTTTGAACTGCAAACCTTTTGGCTAGTAGCTGAGTGTTTAATGTATGTGCCACCAGGGACCCTGATTAAACACACACACGTACCAACAAACTGGAGCAAAGCTTAGACACTTACCACATGGGACAAAAAAATCAATAAATGAATATGGGGTTTGATGCTTATTCATGTTTACTTTAGTGGTGGTGGTGGTGGTGATAGTGTGCCGTGGAGTCAGTTCCGACTCAGAGCGACCCTGTATAGGGTTTCCAAGGCTGTAAATCTTTATGGGAGCAGAAAGCCTCATCTTTCTCTCAAGGAGATACTAGTAGATTCGAACTGCTGACCTTGTGGTTAGCAGCCCGGCTTGTGATCCACACACTACCAGCGTTCCTCATTCACTTTAGTACAGCAGTAGAGTTACTGTTCACAGCAGAACCACACAGTGCACTACAACTTAAAAGACTGATGGAAATGCTAGAAAGGTTAAAAGAAAACAAACAGACAAAACCCAGGATAATGGGAGGAAGAAGGAGAAGGGGGTGTAGGGAGAGTTGCTTCCCAGACTCAAAGCATGAGGACAATGGTGCTGACTTCTTGAAGGCAGCATAGGTCAATGAGACGATTAGGATTAAAGTGGGCAAGGCTTTGTACGGCCATTGTTAAACGCCATCCAGTCAGTTCCGACTCACAACGACCCTGTGTAAGGTTTCTGAAGTTGTAAATCGGTTGCAGGAGCAGAAAGCCTCATCTTTCTCCTACATTGCAGCTGGTGGGCTCAAACCACCATCCTTGTGGTTTGAAGCCCGGTGCTATTCCTCCAGAACCACTGCATTCCCAATACATTCACTTGTGACCCAACGTGCATTTATTACCACCTTTTAATTTAATTTTTATTTTTATCCAAGTAACATATGCACGTGAGCTGCAAAGCTTTTAATAAAAACCAGCAGCCTCCTGGCTTTGCGCTTTTCTGTTCCAGGTCTTGTTTCTTGAGAGCAACCACTTTTAACTATGAGGCGTGCCTCCTGGAGTTTCTCTGCCTGTTTCAAGTGGCGCAGATACTGCGATTGCATTTTGTTTTTCATTTGTAAACAGGATCTGTTGACTTTCTATTATGGAAGATACAAACGTCAGATCCCATCCTGTGCCCACAGACACATCAAACACTTGCCCTCTTCCATTCGGCCACCTACGTTGTTGGGTTCTGTGGAGTCAGTTCCAACTCATGGCAATGGCAAATGTGCGTAACAGCCCCATCCCCGTGAGTTTTCAAGGCTGTGTGAGCTTTAGGAAGCAAATCACCAGGCCTGTCTGGGTGGATTTGAACTGTCAACCTTCTGGATAGTTGTCAAGCATTTAGCCGTTTCCTGACACCCAGAGGTTCCTTTTCCAGCTACGGGAATGTCCAATGCGGGGTCTGATGCCTATTCATTTTTACTTTCGTAACACAGCACGGTTACTGTTGACAGCAGAGCCACATAGTATACTACGATTCCTTTCCTTTCCTGGAGTTAGCAATGCTGCCTCTCAGTATGGTCAAATACACCATGTAGTAAGTCTTTCAGTCCCATTTCTGTCTTGATCACTTTCTTCCCTAGACTTCTTCATCCTCCTCTCCAGATGGCTCTGGGCTTGTGGCACAACTGGGCTGTGGTTCTCGTCTCCAGCAGCCTCCATCCAGGCTGACTGGTCCTAACAGGCTCCACTTGGGGCCCTTGGTAAACTCGATTCACTCTCCCACCCTAGTCCTGCTTCTTCACCCCATCGTGGAATTTTCCCTAACATCTTTTCTGCATCATAGACTCAAGAGAAATTTAGTGAATTTACATTCTTTTTTGAACTTTTCGAATCGTTCTTAACCAAATATGTAGGAAGAAGGGGGCAGCTGGACAGCCGTGGATGGGTGGGAAATGAGTTTCTTGTGGCATCCAAGCAAGATGAGCCTCCTGGTCCTGGGTCAGATGAGGAAACAGGCCTGGATGGGGACCAAAAATGGCTCAGGTCTCCCAGCTGTCCAGCCCAGGCCCGTTGGTCAGTTACCCTCCTCCTGCTGTGGTCACTGAGTCTTCCAGGGGCTCCTGCTGACCAGTACCCTGCCTCTCATTTATCTCTTCAGTTGAGTCCTTATAACTTGTCCCTCAAAACGCAACTCAAAACACCTTGAATGAGCTGTCATCTTGAACATGAAGGCACTCTCACTTCCCTGCCCAAGTGCTGTAGCTTTTCTCCAGTAAACATTTCTGCTTCCTGCTGTGATTGGTGGAGTGTTTGTGCTCACATGCTTTGCACACGTGTGTGTGTATGTGTGCACATAACAGTCATCTTATCGTACCCACCTCCCTCCCCACAACACCTGGCATGGCGCCTGGCATGTAGTAGTAATTCAGTAAGTCTCTTCGGAGTGACTGGAGGTTTGTTTACGTAGACTTACCAGATTCTACCTTTGAAACTGACAAAAATCTATTGGGAATTTCAGTGAACTCTTTTTTTTTTTTTTTTTTTTTTAATTAGCTTCCATCTGGGTGAATGAAGTAAAATCTGCTTTTAGGGTAAATAACATGTGCCCAACTTTAAATGCCTGGCCCAACCCCTTCACTTATTTCTGTTCCTCTATTCTCTGCTGTTCCTGCTCGGCTTCTACCATACCCAAGCTTGGACACTCATGCTGACTCGGCAGTGCTCTCTCCCACGTGTGCATGACACACTCTCAGGATAACACAGCCTCACGGGATGTACCACGGTGTCATATGCCCTGCCCTCTCCTCCTGGCTCATGTTCTGGCCTCCAGCTGAACCATTGAGTTGGGACCCATGGAGGGGCAAGAAGAATGGTTAGGTCAATGGTGAGCAGAGAGAAACAAGGGTCATGGCATGGATGGGACATCTCCATTCATTCCCAACTCACCACCAACTTCCAGAAGCAAGAACTGCACCTTGGATGCATCTTGAATTGCTGGATGTCACAACTGGAGTTCTCGTGTGGTCTAAACCCTCTTTAGACAAGTTGGGACCCAATGCCATCCCAAGATGCATAAGACCAAGTCATTCCCATTCATTATTTCTCATTGCTGCCCTCCTGCATGCCTGTAACCCCACTCCTGTGGGCACCCAGACCCAGTATCTCTGGGCGGAAGTCCATATCCCCAGGTTCGGTTGTGTTGGGAATCAAGGCAGCATCTGATCATCCAAGGAAGGATGGTCTTTTGGTCAAGTGCTGGACATTAGTGTATGGACTTGGCTGCTTTGAGACCAACTGACTTCCTCCTGGACCTTGGTTGGATTCGAGACTCTATTTCTTGTGCTTTGTTGCAGAATCAGCTTTCATTCTTCTAACTTCTGGCCTAGGCCTCTTTCCTGTGAGTCTCTCTTCCGTTTTTCAGCCTGTCTGGGTTGGGTTTTCCCTCTGGTGGTGTTCTAAAGGTGAGGACTAACCTCCTATAGGCAGAAACTCTGGGCACATCTGTGACGTCAACCCCTGAACAAGACCAAGCAGCTCACTTCCCTTTCTCTTGATTTTAGGAATCAGGCCATTTAGGGAGCCCGGTGTGGCCATCTCTGCCTGGACCAAGGTGGAAATGATCCTTCTTGGTTTAGCAGGACCAAGCTGTGTCATTGAATCTCTTCCTAGCATTTCCGGAGCTCCATGGGGGGCATGGTAGGTAGGAATTCCATGCAGATGGGACAACCATCACCAGCCAACTGGAGCTTCCCATTGATACCTTCCCAAGAGTAATACTGATATCTAACACCATTGAGCACTTACTGTATGCCAGATGCCAAGTGTTTGACACACATTAACATATTTAATCCTCATAATAAACACCATTACTGTACTCATTTTACGGACTTGAAAACTGAGGCATAAAGGGTTAGTAGCCTGCCCAAAGTCATGCAGCTAGAAAGTGTGGAGCCAGGGTTTGCAGAGCGGTGGTATCTGCCCCCCACCTCTTCTGCGGTGTCACCTCCAAGTGCTGCGCTTGGGAAAGGATTGGTACAGGATGGGGAAGTGCAAAGGCAGATGGGTCTCCTGCTCTAGGAAAAGCTCAACTTCCACTGGGCTCCAGCGAGTCCCAGAAAGGCTTGTGGAGGTGGTTTAGTTAGTACAGGGGCAGTAGAATGGATTGGGGTCAGCTCTAGGGGGTAGGAGTAGATCAGACCAAGTTCACATCTCAGGAAGGTGACCTGGACAGGCTTCCTCTTCCCTCACTAGGCTCAGGCGAATACTCCAGTCTGGGAGTTGGACCAGCCAAAGTGCCTTCTGCCCAGACCCCCCGCGTCCATTCCTGCCTGGTTCCCTATAGCTCACCTTCTGCGTGGCCTTCCAAGCCATGGCTCCCATGGCCTCGGAGCACTTGGCGTCTCAGAGCTGCAAGCTGTCTCTACCGCTAGCTCACTCTCCTCTCCTGCCTAGAAAAATCTTCCCCCACCTCCCACCCCTAGACTGCCCTTTTCCAAGGGGCTCCAGACCCTTTTTATAGCTTTATGTATTATCCACCTTTGAAAGTCCCTAAACCTTATCTCTGTGACCTGGATGTGTTTTTTAGATCTAAGCCCAAGATTTACTTTGCATTAAGGGGAAATACAATGTGGATTTAGGTGCAGTGTTTTTGCCTGTTTGTGTTTCCTGAGTCTGATATCCTTTCTCCCCCTCATACATGGCTGATACATTTAGTACCCTCAGCGGCCTCATGGAGGGCAGCCCAGGATTCCACTGTAATAAATAACTACCACTCCTCAGTTTCCCAGACCACACAAACTCCTTGAGTCAGATGCTAAATCCACACAACAGCATCAGAGCTCCCTCCAGCACTTGGAGAGGGGTGGGAGGGAGAGTGGACCGCGGGGCCAGGCACACTTCTCAGGAGCCCTGACAAGAAACGAACAAGGCAGTAGGTCTGAGCTTGACAAATCTGGAGTTTCCAGAAGGTATAAGTGAGTAAATGGGGTCCTCAGAATGTGCTGGCCGCTAAGCCAAAATGAGACGGGATTCTTGGGGGACTCCGAACATTTGTGAGTCTCCCAGACAAGGATGAAGAAAGCTTTCTCTACTTGATCTGACCATGGGAAGACTTGTGGACGAGGAGATGGTGGCTGGGGTTCCTTGGGCAAGTCATGGTTCTCTTTAAGCCTCAGTTTCTCCATGAAATGAACCTCTTAACTCCAGGCCTAGCTTCTTCAAGGATTATGAAAATGCCAATCCTTTGCACAAAGCATGAGAGATACTCCATGGGAGGAAGTCCCTTGGCATTTCTAGAAGGCACAATGACTGGGCTGGGCCACCACAGACTTAAGTACATTTGGGTTATTTATTTATGAGTTCTTTCTGCTACAAGAGAAAAGGGGGCCATTTATAGATCTGATGTCGGCATGTGATCTCTGAGTAGGCTTGTGGTCTAATATTCCCACCCACAAACTTACTGATAATGACCTCACAGACTCTCCCTCCACTAAACAAATGCAGAAAGGCTTTCTCCCGTAGACATCAACCCAGTCACCAACTACCATACTGGGTTTGCGGAGGCTCTGAGGCCATCTGAGAAGCAGTCAGCTCCCAAGCTTTGGACAATGGCCATAAATGCTAAATTTAAAGAACAGACAATGAGGGCTTGTTCAGACTCCACCTGTGGCCACTGGGGACAGAGAGGGTACCTGAGCTATGGCCCCATGGGATCAGATCCACTAGGAGACAGCAATATTGCAGCATGGGATTGGGCTGTCTGTAATGTACTGCCTAGACTTAGGAGGGCAGTAGCCACCCTAAGCCTGAAGACCAGTGTCCTCCTGGAAGACTCAAGGTAGCAGCAGAATTTGAGCTCAGCTAGAAATTAGTAATGTGAATTTAGGACTTTAATAAAGTGTGCAAGGCTCTTCTTCTCAAAGCCTCTTTCCCAGAGCTTCCTGACCCTTTTTCTGCATAAAGGGAACGGCTTTGGAGGTTGAGTGGCCTCTGGCCATCTGGATCATCTTGAAGGATTCATTCACCACCATTGCCAACATCTCTACCACCATCATCACCACAACCACAACCACTGTGAAGACACCCATTGTTACCACTACCATCACTACCATCACCACCTCCACCACCCCCAGCACCTCCATTCTCACCATCCTCTTCATCACATCCTTCATTTGCCTTGCCCACACTGAAGCCCGACTACAAACTCCAGCCATGAGCATCTATCCCCTACTAACTGTCTGCACCCCCCAAAGTATTTGTTATGTCTGTTCACTCATCATCAAAGTCTCACCACTAAGCTGTCCAGACTCTGCTTTGGCCAGGACTGTCCTAATGAATGCCCGCTGTCCCTACTTCATTATTGACAGCTTCCTTTGCTCACTCACAGCCACACCTTGGCTTGCATGACATTTCATATGGTTACCTAGTGACTTGACTTCTGACTCCACAAGGACCAGCAGCCCAGGGATGCTAACCCCAAACAGCCTTATCATTGCTAACTGGGAGGCAAGCTATATGCCCCGCGCAGTGATAACTAATGGATGTCCTGCCCCTCCACCCACTTCCAGGAAACCACTGAGAAAAGACGAAAATGGTACCAGTGCCTCTGAGTACCCCATGACCTCCTCCCAGAGCAACAAAGGGGTGGACGTGAACAACGCGGTGGTGTGAGTCTGCAGCCCTGGACCCGCTGGCCAGAGGGACTCCTTGGTGGCACCGTGGACATGGCAAAGCAGAGGGACTCGAGCAGACCCTGGGCTTGTCCGGGACTTCATGGCCTCGCAAGTCTTGCATCTTCTGAAGAGGAACCATCTACATCCCAGCCCTGCCCCAATCAGCCCGCCGGCCGGGGCAGCTCAGATACCGACACCAGGACCCCTGCATGCAGCCCTCGGCCATGTCATCATCCATGGTTCTTCCACGGCCTCGTCCCTGACCACCCTCAGCTGCTGTCTAAAGCACATGTTTGGGCAGGAGGGCAGGGGGACTCTGACATCTAACTGTCTGCTGGGACAGGAAACATCACCTTTAACTGAGAGGAAGGCAGCCCAGGCTGAGACCCTTCTCTCTCCCAGAAGTCCACCTGCTTCTCTGCTGACCCCACAGATCCCATCAGAAGCCATAGTACAGCTCTAAGACCCCCTGCTAAGGTGCTTGCCCACACCTGTCATCACTGCCCACTCCCTTTCTGCTTTTGTCATCTGTGCCCACCTTCCTATCTGCTCCCCACCAGCACCTGGGCCACCTGGTCAACACGCTCCTGAGCAGCAAATCTTTATACTCGGGGTGGTGTCTGGCTCTCAGGGGCGACAATAACCCCCTGAGCTCTAGGCCCAAGGCTGCCAGGAAGGACAGAGGCCACTATGCCTGTTCTCAGCCACATTCCTAGACCTCACGTCGTGGAAAATACCATGTCCTTGCGAACCAGACCCTGCCTTCACCCAGCGGAGGCCACCACTGTGCCAACCCCTCCCCCACAAGAGATCTTCAGGTCCTCCTGAGAGCCCCTGGCCCTGCCTTATCCAGAAGGAGGGGTTGTCTTCTGAGGGGCACGTTGCCTGGAGCTAGTGGCCCCATGATATGATTGCATGTCTCCTGGCACACCGAGAGAACACTGTGAACCCGTTGACGACCCCCCACCCCTCCACCATGCCTGCTACCATGTGTTCAAAAGAAGCCAGGCCATATAGAGACTTAGCTGGGTGGGCTCATTTGTCCCTCAGACCTGCGTGCAAACCAGTGTGAGTCTCTGCCACAGAAATTGCCATCCTTTCCAATCTAGGTGAGGCTGACAAATATGCAAACCAGTGGCCGTTTGGGGTAGGCCTTGCACAGGTCGCTGTGTACTGTTATCAAGGTGAGTGTGCTGTTAGCCGCACTGCCACCTGCTGGGCCAGGGGTGCAGGCTGAGGGCCAGCCTAGGGCAGCCCCCACTAAGTGTTTGTCCTTCTTTTCTGTTTGCTTGAGATGTTGAGGACGTGGACTTGGATCTGAGGTCTGCTTTTCTAGCCTCTATGATTGTCCCTCTGCCCCAATCTGGAGAGCACATCATAGCAAACACCCTTGAAGAGTACCCCCCATGGCCCCGGACGATGAAGAGCCTGATGCAAAGGGTTAGTGGATGGGGGTCAGAGTCAAGGCTGAGAGGCCCAGAAACCCCCATTCCCTCAACTGCTTACAGCCCCTGGTACCTGCTGACCCACACTGTCTGTGCCCCCATCCCCCCTGGGCTTAGCCAATGGGAAATGCCTGTGGGCTCGGACCAGTGGGAAGTTCAGGAGTAGTCAAAGAAGATGGCATCAGCCAGAGGAGAGGGTTCTGGGAAATGGCCTGGGGGGCCAAGGACATGGGGCACAGCTCAGTTATTCCCAAGCCTACCCAGTCCTGCCATCTCCAGATTTCTGCCTGAAACGAACCAGGGCTGATTGTGTAATGAGCCTAATCGTCCCTGGGTGGGACAAAGGGCTCATGCACTGGGTTGTTAACTTAAAAATTTGAAGGTTCAAGTGTACCTAGATTTGCCTCAGAAGAAAGTCTTGGTGATCCACTTCCAAAAATTCAGCTGTTGAAAACCCTATGGAACACAGTTTTACTCAGAAACACACGGGTGTACCATGAGTTAAGGTTGACAGCAACTGGTGTAACCCTCCAGCCCCAGGCACGAACCACTCACCCCCACAGCATCCCTCATGCTATGGGACCCAGATCTGGTTCCCTGCTCGACAAAGCCAGGGCTCCATTCAATGCTAAAGTCTGTGTGGAAATGCTCCCCCTAAATTGGGTTTGTAAAATCCCTTCACACCAGTTCATGAAGCCCACAGGAAGAAGACAGATTTGGAAAAAGGATCCACTTCAAAACAATCTCCCCAAACCCAGAATCAACCATTCAAACTCTTCTGAGTGGCTGGTTCTGGGTTTAGGGAGATTTTTCTCAAGTGAGTTTTCAAGGACCAGAGTTCCAGGTTTTCAGCTTAGGTACTGGCCTGGACATCAAACTGCTGCAGTCTAGTGCTTGAGTGGAGAATGATTCTTCCAGGAACTTGTCTGCGGCCACCAAACAGACCAATGAGCCCAACAGCGCTATCAACAATGAAAGGGTCATTTCTCTTCTTCATTTGTTCAAACAGATGACTTTTCAATCACGTCATAGTTGAGACCAACTACAGACTTTAATGGCATACTGATTCCATAAGATAAACTCTGGACTACACACCACCAAGTTTGCTGTTCGAGCCCACTAGTCACTCCTCAGGAGACAAATGAGGATTTCAAGCCTCGGAAATCCTATACAGAACTGACTCGACAGGCACTTAACAACAACAACAGGATCCCCCAAAGAGGCCCTGTGGTGGCTCAGTGTTTAAAGAGCTAGTCTGATAGCCCAAACATGGGTGATTTGAATACACCAGACACTCTGCAGGAGAAAGACCCCTGCTTCCATTAAGGTTGACATCCTTTAGCCCTCTAGGGTAGTTTTACTCCATCCTAAAGTACCACCATGAGTGGGAATCCACGCCACGTGGGTGGTTTTGGTTTAGTTAGGGTTTAGGATCTCTCAGAGCCTTTTGGTGTTCCTTAGCAACTTCTTAAAGCCAGTTTTGGAGAGAAATCTAATAAGTGTAAAAATAGAGACATATATATTATATATAGTTATATATATTTAAAGAGATGCTATATATATATGTAATTACTATACTCACTATATCTGTACAAAGTATGAATTTGAACCGCCCCACTAGTGTGAAATATCTAATGCATGAATGTAAATAGCCCACAATCTGCCTTCTTAACCATGAGCCCAGTGTACAAGGGCAATGCAGTCCTAGGAATTCGGTCTCAACGAACAAACTCACTGTTGAGTCCGTCTTGCCCTCCAGCGAGCCCTTTGTGTGGATTTGGTGCTGAACTGCCTGTCACATGAGAGGCAGGGCCGGCAGCATCCGGGTGTGCACCGTGACTTTTGTATTTTCAATAAAAATATACTTATAAAGATGGCTGTGTATTGTTGTTTGTGGGGGGCATTAGCCCTGGGTCTGAGGTGGTAGAGAAAGAACAGACTGAAGTAGGAGGGCCTTTGGGATATTTCCTGCTATAAACCATGGGCTGGTTTTGAGAAATCTCTTACGTTGCTTCTGTTCTCTTTTCTCCTCACACAGTAAAAGGTTGGTTTTCATGGAGATTTCTAAGGTACTAGCCCTGTCTCCAGACTTCTGGTGTGGCGTAGCCGGTTAATGCGGTAAACTGCAATGTCGGTGTGGGCCGTTAAGGCTGGCAGTTCCAACTCACCAGCTGCTCCTTGGAAACCCTGTACAGGGTTGCTATGAGTTAGATTCTGACTCGATGGCAATTCGCAACAACAAAGCCCTGTCCCCACTCTCCTATTCCCTCATGGTCCTTGAATCCATCTAGTACCGGATAACCGTTTGTTACCTTTGTTGTTGTTTTCAGGTGCCATCGAATTGATCCTGATTCATAACAACCCTGTGCACAACAGAATGAAACACTGTCTGGCCCCGCTCCAGCCTTGCTTTTTTGAGCATATCCTTGCTCCCACTGTGTCAATCCATCTCCCTAGGGGTCTTTTTCTTTTTCTCTGATCCTCAAAGTAGAGTTGACCATAATGACAGGAATGGAGCAAAGCTTTGGAGACCTCCATTTGCTGATGGGGCAGGGTTTAAAATGAGAAGACATAACTGCAAATACCTGCATGATGTTTTCAGCCTCCTCATATGCATGTGAAAGTTGGATTATGAATAAGGAAGATCATAGAAGAATCGATTCATTTGAATGGAGAAAAATATTAAAAGTACCATGGATTGCCAAAAAAACAAACAAATCCTGGTTTGGAAGAAGCGCAGCCAGTGTGCTCCTTAGAAGCCAGGATGGTGAGGCTTTGTCTCTCATACTTTGGACATATATTCAGGAGGAACCCATCCCTGGAAAAGGACATCATGCCTGGTAAAATGGAGGGTCAGAGAAAAAGAAAAAAAGACCCCCAATGAGATGGATTGACACAGTGGGAGCAAGGATATGCTCAAACGTAACAATTGAGGCTGGTACAGGGCCAGACAACAACTCAGCTTATGAGAAAGTCTATCCTGGAGCACTGGGACATCTGACTAACACCAAGAAAAGACAGGAGCAGAACATGTCATTTGAGCCTGGGTCCCTGTACAGATAGTCTTCTAGACCCAGGAGAGAGCTGTAACACCAGAGGAGGCAAGAAGCAGTGGTAGAGAAACCTCGCGAGAATGAGAATGCAGACTGCCTTCAGGCTGGAACTTGCTGACGGAGTGGGGTGCCTCTGGGCATTTACTGGCGGAGCTAAAGAGTTTTGTAACATGTTCCCAAACAAGGCTGAGATCAGGCCAAAGGGCTGAGGACCAGAGAGAGAGAGACTCTCCCAATGGAAGACCTGTATCCTGAGCTATTTCTGAACCCAAACAGACTGGGAGACTGGCCTGTGAGTTCTGTGTGGCCCACACAACACATGTTCGAACTCAGCAGAGAAGTAGAGCACCATGGGAGGGATGGTTGGTGTCAGAATTGGTAAAAAGGTTGGAGGGTGGGGGTATGTCTGATTCCTGTCTCATAGGAATCAGTTATGGGCTGCTGCAGATGGTCATTCTCTCTTCCCTTCATAAAACTAGAGGAGGTCGTATGCCTCTGCTGTTGTCAGTTCTACACAAACAAACTTATTCTCTCACAGTTTATTGTTGAGTGCCATCGAGTTGGTCCTGACTCATAGCAACCTTGTATAGGGGTTCCAAGAAATGGCTGGTGAGTTTGAACCACTGACCTTGCAGTTCAAACTGACCTTGAGGTCGAGTGCTTATCCGACAGCGCCACATCAGGACTCCACACACATCTTATCCTTGTTGTAGTTGTTAAGTGCCATCAAGTTGGTTCTGACTCATAATGACCCTGTATAGGGTTTCTAAGAAGTGGCTGGTGAGTTTGAACCACCACCCTTGCGGTTCAAACCAACCTTGCAGTCCAGCACATTAAGCCACAGTGCCACACCAGGACTCTCCTCACAGTTGGTTGATGCTGTTGTTAAATGCCCTTGAGTCTCTGTCGATTCACAGCGACCCTGTTTATGGTTTCCAAGGAGCAGCTGGTGGATTTGAACTGCCAACCTTGTGGTTCATGGCTAGAAATTGGAATTCGGGTCATTGGCTCTAGAGGAGGGCTCTCTCTCTGTATATAGGTTCTGGGGTAAGGTCCTTGTCTCTTCAGCTTCGGTTTTCTCGTTCCCTGAAGATCTCCATGTGGTTTAGAATCAATCCTTCCCGCTTCTCTGCTTGCCTAATCTGTTATCTCTTTTAAGAAATTGACTCAAAACACATCCTACGCTATTCTTGCCTTACTCACATAACAAAGACAGCCCATCTCAAATGTGATTATCACTGGCATAGTCGGTAGGACCTACAACATATATTTTGCGTGAGAGGGTGGGGGGGAGACACAGAATTCAATCCATAGCACCAACCACCCCAGGTTGCTGTGGACTGAGGAGGGTCCCGAGAATCCTAGGGCAGGAGCAGCTGGTGTCACTGGGGGAGATAGTCATGGCCAGCTATGCCCATGCCCTCCTCTAGACCTCAGCACCTGAGGAATGGGGTGGTCTGTGGTGGGCCCTTACTGCCAGCTGCACACAGAACCATAGCCTACTTGCCTTCCAAGCCGAGAGGGCTCAGGAGCATGGGACACCGTCTTCCTGGCCAGAATGGAGCACCAGTGCCGGCCCGGACTCTGTCCTCTTTCCAGTCTGTTAGGTCAGCCTCAGGGAGCAACCCCTCCCTGGCACAGGTCTAGGTATATGGGAAGGATGAGGAACCGACTGGCCTGCATCGATTTTGTCCCCACTGTGTGAGTGAGGAGTCAGTTCAGGGATGGAATTTGACAGTCAATGTTCCACCATTGTCAGGAAACAGGTAGGGCTGGGGTTTGAACCCAGAGCTGGTGCCTGCAGCAGGGACCCCTGTTCCAGAGAATGCCACCCCATAGTTAGGGAGCTGCTGGGCCCCCACCCCAGCCTATGTTTCCCATGGCTCTTGAATTAGCTCAGGGAAACTGGGGAGGCAGTTATTTCTCCAACCCTGCCCACAACTTGGAGGGCAGTAAGTCGTGTGTGTGTGTGTGTGTGTGTGTGTGTGTGTGTGTGTGTGTGTGTCAGGGCTGGGGAGGTTCCAGGCGGAAAGCAGGTCCCAGGTGTCTGGTATCAGGGATGTGTGTGTGAGGGGGGCGGGGTGTGCAGCATGGAAGTTTCTGCTGGGAACTGGGGGCACTCACCTGCAGAGGGCCCCTGGGCCTGGGGTTCTGGGAGCTGCTAAGTGACCTGACATCTTGTCTGTCCTCCTCACTGCTGTCATTCATAGAAGCTGCTGCCAATGGCTGCCTAACAGCTCCAACCTCAGAGAATACAGCTGGACACCTCGGGCCTGTACAGGCACCTGTGAGCCCAGCCTGGGTGTCCACACAGCCCCAGACCCGGAGTCCGGCAGGACACCGACCGGCAGGTCCCTGGGAAGGAAGTCTGGCGGGGACGGCCCTGCATGCACATGGGAGCTGCTGGTGGGTGGTCAGCAGAAGACCCCCTGGCATCACTGCCCACTGCCCACTGCCAGCCTCTGGGACTTCTGGTCACTGGTTCCAGCTCCAGCAGCCTGTGAGCAGCATTTAGCCATTCATTTGCTGGTTCCCTAAATATTAAGAGGCTCGCCAGCATGCTGGGGACCATCTGAACATGAAGATTCCCCTTCCCTGACCCCCCAAGTCCCCACTGGAAAAACCAAGGCCCCCAGCTCCTCCTTACCCTCAAATCTGGTGGGTTTTGCCAAAGCTTCCAATCTGCTCTCTAATGCCACCTCCCGTCTCCCACCCCATCTCCAGCTCCCCCTACACTTCCTGTCTATCTTCTCCTCCTCCAACACTTTCTCATCACCCAGTCCCTGTCTGTCCAATGGGTTTCCTCACCCCAGCCCACTGCTGCTATGTACCCAGACACGATGTCAGGTGTGACTGTCTCTCTGAAAGGCACCCTGCCCTGGCCTACTGCCCGCCAGACACTTCCTTCATGGCTCCCTGCCTCCAGCTCAGGTACTGCCCACGTGTAGCAAACTGCACCACTTTCGAGTCTCCTACTGGGCTTTGTCATCTTGCACCTCCCCCGATTCCCATAACATCCAATACCCAGGTCCATCTTGGACACCCTGAGCCTCTGGCCTCCCCTCAGTCTGGCATACACAGGCTTGGTCCAGCCCAAAGTGCTGACCATTGGGCATGGTGGGCTGAGGCCCCCGCAGGGCCCAAATGCCTGATATGGCTGATGTATCTGTGGGTGACCATGTGGAGTCAAATGGGTCTGCCTGGGGTGAGTTATTGGGGTGAGGGCACGAAGCAGAATTCTTCAACGACCCATCCTTCCATAGTTGTACTGAGATCTCATCTCCCAGAATCCCCAGAACTACTATTGAGACATGTCCACTGTTGTCCCAATCACTGTTGGGACATGTCCACTGTTATCCCAGACACTGTGTTTGGTCCTTCAGAGTCATTCTTTCCACACAAGTCCTTGGTCTGAGGATTGTGCTTCTGACCCCAGCCCAGAACTCACTCCCCTCCTGTGGTATCTTGAATTTCCTTGATGTGACTTTTCTATCTAAAGCCTTCTGAATTTAAGTCAAATGATCAGGTGGGACCATGCAGACAGGATGTGCAGGAATCTAAGGCTGGAATTGGTTAGTTTTGCCATCCTGCTAGATTTAATAGAAGCCATCTCAGAAGCAGGAAGAGATGATCCTAGGACCATCAATAGAGAAGAGCTTGAGTGGAGCATGAGATCCCTACCTGGAAAAACAGCAACAACGGATGAGATAGCAGAGACGGTGGCATGGAGACGTAGAGCAGCTGAGGGCTGCTATGCCCATGGGTCGAGTAAAGCTGAGTGCCTACAGGCAGGAGGTTGGTTTGCAGAATGTGCCCTTTGGGCATCTACAGACAGGCTAAATGAGCTTTGTAATACTTGCCTGAGCAGTTCGGAGGCCAGAGGGCCACATGGCTGAGAGGTCAAAGGCAACAGTGAGTTGTGCTTACTGTCTGGCAGGCAAGAGGCCTTCCTGATTGGAGAACTGCTGCATCTTGAGATGGTTTTGATCCTGAATTGTACCCTGTTCGCTTCCCTAGTAAACCCTATAGTCCTGAGTATTGTTTCGAGTCTTGTGCACCCCTATGAAATCCAGGCATAGAGCACAGAGTGTTGTAGGAGGGATGGTTGGTGTGAGAAGAGGGTGAAGAAAGCTGTAGGGTGGAGCCATGTCTGTCCTTCTGATTCCTCGGAATCGGCCTTGAGCTGTTTCAGCTTGATTCTCTTTCGTTCTTGTGAAACCAGAGGAGGCCAGGCACGGCTTTGCACCTCCTAGCAAGTTTCATTGGAGAAAGGGGTTTGTCCTTTCAGTTCATCTCATCCAAGGAAAGTTTTTGAAATGGTGAACCCCAAAAAGGCATTCCAGGAGCTTCTTCACCTCTTCTTAGCCAACATAACCAAGCCCGCTTCATCCTTTCCAAAGGCAATGAGGATCTAGTTGACGTATAATAGGCGCCTGGACCCTGCCAGTATTTCTTCCAGAACAACATTTACTCTGACATGACTTAATGTGTCTCTACCATTAGAAAAAGAAGCAATTGGCAACATTTATCATTAAATCCCTACCCGACACCCCTAATAAAAAAAATTTTTTTAAAAAGTCTTCCTTTCCAGACTCTCTGGAACTCAGGGAGAATGAATACAATTCTAGAACCGGATTTCAGAGAGGCAGTGCCCTGACCTCAGAAAGAGGACCTCTGGGATATGTTCTGTGCAGGTGAGGTCACCCCACCACCACCACCACCCTCCTGTGAACCTTGCCTTTGGAGGCTCAGGCCTCACACGGGAACACAGAAGGGCCCCGAGACTGAGTGTAGGAAGTGCAGGTCCCTCTGAACATGTGATCAAAAACTGGGGTGAAGGCTCATGGAGGACAACCCCACCCTCTCCTCATGAAGGGCAGAAAAAGGAACTCCCAATTGGGGCTTGTTTAACATCACTGACTTTTGCCTGGAGGTTTGCTCTACCCTTTCAGACGGGGCATGTATTCTTTATGGAATTTAAATTTGTATTTCCTTCTGATGCCCAACTTTTTTAAAAAAATGGAGGGAGGGGACTAGAAGCAGAGTCTGGATCAGGGGAGCGTTGTACCCCCATATCTCAGTGTCCATGTCTGGCTCCCTTCTCAGAGTCAAGAAGTGCTATTGTAACTGCGGCAGGTGGGGAGACAAGATGCTGCAGAGATACTTTGCTGGCTCCACCTGGCCTCTGCTAGACCTTACATGGAGACACACCCTAGCCATGAGTTCCCTCTTCTCTCCACCTATCTCTGCCTGTTGTTCTCACCCAATCCTGTGCTTTGTTGTTGTTGTTAAGTGCCGTCGAGTTGGTTCCGACCCATAGCGAGCCTGAACAGGGTTTCCGAGGCTGTAAATCTTTACGGGAGCAGAAAGCATCATCTCTCTCCCACGGAGCAGCTGGTAGTTTCTAACTGTTGACCTCGCAGTTCACAGCCTGATTCGTAACCACTACGCTACCAGAGCTCCCATGCTTTAGAGTCTATCAAATACAGATAGCTCCCAACTGTATAAATACCTCCAACCCATCTTCATTTCCAGAGCTGAGTTTATCCAACCACTTACCTCATGTAAGAAACTCTAGTGGCACAACGGTTAAGTGCTTGGCTACTAACCTAAAGTTAGGTGGTTTGAACCCACCAGCAGCTTCATGAGAGGAAGACTTAGTGATCTGCTCCCTTAAAATATGTCTGATGTGATTTGTAGTTTGTAAGGCACCCTGGTGGCACTGTGGGTTAGGCATTGGGCTGGTAAATAAAGCCAAGATCTCCCTATAGAGCAATTCCACCTCTGTAAGACCAGGCGTCATGCTAAGTGGAAAACTGACTCCATGGTACGTAACAACACACTTCACACACACGGCGTCTTAGCACAGTCAAACAGAAGTCATGACTCACCTTCCAAGAGCTCTTTGCCACCCAGCTTTTCTTCTCTCTGGGCATGGTCTCAGCATCTCCCACCATCATCAGCCCAAGCCCTAACAGTCCTTCTTAATTCCTGCTTCTCCTGGACCTAAGCCCCCAAATCCCACTGCTGTTGAGTTGTTCCCAACTCATAGTGACACTATAGGACAGCACAGAACTGCCCCATGGGGCCCCCGAGACTATAAATCTTTACAGGAACAGACAGCCTCATTTTTCTCCTATGGAGCAGCTGGTGGGTTTGAACCTTTCATTTTGCAGCCCAAAGCTCTGTTGGGACTCCTTTCCCTTGGACAAATGGACAATTGATCAGCAGGTCTTATTAACTCTTTCTCTCTCAACACCTTAACACTATCTGCTTACTTCGGTGTCTACCCCCAGTCCAAGTCCCTTCACTTTCCTTGGGATGACCTCATCTCTGCTTCTACTCTCACTGTCCCCATAACCCAGTCCCATAAAAGCCAGAGGGACCTTCTTGTTGTATGCCATCAAGTCGTATTTTCAACTCAGAGCAACTCCGTGTGACACAGTAGAACTGCCTCATAGGGTTTTCTAAGTTGTAATCTTTATGGTAGCATTTCTCCAGGTCTTTCTTCCTTGGAGCCACTGGTGGATTTGAACCACCAGCTTTTCAGCTAGCAGCCAAATGCTTAAGCATCGCACCATTAGGGATCCTTGTTGTTGTTGTTAACTGTCATCAAGTTGGTTCCGGGTTTCCTAGGAGTGGTTGGTGGGTTTTAAAATCCGACTTTGTGCTTATCCTAGAGTGCCACGCAGGACTCCTTAGATCTCCGATACCAACTCATCATGACCCTACGTAGGGTTTCCTAGACTCTAAATGTTTACGGCAGCAGGCAGCAGCCTCATCTCTCTCCCTCGGAGTGGCTGATGGGTTTGAACTGCTGGTCTGTGGTTACCAGCCCAGTGTCTAATCCACAGTGCCACCAGGGCTCCTTACAAAACATAAACCAGATCAGACATGTTTTTTAAACCTGCCATGATTCCCTTACAGTTACCCCGCTCATGAGGCCATTCCTGACCTATCCCCCAACTTCCCTGCAGTCGCTCTCCGGGTGACATCCTCTAATCCTGAGATCTGATGCCTCGCCTAGGCTATATTCTTTCCCTTGTAAGCCTTGGTAAGTACTCTTCCTCCTAACATCACCTGGGGGCTGTCTTTGGCCTCCCCTGTTCAGTCTCTATAAGGCCCTGGTGGCACAAATGGTTTGGCTGGTAACTGAAAGGTTGGAGGTTTGAAGCTGTGCAGCAACACCGTCACCAGAAGAAAGACCTGGGAGTCAGCTTTCGTAAAGATTTTTTGTTGTTGTTGTTGTTGTTGTTAAGTGCCATCGAGTCGGTTCCGACCCATAGCGACCCTGTACAGGGTTTCAGAGCAGCTCAACTCTGTCATACGTGGGGTCAGAATGGACTTGATGGCACAAGACAACCATCACTCCCTTATCCTACCACCTCAGGAATCTGCAGTACTGCCCGGTCACCATGGTAGAACCCTTACCTGTGTGTCCACCCATGACTCTCTGTCCATGAGAACGGAAGGTCTGCGAGAAGATGGAACTTTTCTGGCTCTCTGCTTCACTCATTGAAAAATCTCAGGCATCCAAAACATGCCTGGCACCATAAATATGTGTTGATTGACTGAACAAGTTGAGTGAGTTACAGATTTAACACAGTCGTAGTGGTTACGAATTGGGCTGTGAACTGCAAGGTCAGCAGTTCAAAACTACCAGCTGCTCCACGGGAGAAAGATGAGGCTTTCTGCTCCCATAAAGATTTATAGCCTCGGAAACCCTGTACAGGGTCGCTATGGGTCGGAACCAACTCCACGGAGGCACATAACAACAACAACAAACCCAAAGACTCCTGGTATAGTGCTGAAAGTTAATGCACTGAACTGCAAAGTCGGTGGTTCAAACTTACCAGCTGCTCCTCCAAAATGCTATACAGGGTTTCTATGGGTTGGAACCAACCCAAGCCATGAGTCTTGGTGTGGCTCTGTGGGTTAATGCACTGGAGTGTAAAGTCAGCTTGAACCACAAGGTCAGCAGTTCAAGCTCACTAGCCACTCCTTGGAAACCGTTGACAGGGTCACTATGGGTCGGGATCGACTCCACAGCACTTAACAACAACAACAAACACAACAACAACAAAACATGGTATTTTCAATCACCTCATATGCATGTGAAAGCTCGACAGTGATTAGAAGATTGAAAAGAAATTGATTGATGCCTTTGGGTTATAGTGTTGGCAAAGAATATTGAATATACTATGGATTGCCAAAACAAATCTGCCTTGGAAGAAGAAGAGTCAGAGTGCTCCCTAAAAGTGAGCAAGCTAAGACTTCATCGCACATGCTTTGGACATGTGATCATGAGAGACCTGGAGAAGAAGAAACATGCTTTATTTAGAAAGTAGAGGGTGAACAAAAAGGAGAAAGACCTTCAGTGAGATGGACTGACAGAGCGGCTGCAATAATGGACTGAGACCTAGTAACAATTGTGGGGATGCTGCAGAACCTGACAGTGTTTCATTCTGTGTGTTGCCCATATGGTCCCTAGGAGTTGGAACTGACTCAAGAACACCTAATACCAGCAACTGTCAGCTAGAACAACAAAACCATTGTTTTTGTAAGCCTGACTCACATGTGTCAATAAACCTACAAGGCTAAATACTCTGTGCTAATTTGCTTTCTGGACCTTCTAATGTGCTGTGGTCAGAGCTGTCATCATTACAATGATGCTTTCAATCACATGGTTTCTTCTGCACAGAATACAAGCATGTGCTTCTCTTTTCGTTGCCGCACATACCTTTTTTATAGTCTGTGATTTTGTCCATATTTTTGGTGTTTTAACTATGCTATGAAGGAGCTCTGGTAGCGTAGTGATTACGAATTGGGCTGCGAACCTTAAGGTCAGCGGTTCGAAACTACCAGCCACTCCGCGGGAGAAAGATGAGGCTTTCTGCTCCCATAAAGATTTACACCCTCAGAAACCCTGTACAGGGTCGCTATGGGTCGGAACTGACTCGACGGCACTTAACAACAACAACAATCATGGCAATTAGTATTTGTGAACCTTTATCAATCACTTTTTTGAGAACTAAGTAGTGACTAAAGGGAAAAAAAAAACAAAAGCCAACTCATAGCGACCGTATATAAAATGTTTCTGAGGCTGTAAATCTTTACAGGAGCAGAAAGCCTCATCTCTCTCCTGAAAACCGGCTGGTAGGTTTGAACTACTGACCTTGCAGTTAGCAGTTCAGTGCTTGTCCTACAGTATCACCAGGGATCCTTAGTGATTAAAGGAAAAGGAGAAAAACTTAAAAAAGGTTTCCACTCTGTTATTAATAATGCTGTAACTAATAATGTAATGCAATGTAATTTTACAAAACTCTGGTAGCGTAGTGGTTACGAATCCGGCTGCGAACTGCAAGGTCAGCAGTTCGAAACTACCAGCTGCTCTGCGGGAAAAAGATGAGGCTTTCTACTCCCGTAAAGATTTACAGCCTCAGAAACCCTGTACAGGGTCGTTATGGGTCTGAACCAACTCAACGGCACTTAACAACAACAACAACAACATTTTGTTGTTAGTATTCATGTTATCTAAGAAATATGACATTTAAGCAATCGACAACTATATTTTGATTATAATTGATAATAAACTTACACATATCAATTGATTATCTAGCTCTTTAATAACTAATTAGAGAAATTGACAGTTTAAAGCATGAAGTAGGGGTAAAGCTATGATGCATGATTAGAAATATAACTTAAATCTTAAATTCAATTTAAAGAAACTTTGTCTTTTCAAGTTTTCTTTAAAAAATCACTGTTTCACAAACTTGTACCTGATTTTAATTAAGTTGTCAGAGTTCAAGTTTTAATTGTAGTTTAAAAATAATGACATTAAAATTGACATTTGTTAAAACTAGTATCTGAAAGATTTATAATGAACATTTTATTGTTTCTTTCCCCCAAATATTGCTAATTTATAGTGTGTGTGTGCCCTGCCATTAAGTCGGTTCTGATTCATTGTGACCCCATAGAGGTTCTCTGAGACTGTTCAAACCTACCACCCATTCTACAGGAGAAAGAGAAGGCTCTCTACTTTCTTAAAGGTATATAGTCTTGGAAACTCTAGGGAACAGGCAGTGTTTTTAAGAAACACTGGTGTCATTGTAGGATAAGCAGAGGACTGCTAACCACAAGGTCGGCAGTTCAAACCCACCAACTGCTGTGAGGGAGAAAGATGAGACTTTCTGCTCCTGTAAGCATTTTTAGTCTCAGAAACCCTATATGGGGTTGTTATGAGACAGAACTGACTCAATGGCACCTAACAACAACAACAACATTGTCATTACATTTCATAATAGACAGAAATTGTGATTTACGTGTAATGTTAAGTACAAAAAACACCATAAAGATTCTATGTGGGGTGGTATGGGAGGAGGTCTGTGGGGGAGGTGACACCATGAACGACCACACTGGGTGACCACCACTCCAGTAACACCATGGCCCCATGAGGGATGGCGAGGACATCACATCTGGTCTCTCACTCCTAGTCAGTCTTTCTCTCCTCACCAACAACCTACCAGGTGTAGTTTCTGCTGGCTCATCCTGTCTGAATGGGACCTCCCCTACATCTTTGCCCCTTCCTGCCTGAACAGTCCTCACCATCTATGGAACTACACTGGGGAATATGGTTTCCTGGAGAAAAGTAAAGAACATACCCACTTATTATTTTCAAAATATTATTCCCATTCCAAACACAATGCTATGTTCGCACTACATGCAGCCCAAATGGTGACAGAATGTGCCAGATGGAGGCGGGTTTCCCAGTTGCTCATTCACACAGAGAAGCGTGGTAGGAGAGTTGAGTCACCACATGATGCCCAGCAGCGTGGAACGTCACACTCCAAGACTCGGAGCCAGATTCCCATGGCAAGCGGTGAATGCCCATCAGCAAAACACCATGTGTCACATTGAGCATGGGGTGGTCAGCATGGGGCCAGCACACACAGAGCTGGCCCACACAGGTGTAGATGGGTATTCTTTTTCTTTACTCGTCCCAAGAACACTCCAAACAAATGAAGCCCATTACCCTCGAGTCAAGTCCAACTCATCGTACTCTTCATGTATTATAGAGTAGAACGCCTCCATTGAGTTTCTTGTCTGTAATCTTTATAGAAGGAAATTTCCAGGCTTTTCTTCCCCAGTGCTGCTGGGTAGCTTTGAACTACCAATCTTAAGGATAGTCGTCCAACACAAAGTACTTGCACCACTTTGTTGTTGTTGTTAAGTGCCGTCAAGTCGATTCCAAACCATAGTGACTCTGTATAGGGTTTCCAAGGAGCAAGTGGTGAGTTTGAACTGCTGACCTTGAAGTTCAAACAGCTTTGCAGTCTGGTGCATTAACCCACAGTACCACACCAGGAGTCCTTGCACCAACTAGGCACCTACAAAAACAGGAGGAGAGAAAATGACCATCTCCACTTGGCAGGAAGCATGAAGTTTGACACAACCCTGCTTGCTGAAAATGAAGAGGGCTTGAAACACTGACAGATTAAGTGCCAAGACTGCAGCCTTCAATATGGAGTACACCTCAACAGAAAGAAAACAAAAATCCTTACAAGTAGACCAGTATGCAACGTTATGATCCACAGAGACAAGACTTGACATTGTCAAGGGTTCCCACTTCATTTGGCTGTATAATCAATGCCCATGGAAACAGTAGTCAAGAAATCAAACACATTGCATTGGGCAAATTTGCTGCAAAAGGCCTCTTCAAAGTGTTAAAAAGCTAAGATGTCACTTTGAGACTGAGTTGAGATTTGCTTAACCCAGGCAAGTCCTATGCATAAGAAAGTTAGACCATGAATAAGCAAGAATGGAAAATAATGTACGTCTCTGAATGACGGTATTGGTGAAGAGTATTGAATCCACTGTGAACTACCACAAAAATGAACACCAGAATGTTCCTTAAAAGTGAGGATTGTTGTTAAGTGTTAAGTGCCATCGAATCAGTTCCAACTCATGTATAGGGTTTCCAAGGAGCTGCTGGTGAGCTTGAAGCATCAACCTTGCAGTTCAAACTGACCTTGCAGTCCAACGCATTAACCCACAGCTCCACACCAGGACTTTAGCTTACGTTCTTTGGACATGTTATCTGAAAGGACCAGTCTCTGGGAAAGGACACCGTGTTTGGTGAATTAGAGGGTCAGTGAAAAATAGAACGACCCTCAGTAAGATGGACTGACCCCATGGTTCCAACAACGGCCTTGAATATGGCACAAACTTTGGGGACAGTGCAGACCAGGAAGTGCTCTGTCCTCATGAACAAACGGTCACTATGAGTTGGAACTGCCATGACCACCACCAATTTTGCGGTTGGTGAAATTGAGGCCTAGAGAGATCAAGTGACTTGCCCACAGCCAAAGCAGGTCAAGACGAAAGCGCCAAATCGGACCCCAGTTGACCTGGAGGGCTGAGAGTTGCAAGCCTTAGACTCTGGGCACACCACCATCAGGAATGAACTGACCCTCCTCCACTGTGGGGCGCCCTCCCCATGCCCCAGCCCGCTGCTGGGCAGTGTGATTGTCCTCACCTGGAGATCCCGTCTGCCCTTCAGGATTGATTACTTGCTGGCTCCTTTCCTCTCCAGTTGGCCACTTCAAGGAGTAGAAATCAGGGCATCTGCCAGGCAGCTCGGAGAGACTCCCTCCTCTCAGGTCTGCCTGCCGGGCCTGTCTGGGCTGCATAATTAAAAGCTAGCTCTTTGTTCCCCAAACAGATAAATCCGGGACATCGGCAAATGTCCTAAGCTGCCTTTGTGGAGAAGACTGGATGTCAGGGGCTCACTTACCCACAGGCCTGGTCTCAGCCTGCCTGAGAGGGGAGACACCAAGCTGATGGGGGTGGGGAGAGACAGCTTCACTTGAACAAGGTGGGCACTGGAGGCAGACAGGTGTTGAGGGAGCAGAGCCAGCTAAGTGACCCTGGGCAAATTCTGTCCCCTCCCAGGGTCCACAGGAGCTCTGGTAGCATAGTGGTTACGAGTCAGGCTACTACCAGCTGTTCTGCAGGAGAAAGATGAGGCTTTCTGCTTCCATAAAGATTTACAGCCTCGGAAACCCTATCCAGGGTCGCTATGAGTTGGAACCGACTCCATGACACAAAACTGCCACCACCCCCCAGGGTTCATAAAATGAGATGATCAGTCTAAACCTGGTACCAACCTGCCCTCCTGCTGGGGGACGGGGGTGAGTTACGGAAGTCAGTGGGTCTCGTACATCAACTCAGAAAGATCTGTGTCTGGAGACTCAGTTTCTCCTGGCTTGGGAGATGAGGTTGGCTGTGGAAACGCAACCAATGGGGGCCCACATGCTCCACTGAGGTACCCAACCAACTGGAAGCAGAGTGAAAAACTCAAAACTTATCAAATTAAACATGCTGTGTCCCTGTCTTGGTCAGCAGCTGTTAGTTGGTTTCCTCTGGTTGATCTATTGCCCAACTGACTGTCAAAAGACTCCACTGAATGACTAGTATTGGGGGTGCCAGTGGTAAAATGCTCAGCTGCTAACTGAAAGGTCAGTAGTTCGAACCCTCCAGCCGCTCTGTGGCTGTCTGTTTTGTAAGCCTTAGAAACGCTATGGGGCAGTTCTATTCTGTCCTTGGAGTCTCTGGGAGTCAAAGTCACACAAAGACAGTGGGATGATGCAGTCGAAAGAACCCAGACGTATCTAGATTAACAAGGTTCTTGACCTCCTTCTCACTGGGTGACTCAGGCAAATACTTAGTCTCTCTGTACCTCAGTATCCTCATCTGTAACATGAGGTTAGTAATAGAAGCACCTACTTCACGTCATTGAAGTGATGATTAAATGAGATATCTAAGACGCCTGACATATGGTAAACCCTCCTATGTTGGAGCTATGTTGTTGTTGTTAAGTGCCGTTGAGTCGGTTCCGACACATAGCAACCCTGTATAAGGTTTCCGAGGAGTAGCTGGTGAGTTTGAACCACTGACCTTGTGGTTCGCACTCCAGTGCTGATCCTACAGTGCCAACCAGGATGTCGTTGCTGTTACGTACCATGAAGTCAGTTCCGACTCATAGCGACCCTGAACAGGGTTTCTGAGGCTGTAAGTCTTTACGGAAGCAGAAAGCCACATCTTTCTCCTGCGGAACAGCTGATAGTTCTGAACTGCCGACCTTGAGGTTCACAGCCTGATTCATAACCACTACGCTACCAGAGCTGGTGATCATTAATTTGAGGCAAGTCAGACTCTGTAGGGCTAAGTTAACACAGTTGACCCCCAATCTAACAGAGTTCATCATTGCAGTCTTTGATAAAATTTTCATCTTTTCCATAAACTAGCCTGTGAAATGTGATTTAATTCCATAGACCTCTCTCATTTTCATATAAACACATTCCCAAACCAAGGGGGACAATGCCTTTGTCAAGTCTGTTGACACTGGCTTAATGAGCATTTATGATAAAGCATCAATCAACAGAGAGGCCAGTAAGTCAGAGCTGCCTCTGATTTGTCAATCCCAGTGGTTCTAGCATCTTCTCAACATAAGAATCTTAGCTATGGAAAAGGGAAGAGACATGAACTTGTGTTGAGTGAAGTTCTGACATGGAGTCCAAAGACCTTCTAGCATGACCTTAGGGAAGCTACTTCATCTCTGGGCCTCAATGGCTCACCTGAAAAATGGAAATAATAATAGTCCCTAGAATCATGGGAGAAGGTTAAGAGAAGACAAGACAGTGCATGGCAAATGTTTAGGACCTAGTAGAGGCTCCACCATGGCAGCTAGCTTGGTTTCTCCTGCATCCCCATCCCAAGAGGTACATTGCTTGCTCCTCCTTTTCAGTGGCAGGAATTTGCCACCTCCCCAGCCACCTCCCCAAACATGGTTTGGTACCATTCCATTAAAGTCCAATAAAGCTTTTCATTTTATGTAAGCGCTACCATCAATCTTTGTCAAAACACCCAATGTGCCCGCTACACATATTTGCAAATTAATTCGATTTAGAAGAATAGCAAATGATCTGCATTGTTCAATTTGTGCCAGAGGCCCTTTAATCCCAACTCATGCAAGAGTCTTGGTGCATAACCAATCCTCTGCAATCCAATCCAATGTCTCCTGATGTAGCTTAGAAATGGAGATGAAGTTGCTGCAACCAGTTGGCCTCAGATGAGACTCTTCCAGAAGACATTTACTAAAAACATCCTAAGTAAATGCAGAATGGCCTGAATTGCAAAGAGAAGGTAGCCATTGGAGACCAGCCAGGTTTGGATCCCACAGCTCGCGTAGATCTTGTTTCTGAAGGACTGGCTGAAGGAAAAAAACAAATGAATCTGCAGCTGTAAGCTGTCCCTTGTGTGGTGTTCGTAAGGTGGCACTGTCTCCCACACACCATCACAGTCCTCAGCCCATTGAATCTTTCCCTCACCCTAAGGAGATGAGTAGAGCAGTTCCATTTTAAAGGTGAGGAAAAACAAGGTTCAGAGAAGATTCATAACGTATTCAAGGTCACCCAACTAGCAAGAGGTGTACATATTGTGAAAAACTGCTAAGAATGGAATCTATGCATTTGGAGATTTGGGCCCATTCTAACCTTGGGAATTTCAGAAGGTCCTGTCCACAATCGGAACCCATTAGATTCAGAACCAAACCAACAACAACAAAAGTACTAATAATGAGATGTCAAACCCTCCAGAAGTGTTGTTGTTAAGTGCCACCCAGTCAGTTCCTTCTCACAGCAACCCTGTATAGGAGGGGCTGGTGAGTTTGAACCAAAGACCTTGCACTTCAAACTGACTTTGTGGCCACACCCATATACCTCCCGAGGTGGCAGGGAGAATATATCCATGCAAGGGTTCCATCTCGATGCTGCTTAGCAGACGGGGTCAGCAAACTTTCTCTGTAGAGGGCCAGAGATGAACTATGTTTGTGTGCATGAGCCATACCCTCTCTGCCGCAGCTCTTTGCTCTGCCGTGGTTTGTTGTAGCAGGTGCGCAGCTGCAGACTCCGTGTAAATGAAGTGGTTATGTTCTAATAAACCTTTACAAGTTCAACCTGGAGGCAGGCTCTAGTCTGTGGGCTGAAGTTTGCTGACCCCTGCTAACCACCTAGGTGATTAGCTGCTTGTTAGGCCCAATCCTGCTGGATTTCTGGCTCTTCTCACTTTTCCTGACTTTCCTCAGTGCCTGTGTCTGAGTTGCTGAAGAGGCTGGCATAATTTGGACATGGACGCATAACCCCAGAGGAAGACACGGGGCACAGGAGTGGCTCCAGTGTAGGCTGGTCTCTACCAGTCAGTGAAGTGGCAGAGTGCGAGCCCCTGGGACATACATGGGTCAGGTTGTCAGGAAAAAAGGTTTTAGTTCTCAGGGGCAAAGGTGGGAGATTTTCCAGGTTGTGACTGGGGTAGAGGGAAGATCCAGACAGTAGGAAGCGTGAGATCAGAGCCCAGTCATGGAGGCTGGGTTAAGGGCACATCTCCAGTCCTTGGGAGGAAGGATACCAAACAAACTGGGCAAAAGAGATCAGGCTGAAGAAGCAGTTACCCTTAACTCCAGACCTCGCTCATTGATCGGATAGGCCCACCAAGGTTGCAGCTACCCGGGACTAGAACACAGTAAGCCTACAGCTGATCCCGAATGGAGAAGTCAGCCAGCCCTTCTCAGGGAAGGCAGAGATGGCTTCCCTCTTGCCCATCCCTGTGACACTCCACCCCCACTCCCAGATGAATTCCTGCCACAAACAGAGGAATGTCATAGCTCAGCTAGTTCAAGAAAGACCTGCTGCTTAATTGAATCCATTCAGTTCAATAAATACCAATTCAACAGTGCTCTGTGCCAAACCTTGAGGATACAGGGACAATCCAACTTTCAAAGCTGTTACAGTTTACAAGAGAAACACAAACACGAATTACTTCAATACAAGACAGAATGCTCACGGAAGTATAGCCAAATACTACTGGAGGGGGGATGGAGTAGCGGGGAGGGGGGCTGGTTTCAGAAGAAGGAATGTTCCTAGAAAAATGTGAAGAATAATCATTTCTATAATCATAATATTAGGGTTCTGTTGACTTCCTGAAGGTTTTCACTTAGATGAAGGTCTGTCCCCTGTCTTTCTAGAACTCATGGGAAACAGTCATGCAATCTGAGGATTTATTCCCCTAGAGAGGCATTAAAATACTGAACCTCCCAGAAGGAAAGAAAATGCTTTTAGTGATCCCCAGGGAAAACCAAATTGTCTGCTGCCTTCAGTCTACGCCCTCCAGGCAGAGTGTTTACCTGAAAGCCAGCCTTGTCCTCTTATTAACCACACTTTCGGTTTAAGTTTTAAGGGGCGTGAGAAGTTTGCAAAGTTGAGAAGAAATGGTTTTGGGGCAACTCAACTCTTCCTCTATACACTGATTTTAAAAAACCCCAGGCTCACAAAGATCATACAAAATGTATTTAATAGCATATCAATATACAGCTTAAATGTGTATCAAGTTTTCTTTTCATCAGTGCATTACAGGGCTAAAGAAGAGAATTCATTTGTGAATGCACAGTAAAAATGCTAAAGGAAAAAGTGCTGATAAATTGTGGTGCTCTAGCGCGGTTAAAATTCATTGTATGAAAATACATCTCCAGCGGCAAGGCTCCTAAGCCTGCGCTGGGGACGCCTGGCTGCAGTGTGCCATCTACAGTCGTAAATCGAGTTGTATACAAGTATTGACGAAAGAATAAAATTCATGAATCACAAAACGAAAGTGGTTATTGGCAAGCTTACAAGAGAGTACAACCTAGAACCAAGGAGTTTGAAGAAAGAAAGGAGAAAACAAAAAACAAACACCAGTTTTTAAAAAAAGATTAAAACCAACCGGACAATCTTGGAAACTGATATTAGGAAATGATTGGCAGAGTTTAACCACCTGATTTCTAAGTGCACTTTGTAATGTACCTTGCAGGCTGCCACTTTTCCCCAGGATAATGACCAAAGGAAAAAAAAAAAAAAAGAGAGAGAGAAAGAAACATAAAAAGCTTCAGTCGAGTGTCACTGGCTTATGGTGACGGGTTTTGTTTTTGTTTTTTATTGCATTGCCAAGAGTGGATTTTAAGAAAAAACACTACAAAGGTTTCAAAAACCCTATTTATTCTCTATCATCAAAAATAGCAACAGGAGGACTTATACAACTTTTCTGTGAGTACCCACCAGTCTTTTTTTTTTTTTTTCTTTAAAAAAAATAGAAGTTAGTTAAAGAAAAATGATTTGGTTTTTGTTTTTTTTTAAAAAATAATGTAAGGAAACACTTAATCAGTAGCCCAAGGAATCATCAGAAATATGTGTAGCAAGAAAGCTTTTTTGTTGGCCCTCTCTGGCCTCGACACATCTTTTACTAAACTAGAAAGGGAATGTACAGTACCAATATGTTTTCCCAACCTGCTTGGAACAAATTGTTTTGTTTTGAAACCCATTATTGCTAAACCAGAGTGTTGACGCTGAGAGCCGGAGTCCACTCATAGAGGATAAAATTGCGAGGCCGCTTCTGAGGATTGAATCTCCACCTGGGCCATTTTGAACTGGGTGCATCGTAACCACTTGCGGAGGGCTGCCAGGCTGGCACTGCTCTGCCCCGAGCCCGGCAGCATCCTTAGACTGTGGTGGTTCACGTTGTTCTGAATAGCCTGCAGACGAAGCTGGAGTCCCGCAGATAAGTGCTGTGAACAAAATACAAGACACTGAGTTTAGGTCTTCCTAATCCTCCTGGCCGACCCAGGGAATGCCAAGCATGAGTTGCTTCTGATGGGAAAACTGAGACAGTTCAAATGTGGCTGGTGCTGGGGGGAGGGTGGGCTGTGGATCAGAGCTCTATGCCAGGACCTGCCGTTTCTAGCATCACATAGCGTCTGTTGGTGTTAGTTGCTATCGAGTCCACTCTGTGTGTGCTCCAAGGGTTTGCAGGGCTGTGACCTTCCAGAAGCAGGTCACAAGACCTGTCTTCTGAGGAGCCTCTGGGTGGGTTTGAACTGCCAACCTTCTGGCTAGTAGTTGAGGGCTTAACTGTTTGTACCACCCAGGGACCATTCACCTAGTTTATATCCTTCCAAATAATGCCATTCCCATCCTGATACATTCACTTCAACAACACTTATGCTGCTGTACCAGTGTGTTGACTGACACATACACCTCCTCACAAAGCCATTCTCCACCTAGACTCTGCAGTCAGACTCCCTAGGTTCAAACCCTGGCCCTTCTATGGACAAGTTGGAAACCAACTTTGCCTAGTCTGTTTGGGTTTTGTCATCTGCAAAGTGGAGATGCCATGGGGGTGTTAGGAGGCTGGGTGAGGCAGTGGTTGAGAAGAGAACTTAGAATAGGAGGTGCTCGTTGCGTTTAAGTCTGTTGCGCAGGAAGAAGCCCAGTTGCAAGCTTAGTTGAGACTCTTTTTGACTTTTTCATCAAGTTCTGCTGACCTCCTCTAGCATTTTGTGCAACGTGCACTGTCGGAGATTTCCAGAAGCCAGGGAGGGACGGGAAGAGCAATGTGGAATGCTTCGGGGTGGGGATACTAGCAGCTCACTTTTCCCAACAGAAACGGAGACTGAGGGAAGGTTTCCTGCCATGCCGATGCTCCCTGAACAGCCACACAAGGCATCACAATCAAGCTTCAGAGTCTGAGGCCTGTGCCGAAGACTGCGTTTCTTGCCCATGTGACTTGCACATCCCCTTCTTTGCACTAGCATCCCACCGCATTCTGGGAAGAACCCCAGCAAGAGAGCTTCCACCTTCCTCTCTGCTCCCCAGTTTCCAGTGCTGCAGACGGGCCCAGTTTTGGACAGAGCGGACACCCAGCTTTGTCATCTTAATGTGGAGCCCAGGAACAAAATCAGCTAGTCACAGTGACAAAGCATCCCTGGAGGCAGGTACTCCGAATGGGTCTCCCCTTCCTAGTCATGGGACCCTTATCCAAATTGCTTTACATGTGCGTAACTAGGAGGTAGACCCCTTGGGCTTCAATTCTGCTATTATCTTTTATTCCTACCATTGCTCATCACAGAAAATCAGTCTTAGTGGCCAGGAAATATGCTTGGGCGTGCCTGGGCCTACATCCTAGAGGTATCCTGCAAGGCAGGGTAGCCTCTCTCTTGAATTCTAATCAATAAAGTGTACCCAGCTCAACACTGGGCTCCGCCCCCTCCACCTACATCCTAAACATCCTACTGCCACCCTTTGCCTGGCCTGCAGCCCCTTACCTGGCCCACGGGGTCTCCTGCATTCTCAGCAACCCAAGACCAAGAGCAGGCTGTGTCCCTATCCCTCCAAAAAGAGCATCAACAATGCTTTCAACTTTATGAACTTCCGGGGGTGGGAATGGGCTGGGGTGAGGGGGGCTGAGCTTCCAGTCCGCTCAGGGGGAGACTTACCTTGATGTTTGATTGAATCATTGGCAACCACATAGGTATTAGCTGTATGGAGGAACACAGAATTCTTGTTACTATTGGTCCTCCTTTGTCCATGGAAACTTCAACTGCTGGGAAGCAAAGCAGGGGACACTGAGCCCCTTGAACGCCATGCAAGGATGGGGACCACCTGCTGTGGAGTTACCATGATCAGAAACCTGCTAAGCTGGTGGCACCTGGAGGCTAATAAGCATCCCGTGACTGCTGAACTACACGTGTGTGTGTGTCAGTGACCGATTGTTCATTGAAAGCTGCCAAATGAGGACATTACATGTGGACTGATTTCATTAAATCTTCACTTTCTTGAAACAAGAATTTTCTCCAGGGGATCTTTAGAACTGACTCCCCAAGTAGAATGCTGACGTTTGGCCTTTAGTCATTGGGAAGTCACGTAGACTGGGAAGCAGGGGACTGCTTGAGTGAGGGGAAAGGACAGGTCCTGCTGTAACCTCGCTGGGTTTGGAAGGTGAAGCTCAGTAAGGGTGGGTCAGGTTGGGAGTGGGTGCACTGTGGATGTACACAGACAAGCAGCAGGCTCTGCTCGGGGGGCGATGAGGGCTCTCCAATGCAAGAGATTTGGGTAACATCTCTCTGCAGCTACCCCTCCAGGATGTGGCCTTCCTGGAAGGCTACGCCCAGGTCCCAGGTCTGTGTCAGTGTCTCCGCTAAGGTTCAGTCCGGTGGAACACAAGCAAACATTCAGGACCCTTTGTACATCCAGAAGGCAAGGGTTTCTCAACGTGTGTGCCACTGAACTATAGTTTGGCAGGATTTAAATGGCAAGGGGAGGAATGAGTCTCTGGTTAAGTATGTTTGAGAATGCTGGTTTCTTTATTTTGTTCTTCTCAGATCATTAACATACGGATACGGCATCACACTATTTCAAGCCACATTCCTTCCTATTCTCTAATCGCATAAAGGAGTAGGATGTTTAACTACAGATTTTGTTAAAGGTAGGGCAAAACTCCGACTAATGCTCTTGAAAAGAATGTTATCATATAATATGGAAGAGGTTAATTGGCAAGTAGTGACCTAAACAGTCCTCTACTTTTGGAGCCAGTGACTTCAGGTACTAAAACTGAGGACTATTGATAATCAGCCTAGTGGTTACGAATCGGGCTGTGAGTCGCAATGCCAGCAGTTCGAAACTACCAGCAGTTCCGCGGGAGAAAGATGAAGCTATCTGCTCCCATAAAGATTTACAGCCTCGGAAACCCTGTGCAGGGTCGCTATGAGTCGGAACCGACTCCACAGCACTTAACAACAACAACATTGATAATCTATTGTTGTTCTTCTTGAGTACCACTGAGTCCCTTACAACTTATAGTGGCCCTGCATAGGGTTTCCAATAAGTGACTGGTGGGTTTGAACTGCCTACCTTGTGGTTAGCAGTCCAGGGCTTATCTTATAACACCACACCAGGACCCTAATGATAATCTAGAAAAGGCTAATTCTCAAACACTGAGAAAATGAAGTACTTGCTGTGGGTAATAGAGATTAGAAGATGGAAACCCTTCTTGACAAAGATTGATACTCACTTTTTCATTAAAAATAAATTCTTTGAAATGATTTTTCAGAGCCAAGTGCAAGGAGGGTTGGAGGATGGAGAGACAGAAACCACCAGTAGAAGGCTGGCTAAGTAAGGTGGCTGAGAGATGAGCAGGGTCTGGACAGTTGGAGATCGGGAAGCTCAGGGAAGGTCTGAGCAACTCCCACAGGTGGGCTGTACAGAGGGACAAGGGAGTAGAAAGGGTTCATGTCACGCTAACATGCGAGGGTCTCAGAGAGGGTCATGAGAAGCAAATTTAGAGAAGTGCAGGCTGGAACATCTCATCACCAGCTCATGGGCAAGCCAGATGCCCAATTGGGAAACTTCTACTGTATTCCCAACTTAATACAACTTCTAAAGGAGCTCTGGTAGCGTAGTGGTTACAAATCGGGCTACGAACCTTAAGGCCAGCAGTTCGAAACTACCAGCTGCTTCGCGGGAGAAAGATGAGGTGTTCTGCTCCTATAAAGATTTACAGCCTCAGAAACCCTGTACAGGGTCACTATGGGTCGGAACCGACTCGACGGCACTTAACAACAACAACAACAAAGAGGGGCACCCCATTGACGATGAGCTGAACTGTGCTCCAGGAAGATCCTTGTGGAAGATGCGAAGTATGAGGCTGCCTTGGTCTGGGCGAGACCAGGGATACATTCTGGGATGGAGAGATGCTGGCCACAGGAACCACCTCTGAGGACCCGAGCACTAGTTTGTGCTCCACACTGAGGCCTGGAATGAAGAAGTTGCTGAGGTATCTAGCTTGGGCAAAGTGGAGGACATTAAGGCAGTGACAAAGTCAGGGAGCCAGAGCAGAGTCTGTTTGCGATGCGGTTGTGTATGAATGGGCCCCTCTGTTCACTGACTGGTCAAAGCTATAGGCTGCTGTTGTTATTGTTGTTGTTAAGTGTTGTTATAGCAACCCTGTATAGGGTTTCCGAGGAGCAGCTGGTGAGCTTGAACCACCGACCTTACAGTTCAAACAGCTTTGCAGTCTGGCGCATTAACCCACAGCACCACACCAGGACTCCTATAGGCTGCTGGGCTCGCTTAATTCATCAAAACATTTTTTAACATATATATATATATATATATATATATATATATATATATATATATATATATATATAAACTTGGTGATGTGATCAATTGCATGTCTTTCCAGGCTTTGGTATGTCGGGCTCATACTGATGATTATTCTGCTTTAATGGTTTATTGATATATACAACTTGCTAATTTGGTTCTCATTTTTGCTTACTCCTAAACACAGTGTGCATGACACAGCCAGCTAATATTCTGCCTCTAACCACTAACAGAGCGTGGTATGGGATGGAAGCTGTAATGGGACTAAAACTCAAAACAGCAGAAAATGACACTTTCTCCCTAACCTGGTAGCAAAACTGCAGAATGACAGAGGCTGGAGTCAGAGAAGCCGATGCTCTTTGACCCACAGTAGGACTGACCCATCTCGACATTCTGAATGGGGAGAAATAAGCCAGTCTAGCTAAGCCCTCTGCAAATAGCATGGTCAGCAAAAAGCAAACCCTAGGGGTGCCATACCTACTGAGAGTTTTGTTGATTGATGATATATTTAATATGGAAGTAGGAGTCCTGGTGTGGTGCTGTAGGATGAGTTCTGCACTGCTGTCAACAGTTCAAGCCCATCAGCTACTCCTTGGAACCCTATACAGGGTCGCTATGAGTTGGAAATGCTCGGCGGCACTTAACAACAACAACAATAGGTCTATTTAATATGACGGAATTCTAGTGTGGTGCTGTATGATCAGCACTGGACTGTGAACCATAAGGTTGGTGGTTCAAACCCACCAACTGCTCCCTGAAAGCCTTATACAGGGTCGCTATGAGTCAGATCTGATTCGACTGCACTTAATGACAACAACAGGCCTATATGTGACTTGATTATTTGGGAACTACCTGAACTAACCTTCTAGCAACGGACTCAGGAAGGGAGGGGCAATGGAGCACTGGGCACTGTGGCCCCGGGTGCATATCTTTCCCAGTGTTGTCTCTCGGCAAAGTGTCTGTTTGAGGCAAACAAAGGGAGTAGTGATGTTGGTCTTAGAAGGATTTCTGTCACTTCCCCACTGATACAACATGTGACTATGATTCCAGTTTGATGTGGTGCTGTAGTATCAGCACTGCAGTGCTAAGCACAGGGTCAGCAGTTCAAACCCACTAGCTGCTCCTTGGAAGTCCTATAGAGGGTCCTCTTTTAGACTCCTGGCGTGGCGCTGTAGGATCAGCACTGGACTGAGAATCATAAACTCGGCAGTTCAAACCCATCAGTTGCTCCTCAGAAACCCTATACAAGGTCACTATGAGTTGGAACTGACTCGACAGCACTTAACAACAACAAATTAGTAGAAACCTACTCAAGGGCACTTATAATACAACAACATATAATTTCAAAACATACCTACAAGGGACTTTCAGGTTCATGACTTATGAATCACATGACTGAAGGCTTCAAGTTAAAGTTCATTATTATTATAACCCAGCATTATGTAACCCAGCAGTCGTCCCATTTCAGGAATGCTAATTTGACTTACTGAGTACCATTCATTCCAGTTCCTTTTGCTAGTGGCTCTGCAAAACTGAGTAACAATTATATGTAATTTATTTTGGGCTCTGTGATGTTATAATAAAGTTGGTTAGCTTTACTTCCTCCAGAAACAATATCCAGAGAACTAAAGGACATTAAAAAAATAGTTTTTCATCAAAACAGAGTGATATCTTATCCTTTATCTTATTTTATGTTACAGACTAAATTGAAGACTTCCTGTGGTTGAACTGTATTTATTTCACTCCATGCTTGATGCAATCTTCAAGTTAAAATTGGATGTAAAATTTCCTCTACCTGGAACAACCACAAATCTAGATAAACTTCATTAAAAAGTGGTTCTCAGACAGTGGGCAACACACAGTGCAGGGGAAATAAGGTGAGGCTCAGGATCACACCAACTCAGTGCCCAGAGAGATACCAGATGGAGCCTGGCAGTCTTCTGGACTCTGGGAAGTTCAAAGCGTCTAGAGCATGGGAGTCTAGGAGGCCAAAGTGTCTAGAGAATGAGAGTCTAAGAGGCCAAAGTATCTAGAGTATGAGAGTCTAGAAGGCCAAAGTGTCTAGAGAATGGGAGTCTAAGAGGCCAAAGTATCTAGAGTATG
>NW_006408543.1:14646454-14649924 GCF_000296735.1 Chrysochloris asiatica
GAGTCTAGAAGGCCAAAGTGTCTAGAGAATGGGAGTCTAAGAGGCCAAAGTATCTAGAGTATGAGAGTCTAGAAGGCCAAAGTGTCTAGAGAATGAGAGTCTAGGAGGCCAAAGTGTCTAGAGAATGAGAGTCTAGGAGGCCAAAGTGTCTAGAGAATGAGAGTTTAGGAGGCCAAAGTGTCTACAGTATGAGCATCTAGGAGGTCAAAGTATATAGAGAATTAGTATCTAGAAGGCCAAAGTGTCTAGAGAATGGGAGTCAAGTAGGCCAAAGTGTCTACAGTATGGGAGTCTAGGAGGCCAAATTGTCTACAGTATGGGAGTCTAGGAGGCCAAAGTGTCCAGAGAATGAGAGTCTAGAAGGTCAAAGTGTCTAGAGAATGAGAATATAGAAGGTCAAAGTGACTAGAGAATGAGAGTCTAGAAAGCCAAAGTGTTTGGAGAATGGGAGTCTAGGAGGCCAAAGTGTCTACAATATGGAAGTCTAGAAGGCCAAAGTGTTCGGAGAATGGGAGTCTAGGAGGCCAAAGTGTCTAGAGAATGGAATTCAGGAAGGTCAAAGTGTCTACAGTGTGGGAGTTTAGAAGACCAACGTGTCTAGAGTATACAAGGTATAATACTGGAGAGGGGAGCACAGCACAGAGTAAAAAACTCTGATGATCTAAAAAAAGGTTCCCCTTGAGTTTTCAGTTGTGTACTGACCAGTGTACAAAAGTGAGGAAAATTACTGAGGCCAAAGGAAATAATCCCTGGTGGTCACACAGGGCATGAATAGTTTGTTTCTACAGTCAGAATGTAAACCTTTGCAATTCATGGAACACCAAGAAATACTAAGAAGTCTGCTTCATTGATAATGAAGAAATAACCCTAAATAAGGTGCTGCTCTGGTCCCAGCTAACCAAGCTGAAAATCAAGACTCAAAAGCAGAAAACGAGTTTAAAGTAATATGGCTAAGTCACAGGATAAAGCTTAAGAACATTTATAGGCATATATAACTATCTGGTATGCCAAAAAGGTGAGATTCCAAATGTCAGGAATCCAACAAATAATTTCCAGGCATACAAAGAATGAGGAAAATGTGACTTAGAATGAGGAAAAAAATTCAATGAATAGAAACAGACCCCAAAATGGCACAGATGATACAATTCATATACACGCTCACTAAAACATGTATTACAACTATTGTTGTTGTTAAGTGCCAACAAATTAGTTCTGACTCATAGTGACCCTGTATAGGTTGTCCGAGGAGTGGCTGGTGGGCTTCAACCACCAACTCTGCAGTTAGTAGTCTGGTGCTTATCCTACAACACCATACCAGGACTCCACTGATGGCAGCTGTGTGCTGTGGAGTTGCTCCTGACTCATAGCGACCCTGTAGAGGGTTTCTGAAGCTGTAAATCTTTATGAGCACAGAAAGCCTCATCTTTCTCCTATGAAGTGACTGGTAGATTTGAACTGCTAACCTATGGTTAGCAGCCCAATGAGTAACCCACTCTGTTACTAGGGCTCCTTGTAGGAAGGACGCCATTATGTAACTATATTATGTAATGAAATATATAGGGACTTCAAAACGTTTGTAGAAATGTTACTGTACAGCAACCCTGTATAAGGTTTCTAAGGACCTGCTGGTGGGTTTGAACCTCCCATCTTGTGGTTAGCAGATCAGTGCTTATCCTGTAGTACATCACGCCAGGACTCCTTGTATTGTTATAATTATTACTATAACTATGTCACAAGGATGGCAGTTCAAACTCATCAGCCGCTCCTTGGAAACCCTATACATGGTTGCTATGAGTGGGAACCAACTCCATGCACTCAACAACAACAGCATCATATTCTACATAGTTCAGTGACTATATAACTTGCAATTATTAAAGTTATATTCATAGTCAAGAAGAAAGAGGAAGTCTTGAGCAGACATAGGGGCATTTGTTGTTGTTGTTGTCCTTAGGTGTCATCAAGTCGGTTCCAACTCATATCAATGGTGTATAGGATTTTCAAGAAGCTGCTGGTGGGTTTGAACCACCAACCTTGTGGTTAGCAAATCAGTGCTTATTCTATAGTACCACACTGGGATAGACTCCCTTGTAGAGTTCTGACTTACAGCGACCAAATGCACAACAGAATGAAACAGTTAGATGCTGCACCACCCTCACATTGCTGCCGCCATGATGCCAATCTATCTCACTGGGGGATTTTCGACTCTTTCACTGATCCTCCACTTTACCAAGCATGATGCCCTTCTCCAGTGACTGGTTCCTCCTGATCCCATGTCCAAAATATGAGAGATGAAGTTTCACCATCTTGGCTTCTAAGGAGCATTCTGCTTTTTTCAACAGATTAGTTTGTTGTTCTGGCAGTCCATGGTACATGCATATGAGGCCATTGAAAATACCATGGCTTGAGTCAGGTCCACCTTAGTCCTTAAACTGATATCTTCGCTCTTCATCACTTTAAAGAGGTCTTGTGCAGCAGACTTGCCTAATGCAATATGTCACTTGATTTCTTGACTGAAAATATTATTTGAAGAAACAAGGACTCATAATTCTCCAAATATAATGAAAACTATAAACCCAAATATCCATGAAGCTCAACCAACCAAGTACAACACATATGAAGAGAGCTATACTAAAGCATCAACAGATAGCAACTGTGATAAAGAAAATATCTTAAAAGTAGCCAGAGGAAAAAAATGCATTGTCTATAGACTGAAACTCTGAAAATGATACATATTTCTCGCTGGAAATGAAGCAAGCAAGGAAATAATAATGTGGCAACATCGTTAAAAAACTGGGGGTAGGGTTTGAAACTGTCAACATGTAATTCAGTACTCAGTGAAAATATCTTTCAGAAATGAATGCAGGGAGGGGATTGTAACCATGGCAATGAAACGATATATGATAGAATGAATGTAAAACTAATGTTCTCCCATGTAAACTATCATATAATTCACGAATCAAACATTGAAAAAAATTTAAAAAAAAAATTTTTTTAAATGAATGCAGGGAGAAGTGCACAAGCAGATATGGAATCCTATCCAGAGAAACAGTGATACCAGAGATAGAAGCAGAGATGAGGACATGGAGAGATGGAGCAGCTGAGGACTTTAAATTTATGGAAAGAGAAAGGCTGTTGTGCTGGTGGCCAGGAAGCAGGCGTGCAGAATGTGCCCTTTGGTTGTTGAAATGATTGTATATTCCTGAGTGTTTTTGTGTTGTTGTTGTTGTTAAGTGCTGTTGAGTTGGTTCCAACTCATAGTGACCCCGTACTGGGTTTCCGAGGCTGTAAATCTTTATGGGAGCAGAAAACCTCATCTTTCTCCCGCGGTCCAGCTGGTAGTTTCGAACTGCTGATCTTAAGGTTCGCAGCCTGATTCGTAACCACTACACTATTTTTTTGGATAAAAAAAAACCCAGAGGGAATAGTGTGAAGGCTTATAGCTAGTGGAACTTGAAGCTGAAGTAAGAAAT
>NW_006408543.1:14654649-14658440 GCF_000296735.1 Chrysochloris asiatica
ATGTAAACTATCACATAATTCACAATAAAACATTAAAAAACAAATATATATATATAGTACGAAATCTAAAGCCTAAAACAGTAACAACAGTGAAGACATATAAACTAACAGACCAATTAACAGACAATTCAAAATTACAAATGGGTCAAAGAAAAATCAAAGGAAAAATATCGTTTGAAATTATAATATATCAAAATTGGGGTATATGCAGGTAAAGTAATGCTTAGAAGGAAATTAATAGCGTTCGACATCAATGTATGAAAAAGGGAAGGTTTTCACATTAATGGTCTTAATTTCCATCTTAAGAAACTAGAAAAAGAAGAGGAAATTATATTCAAATAGAAGCATTTTTTTAAATGCAGTTAATCCAAAATATCCAGAAAAAGAAAATAGAAAACAAATAACAAGAAGATAGATTTAAATGCCCAATACACAAAACACATTAAATGAAAATGGTCAAAAAACCCCGATTACAAAGAGAAAGACAGAGAATTACTCAACTGCATGCTACCTACAACACACACACACACACACACACACACTTTAAGTATAAAGACACAAGAGGTTAAAGGTAGAAAGATGATGGATGATGTAGTATCCTAAGACTAATTTACAGAAAGCTTCACACCCAGAGGTCTGACTAGAATCAAGAAGTTAAACAAGTTTGGGCAAGGATGTGGAGCAATTGGAACCTTTATCTATACAGTTGGTAGAAATATAATCTGGCAGTTCCTCAAACCATTTATATACTATGATGTTGTTGTTGTTGTAGGTAGCAGTTCTGACTCACAGCCAAACTGTGTAGGGTTTCTAAGAAGTAGCTGGTGGGTATGAGCCTCTGACCTTGTGGTCAGAAGTCCAGTGCTTATCCTACAGCACCACACCAGGGCTCTATGACCTGGCAATTCCATTCTTATGCTTCTGCCCAGGAGAAATGAAAATGTAAGTCCACACAGAAATGTGTACAGAACTGTTTATAGTAGATTATTCACATGAGTCATAAAGTAAGCCAAATATCCACCAACAGATGAATGGGTACTCAAAATATGGAACGGAATACAATGGAATATTTTTCATCTGTGAAAACAAAAAAGAAGTACTAATACATGCCAAAAGAACAAACCAATCTGTGTGGGAAGAAGTACAGCCAGGGTGTTCCTTAGAAGCCGTCTCTCATGCATCAGACATATTATCAGGAGGGACCAGTTCCTGGAGAAGGGTGTCATGTTTGGTAAAGTGGAGGATCAGAGATGGATTGGCACAGTGGCAGCAGCAATGGGTTCAAATGTAGCAATGATTGTGAGGTTCGTACAGGACCAGGCAGTGTTTCATTCTATTGTGCATAGGGTCGCTATGAGTTGGTACCGATTCAATGGCACCTAACAACCACATCAACAACTGATACATGCTACCACATAGATGAACCTTGAAAATATCACATAAAGGGAAAGAAACCAGTCTCCAAAGATCACACACTATATGACTGCCATCCCAGCAAAGTCCAGAATAGGGACGTCTAAGGAGATGCAAAGTAAATCATTGATTGCTTAGGAGTGGAGGACAGGCGGGAAGAAAGAAGACAACTAAAGGATGTGGAGATTCTTCTCCACGTGATGAAAATGTTCTAAAATTGATTATGGGTATCTGTGAGCATACTAAAAACTATGGAGCTGTATGAGGCTTTCTACTCCCGTAAAGATTTACACCCTCGGAAACCCTGTACTGGGTCGCTATGGGTCGGAACCGACTCGATGGCACTTAACAACAAAACAAAATATTCTAAATGGGTGAATTATATCTCAACAAAGCTGTTTAAAAAGTAAGAATAAAAACATAGATAACTTGAATAACTCCATATCTATTTTTTAAATGGAATCTCTAGCTAAAGGCCCTCCCACAAAGAAAACTCTAAGCCCAGACAACTCCCTGCTAAATTCTATTAAACACTTCAAGGAGAAATAATACCGATTCTACACAAACATTTTCAGAAAACGGAAAAAGAAGAAATATTTCCCAACTCAATCTCTGAGGCTAGCAATACTCTAATATAAAAAAAAAAAACGACAACAAGAAAAGAAATATAGCTGAATATCCATCATGAACAGAAATGAAAAAAATAATTGCCGAAATGTTAGCAAATCAAATTCAGCAAGACATAAAAAAGGATGATATTTGTAGCCAAGTATGTTTATTCCCAGGATTACAAAGCTGGTTTAACATTCCAAGGTCAATCAATGAGATTACTCATATTATTAGTCAACAAAGAACAGCTCTGTTGACCATCTCAGTAGACGAAGAAAAAGCATTTAATAAATTCAACAGACATTTCTGATCAAATTCCTCAGCAGATTGGGAATAGCAGAGCGCCTCACTCAAAAGATAGCTACAAAAAGAAAACTCAACTGCTATCATTTATGTTGTTGTTGTTGTTGTTGTTGTTGTTGTTGTTGTTATGCGCCATGGGGTAGGTTGTGACTCACAGCGACCCTGTACAGGGTTTCTGAGGCTGTAAATCTTTACGGGCTCAGAAAGCCTCATCTTTCTCGCATGAAGCAGCTGGTAGTTTCGAACTGCTGAACTTGCGGTTTGCAGCCCAATATGTAATCATTTATATTTAACAGTAAAAGAGAGGTTCTGTTTTCTCCCTAAGATCAAGGCCAAGCGCCACCATTTCTATTCGACTTATCTGGAAGCTCTAGCCCATACAGTGAGGCAAGAAATTAAAAATAATAATAATTTAAAAAAAGATTGGAAAGGAAGAAATCAAACTGCCTTTATACGCACACACTATGATTGTAACAGTGACAGCAACAATGGGCTTAAACTTGACAATTGTGAGGACGGTGCAGGGCTGGGCAGTGTTTCATTCTGTTATGAGTTGGAACTGAACCAACAGCACTTGACAACAAAGATTGTCCATTTAGAGAATGATAAAAAGTATGAAGAGTTACTAAAACTTTCAAAAGTTGTGGAAATGAGTTTAACAGGTAGCATAGTAGGAGGTCAATATAAAAATTGATTTTAATGTTATATACTAGCAACAAACAAGCAGAATTAAAAAACAAAACAAAACACCTATCATTTACAATAGCCAAGTGTAGCTTCATGCATACTAATACTTAGGAACAAATGTGACAAAAATATGCTAAGCTTGCATATGAAAAACTATAAAATATTGTTGAGAAAGTTAATGAAGGCATAAATAAATGGAGCAATATATTGTTTTCAAATTTTCAAATATCAGCTCGAGAAGACAAAGTCAAATAATACAATGAAATGTACAAAGATCTGGAGTAAGAAAACCAAAAGGGAAGAACACAGTCAGCATTTCTCAAGCTGGGGGAACTGAAGAAAAAAATCAAGCCTCGACTTTCGTTATGGAAGAATTCTCTGGGCAAATTATTGAATGATGCAGAAAGCATCAAGAGAAGATGGAAGGAACACATAGTGTCACTGTACCAAACGGAAATGGTTGGTGTTCAACTGTTTCAAGGTAGCATATGATCAAGAGCCAATGATACTGAAGGAAGAAGTAAGTCCAAGGTGCATTGAGGGAATTGGCAAAGAACAAAGCACCAGGATTTAATGGAATAAAAATAGAAATCTTTCAAGAAAGTGAGGTGGCACTGGAGGCACTCACTCATCTATGCCAAGAAATTTGGAAGACAACTATCTGGCCAACTGACTGGAAGAGATTGTATTTGTGCCCATTCAAAAGACAGGTGACCCAACAGAACGCAGAAATCATCGGACAATATCTTTGATATCCCATGTGAGTAAAGTTTTACTAA
>NW_006408543.1:14660770-14679184 GCF_000296735.1 Chrysochloris asiatica
CCACTTCTTTTTGGTACAGTGACTCTTGTAGTCCTTCCATCTTCTTTTGATGCTTTCTGCATCATTCAATAATTTGCCCACAGAAAATTCTTCAATACAGCAACCTGAGGCTTGAAGCTTTTCTTCAGTTCTTTCAGCTTGAGAAATACTGAGTGTGTTCTTCCCCTTTTCTAACTCTAAGTCTTTGCACATTTCATTAGCATATTTGACTTTGTCTTCTTGAGCTACCTTTTGAAAATTTCTATTCAGCTCTTTTACATCCTCGCATCTTCTGCTTGCTTTAGCATCTCTATGCCGGAGAGCAAGTTCCAGAGTCTCTTCTTACATCCATTTTAGTCATTTCCTTCTTTCTTGTCTTTTTAATGACCTTTTGCTTTCTTCATGTCATCCCACGACTCTTCTGGTTTTCTATCAGTGGAGTCGAATGCATGAAATCTGTTCTTGAGATGATCTCTAAACGCAGATGGGATATGTTTAATGTCAAATTTTGACTCTCATGTAGCTGTTAATTTCCTTCAGCTTCAGTCTGAACTTGCACATGAGCAATTGATGGTCTGTTCCATAGTTTGCCCCTGGCCTTGTTTTACCTGATGACACGGAGCTTTTCCACCATCTCTTCCCACAGATGTAGTCAATTTGGTTTCTGTGTGTTCCATCTGGTGAAGTACATGTATATCATCATCTTTTATGTTGTTTAAAAAACATATTTGCAATGAAAAAGTCATTTGTCTTGCAAAATTCTATCATGTGATCTCCAGCATCTTTTCTATCACCAAGGCCATATTTTCCAAGGATCAATTCGTTCTCTTTGTTTCCAACTTTTGCAATCCAATTGCCAGTAATTATCAGTATATCTTGGGTGCATGTTTGATCAATTTCAGACTGAAGAAGATGGTAGAATTCTTCAATTTCATCATCACTGGCTTTAGTGGTTGGTATATAAATTTGAATAATAGTAGTATTAACTGGTCTTCCTTGGAGTTGTATGGATATTATCCTATCACAAGCAGCATTGTGTACTTCAAGATAGATCTTGAAATGTTCTTTTTGATAATAAATGTGATGCTATTCCTCTTCAGTTTATTTTGGGCATAGTAAACTATGTGATTGTCAGAATCAAAATGGCCAATTCCAGCCCATTTCAGTTCACTAATGCCTAAGATGGAGCCCTGGTGTGGTGATGCAGGATAATGAGCCGAATCGCAAGGTCAGCAGTTCAAACCCACCAGTCACTCCTCAGAAACCTAAACAGGATCGCTATGGGTCAGAACCAAATCAGCGGCACTTAACAACAACAACGCCTAAGATATCGATCCTTAATCGTTCCATTTTATTTTTGACAGCTGCCATTTTTCCTAGATTCATATTTCATACATTCCATGTTCTGATCATTAATGGCTGTTTATAATTGTTTCTCCTCATTTTGAGTTGTGCCCCATCAGCTATTGGAAGTTTGAAAAGGTCTACTCCATTTGCATCATCATGGCGGGCTCTACTTTGAGGAGGCAGCTCTTCCTCAGCAGTACTTTGAATGCTTTCCAACCTCAGGGGCTCATCTTCCGGCACTATACCCTCATCATGTTTCAGGAGGCAGTATTCTGGCGCTACCTGACAGCATTCCACTGCTATTCATAAGGTTTTCAGTGACTACACATTCGGAAGAAGTCTGTCTCTCCTTCTTCCTACTCTGTCTTAGTCTGAAAGTTCAGCCAAAACCTGTTCACCATGGGTGACCTTGCTGATATTTAAATTACTAGTGGCATAGTTTCCAGAATCACAGCAACACACAAGCCAGGGCAGTACGACAAACTGACTGACAAGGATTGTTATCATGTTGTTGTTAAGTGCCATCGAGTAGATTCCGACCCATAGTGACCCTGCATAAGGTTTCCAAGGAGCAGCTGGTGAGCTTGAACCACCTACTTTGCAGTTCAAATGACTTTGCAGTCTGACACATTAGCTCACAGCACCACACCAGGACTCCACTGACGAGAATAGGAAGAATTAAAAATGGGCATAAGAAAACTTTTGCAGTGACTGATATGTTAATTATCTTGATTGTGGTGATGGTTAGACATATTGCAAAATTTATTTATCAAATTGTACATTTTAATATGTACTGTTTGTGGTATATAAATTATACTTCATTAAAACTATGAAACATAGAATTGGACATGATCATCCGCTTGCTGGTCATATAGTATCTTTCATAGTTTTGCTACTGACTGTCTAGCTAGCTGAAGTCCTAGTGCGGTACTGTAGGATAAGCACTGGACTGCTAACCACAAGGTTGGTGGTTCAAACCCACCAGTTGGAAACCTTATACAGGGTCACGATGAATCAGAATCAAATTGACTGCTTTTAACAAGAACATCTAGTTAGCTACATATCTTATTCTATTTGGGCTAACAATTTGGCAATATTTTAGACACAGTCAAGTTTTCCCTGAAAATGGGTTGATTTTCTTCAGCATAGTATGAGTTAACTTGGCAAGTGTCCTTTGTTGAAAAGTAGAGAACAAAACAGACAGTTTTCAGATTCCACACTGATACACTCTATGATGGTGGGCCTTGTGGTCAGCAGCCCAGTGCTTATCCTACACAACACCACCAGCATGCCTTCACTGATAAATAACCTGCATCAGAATTTAAACACTCCAGGGGGCTTTGCTTGTCTGACTTACGTGGTTTAACAAAATGTTCGAATGGTACAACCTTGCTTACTGAAAGTGAAGAGAACCTGAAGCACTTCCTAATGAACACCCTTCCTAATCAAAGATTAAACCCTTCAGCATGAATAACAAAACTTTCACAGAAGTAACACAAAAATCCTCAATACTGGACCAATGAGAAAAATCATGATAAATTAAGAAAAAGCTTGAAGTTTATTAACGATTTCAGTTAACTTGGCTCCATAACCAACATCCATGAAAACAGCAGTCAAGAAATCAAACGACTTATTGCAATGGGAAAATGTGTTTCAAAAGATTTCTTTAGGGTGTTAAAAAGCAAAGATGTCACTTTGAGGACTTTGAGGACTTAGGTACATCTGATTCAAGCTGAAGTGTCTTCAATGGGCTCATATGCATGCGAAAGCTAGACAGTGAATTAGGAAGACCAGAGAAGATTGGATGCACTTGAGTGATGGTGTTGGTAAAGAGTATTGAATGTACCATGGACTGCTAAAAGAATGATCAAGCTATCTTGGAAGAAGTACAGCCAGAATGCTCTTTAGAAATGAGTATGGCAAGACTTTGTCTCAGGTACTTGGGACATGTTGGCAGGAGAAGCCAGTTCCTGGAGCAGAATATCATGCTTTGTAAAGCAGAGGGTGGATACAAACAAGAAAGACTCTCTAAGAGATGGGTTGATCTAGTGGCTGCCATGATGGGCTTAAAATCATAGCCCTGATTGTGAAGACGGTACAGGACTAAGCAGTGTTTTGCTTTGTTGTATGGAATCAACTCAATGGCACGTAACAACACCAACAATCATGTTAATTACATTTTTCCTTGGTTTTCTGGATATCTTTGGTAAGGTGATGCACCACCAACCAAAGTCCAGATAATTTCCAGATCAACTCTTCCTCAGTGATATTTTAAATTAGTTCTTGTGTGCCATTGAATCTTGGTCTGACGTATTTAACCATCAATAAACTCAGCAACATCCCTTGGATTCTCTCCATATGCAAATTAAAATTGGTTTTGTCCCCTTTGATTATTTTCTTGAAGAAGATAGCTTCAATGCAGATTTAAAATAATGAATGGCTTACATTTACATAATGTGTTACCCTTCGGAAACCCTAAGCCGGGTTGCTATGAGTTGTTAGTGACAGTGATGGTCCAAGAGCAAAAATCACCCAGTAACCATTTGACAAAGGGTTTTTATACGAGCCTGAATCCTCCACCTCCAAGTTTGACTACTGAAAGTAAGGCCGTTTTACTTTCCCCTTCAGAAATTAAATCCAAGATAAAGCCACATTTGTTTTTAACAGGAAGATATGGTCTATAAATGCTGTAAGATTTTCCTACCTTGACAAAAATTGTTGAGTTGCATTCTTGCAATGCCTCCATCAAACTGATCACATGGAGACACACCATTTCTACCATCTGCAACAACAAATACGGAAGTCAATTTCAGTGCCAGTGAATTGGAAACTTTGCAAATCAGTCTACAATCATGGTGACCAACTGCCATGGGCTATGCCCTGTGTTCCTAAGGTCTTTCTGAATAATGACCATAGGAGACCACCCAGAGTGGTGGTTGTTCACCTCGAAATCTTCAAACCAGACACAGAATTGGAAAACTCTCGAGTTTTGCTGTTGGCATGAATTCCTCATCTAACTCAGAGCTTCCGGGGGCACCGGTATTGATCTCACTAATCTGCAGCTTTCTCTGACTCATACCACATGCTAAATGGTCACTGCAGCCTCATTTCCAGCTATAGAACAGAACACTGGGCTTAAATTGTTTTCCGTCTCCATCCTTTCTCCACAGCTTCTTCCTGGGGAGTGGCTGTTTAATTTATGAAAGATCTATCTTTGAAGATCAGTTTGCTAAGGAACAAGGGAGCCAAGCTCAGGCTAGTGAAAAAGTACGATAAAATTGATAACGTTCATCAGAATGTCCGACAGCTGGATTTTAAACACTCTGGGGAGGCGGGACATAGCTGGGGAGAGGGTGTGGGGGTGTGGGGTATCTTACCTGTCTGGCTTAAGTGGCTCAACAAAATTCTCAGAATAAAATGAATTCAAATGAATGTGTTACTTCATCGGTACAAAATTCCTTTGGAACAAATGCCTTTGGAACATCCTTTTAACAAAATTCACCTGCCACCAGTTCATTTATAACATTTGAATTATTAAGAAAGCTTTAGGGGCGAGGTAGTATCAGCAGGAAAATGACAATGACAAATGTAAGAAATGTTCCAATCTCTAGCTTAAGTTGAAGGTCTTATTTCATCACTTGTAAAATCACTGGAGAGAATGCTTGATCTCCAATTTCTTCTTTAGTCCTAGAATCTATGGTCCTATAAATTCAATTCTCTCCATAGAAGAACTGTTTGTGAATTCCTATTGAGTTGAACTAAAGCATCACTTTACATGTAGAATTGCCTTATAACATCTACTTTACCAAAGAAAAAAAGAGAATGCGTCACTAAAGGACATATATAATCCCCTCTCCAATTAAAGCTAAAATAAAAGACTTCTTAGACTAATAAAGCGTTTCCTGAGTGCCTTTTGTGGACAATGCAGTGTTGGATTCCTGGGTTCTTCCAGATCCTTGCTTCACACAGATAGCTCTCATTGATGCTGTCTTCTGCTGCCAAGACCCAGGTCCCCTTGTAAGTTCCTTCCTTACAGCCTCCAGCCCTGACTCCATGAGCACTCACCCAAGCTCTCTCAGTGCGGCTGTTCATGTTGACCACATTCGGATGTTCTCCAATGAGACTTGGAGGAGACTCTCTTGGGGTCACCCACATCCAAAAGAAATTGAGGATTGGGAACTTAGGTCTTCATAGGGCAACTCAAAAAGCTGAGGCTTTTTCTGGGCTTTGAGTGGAATGAACATGCATGGTCTGCTCTTCAACTACCACAAAAAAAGATGCCTTGATTTGCTCTGGTTTTCCCAAATTGGTTAGAAATCCAAAAACAATACAAATCTCATTCTTAAGTGCCTGACTTTCTAGCATGAAAAAAACTCCTTAAAGGCAAACATTTTCATTAGAGAAAACAAAAGGATTTTGTTTTTGTTTTTTCATTAAATTTATTTCTCTGCATTGTTTTTAACAGAAAATCTTACACAAGTAGAATGTCCCATTAGTAACGTAACAAATCATCGATCCATCCCTATAATATCATAACTGAAGTCTCTAAGAAGCAGCTAGTGTGAGAACTGGGAGTCGTTTACACCTTTTGAAATCCCACCTGAGAGAGAAAATTGACTGGCGAACTTACTACTTTGTTGTGGGCCATCAGTTGAAGGATGCTGGGTGTGACTCTGCTCCAAAACTCAAGTGCTGTCAGTATTGCCGTGAAGCTGAATTCATTCTGATTTTGGACGTTTGTAGCTACCACACTGTGTTCACAGTATACTGTCCAGAGCTGAGCAAAGATGAACGCATGGAAAAGGGAACACATGTGCAACACGGAGGTCTGAGAAGGAAGGAGACAAGTTGTCATTAAGTTATAGTGGGTGGGGGGCACTCCATGGAGTAGCCCAAAGTATCTCATTCACGTGGTCCAAGGCTGAAAGAGTTACAAACTCATGATTCATCACCTTAAAGCAAGCTGCTCTTACCTCAGGCAGTGGGAGTATGCTCAGAGAACAAAGCATCTTTTTGAAAAGATGGCACCTTAAATTGCAGAATTAAATCTACCCACCCCCTGCCCTTTATTGAAACTGACATTCCCACTCCTAGTGTAGGAAGACTCACTCCACCAACTTAGGGTGTTTCCTGATCCGTGAAACGGGGTGCCCTCTTCAGAGAGTTGTCAAGTATCTGAAAGCGCTGCTCAGCACATAACCATTGTAGTAATGATAGGGTCAACAGTAGTGGTAATAGTGACCTGCCACAGTTCTCAAACCGTTCCCTTGTCTGTTCTACAGACAACAAAGCAAAGCTCAGAGAGGTCACGTAACTTTTCCCAGGTCACAAAATTGGACAGTAGCTTAGTTAGGGATCAAACACAGATCCGGGTGGAATTATTAAGGACTGACTGCAAAATTCCTTTCTGCCAACATCTCATTCAGTGCCTTTGGACGGATGTTCTATTTTTTTTCTCATAGTCAGTTCACCTTGGCCTAAATCCCAGCTGTCACCAAACCCACGGTGACCTCTCAGAACTTGCCTAAACTTCTGTTGAGGGTCTTGGCTCCTCTTGGCTGATTAGTACCAATGTGTCTGGTTTGCTTTGCCGGCTCATGACTAATGCCTGCTCTGAGTTGATTTTAATCACTTAAGCCATCAACTGTGTCTACGATTTACAAACGTCCTCTGCATAGATGATTCCAACTTGTGCTTTAGTGAGCTCCCATCTGGGCTTCTTATTTTCATTTTGTATCTTCATGGGTCTCTAGAGATTTGAGCTGAGAAAATAGTACCTGAAGAATTAGATAGAGTATAATTTTTTTTCCCTCCACTTCATATCTGGTTCTAAAAACTGATTGCAGACTTTTTCTTAATATCATATTTCTGCCCTTTTATGTTTCTTCATTATTTTAAGACCGAAATGCCTCGGGAGCTAACTCTGGCTTGCCTCCATAATTTGTCTTCATTAAAGGAAACTGAAAAACAATTTAGGGGGTGGATTAAAGGTGGTCTGGAAATTTAAACAACCTTAAATAAGGCATTATCACAAAGTTGCTTTTCGAACAGCCACAGGAGGGCAAGTGATAAGATGCATTTTCTTCTCAGAAGAAACATAATTGGCTGATAAGGGTTTCCATTAGCAATTTCGATGCATATGGTCGTAATCTTGCAGAACTCACTTACCTTTGATTGCTCGGGAAATCCAATCAGGATAACAATGAGATGGTCTGCAATGTGGGAACCCGCATCCAGAGGTATGGGCAGGCAGGGAGAGGAGGCATTTGGACACACTGCATTATGAGTGATGGAACCCAGAAGCAACCAAGACAGCAGACGGATGTGGGAGACACACTCGATGAATTCTTTAGGTCTATTAGAGGAGACGGAAGTTTAAAAGATGATTTTATGTCTCTGTCTCATTGGGTGCTCAAGAAGTACTTATTGAAGGAAAGGATTAAGAGAGGGGTCCCATGGGTGATCACATAAAATAAAATGCCAAGGCAACGGAGTGCCAACAGCATGACGCACTGGCCAATTTTCATTTTCATCCCGGATTTCAGCTTCTTGAACAAACAGCAGCCAGTGGTGACACAGGGTTAAATAGTCTGCCTTATTCTCCCATAAACCTGGCTGTCCCTGGACTCTTTATCCTTCTCTGACATTAAAACGTCCTCTGACATCCCCACTTGAGGGGAAAAGAAGAATGGGGGTATTTCCCTGCTCACCAATCATTTTCTCCTTCAGCCCTTCTCACTTTCAACTCCAAACTTTGCCTCTAGCCAGGAAGGCCACCATGCAGAAGCACAGTCTCACGCCTGCTTTGAGTTGCCAGCTAAACTAGCCCAGGCTCACGGTTTCCTTCTTTGCCTCACTTACAGACAGGGTCGTTATGAGTCGGAACCAGCTGGTGGTACTTAATAACAAAAACAACAAGATAGACAGGAGAAGGGGATTGTACCTCTTTGCACTCTAATTATTTCACCTCTGCTTAGAGTTTGTTCCAGCTATACGCTAAGCTCCATGAAGGCAGGGACTAGGGAAAGCTGCAAAAATTTCTATTGATATCTAACTAGTTAAAACAACAATTCGGGGTTCCAAAGTTTCATCATCCAATGGGATGCTTAACGCTTCTGTATCAAGGCAAGTTTCTTTTGTTGGCAGCATGTCATGACACATTTGTATTCAGTAACACAGCTGGGCCAGCAAATAAGTGTGCAGATGGGTCTCAGTTTCCTTCTTATTAATCAATCACACCATACCTCCATAGCCCTTACATGCATTCTTTGTCTCTAACTGAACCCCAGGAAACTCAGTGTCATTTCTTGCTCTATTTATACTCAATCTTGGAAAAAAAGCAAGGGTCTTACTTACCCTTGTTGCATTGCAGAAGGTGGGTGATAGAGCCAAGGCAGATACCGAATCACAGCTTTATTATCTCTGTGGTTGCCCCGTGAGATTTCCATGGCTGCAATCTGAGCCAGCCCAACTTTGAGATGTCCGCCAAATGTATCTTCATGCAGAGGCTGGGAGCATGCCTTCATGTGGCTCTACAGAACCAAATGGTATATTGAAACCTTGTACAGTGCCTGGAGACATTCCAGGTAACTCTTTAAAAAGATTAGGTTGCCATGTTCCCTCCTTCTAATACTACTCCCAAGAGCATACCCCATTTCTACCCCTTCAGCGGTTTCTCATTGTTCCTGTAGGACCAAGAAGGATACTCCATTCTGTACATTAGCCTGAACACGTCCTCCTGTTCCAGGAATGTGCTAAATCAGCTCATGCTGCCTTAGAATATCCTTTCACCCCTAGCAACAGTGAGAACTAGATAAGCAGTAGACAGGACAACCCAAGGCCAGATGCCAGATGTTTTCCTTATCCTAGCCTAAGAACAAAAGACCACCAGTACTGACCAATTAAACTGTAACATCTCATACTTTGCCAAATGTCAACCAATCCAAATATTGTAAAGCTGAAAAACCCTGAGCTTGCTTGAAAACTCTATAAAAACCCCAGACAAAGAGTTTGGGGCTCCATCCTTCATCCGCTGCGTTGGATGCAGGTGGAGTCCGAGCTCAGGCTTGAATAACTGGGAGTTCGGGGCTCCATTCCTCATCCGCTGCATCGGATGTAGGTGGGGTCCGAGCTGGAGCTTGAATAAACAACCCTTGTGCACTTGCATCGGTGTCGGCTCCTTGGTGGTCTTTGGGGACCCCGAATTCTGGGCATAACATTCCTGAGATAAAGATGGGGACCAAAAAGCCTTCTTAGTATTGCCTATAGAGCCTGGAGTGAGGGAGTGAATATTTAGCAGACCTCTGTTCTGACCTTCGTCACCCAATTAATTGCTCCAATGTCACTTCCTCAGGGCAGCTTTTCTGACCTTCCTGACTGGGCCAACTCTCCCTGCTAGAAGATTTGTGTGTCAGAGACAGAATTATACCTTTGTTTGTGTGATATGTTCATCAAGTTCTGCCTCCCCTCCTAGATGATAAATCAAATAATGGAAGCTACTGTATCTAATTTTGCTCAGCATTGCATCTCTAATGCCTAGAACAGTGTCCGGTACATTTATATTTGTCAAACTAGTTGGAAAGCTGCATGTGTCCGAGTGGGAAGAACATTAAACTGGGAGTGAAGAGACACAGGTTCCTGACCCAGCGAGGCCTTATTTAGTTGCATGGCTTTGGACAAGCTACTTTTCAGTGTACTTTTTCCATACAAATGTGTAAAACCAGACGGTTGGATTATGTCTATAGCTCCCAACCATTGGACCATCATGGATACCTTTTATTATCCATCTCCATACTTGGAAATTGTCTACAAAACAAGCTAAAAACTTGTAGGAAATAATTTGATTCCTCTTTTCTATACATCAAAGTCAGTTAAGTGTGGGTAACTTGGAGTTCTGATCCTATAGCACTGAACTGCTAACCACAAGGTTGGTGGTTCAAACCCACCAGCTGCTCCTTGGAAACCCTATACAGGGTCGCTATGAGTCAGAACTGACTCAACGGTACTAAAACAACAACAAACAACCAGCTTCAGCAGTTAGCAACTAATACAATCAAAAGCTTATGGCTGTTGTTGCTAAGTGCCTTTGAGTCGGCTCTGACTCATAGCGAGCCTGTATAGGGTTTCTGAGGAGTGGCTGGTGGATTTGAATCATCGACTTTGAAGTTTAAATCGACCTTACAGTCCAGTGCATTATCCACAGCGCCACACAAGGACTCAAAAGCTAGGGGAGCTTATTTACAAGATGCTGGATTCAAATATCATTAGAAATTATCTGTTTAAATTTTGATTCTGCTTCCCATTTGCAAATCAATTGCTCTACCAAGCAACACTTTGATCATCTGAGCTGAGCCTGAAAACGATGGGGTTTTTTTGATTGTCTGAACAGAGTCTGAAATATATGGTCACTTCACTACTGAATTCAGTGGTAAAGGGACCATATATTTAGCTGATGAACTTCTTGGATCACTGGAGTCCTGTCTGTTATAAAGACATCATTTGGTGCTAGATGAAAATTTGGCTGCTCGTGGGCCATGTTTGGATTCCTTTCTGCCCTTCCCCACATCTCTCACACCATTCATCTGTAGCTCCCTAGTCAAATCATGGCAGGGAATTTGACTTACATCGGCAATTCATCCCACCCTACAAAACAATCAACAATTTCCCAGGGATTTTCTCCATATGCAAATTCAGTTTTGTCCTATTTCCTTTAACTGTTTTGTTCAAGAAGACAGCGTCAACACAGATGAAAAATAATAAATGGCTTACATTTACATAATGTGTTACCATTCGGAAACCTTAAACAGGGTCACTATGAGTCGGAACCAACTTGAAAGCACTTAACAAAAACAACACACCAACTCCTCACTTACTGATATAGTTAGGTTCCAAAGACCAAGTTGTCATGTGAAAATGGAGAACGGTCACATTACAAAATGGAGGATGACTAGATCATTGAAATATTGTCACATTACATCATTACTTAATGGCCAAGCAACCAAGAATCATGGTTAGGTTGACACATAACCTTAACCCTCACAGCCGGCTTTACTCTTGCCTCATATCTTGGTGTTAGCGGAAGACTGTCAGACATACCATTAAAGCACAAAGCAGTCAGATAGCAGATTTCTAGTATTATCGTAAATGTGAAAGGTTAGATCATGAGAGAGTCGATACGTAAGATGTAGGTGTGCTGCACATCAAACCTCACTGTTAGGTTGGGTGAGTGCTATTACACTGATTTTTGCAAATGGGAAAACTGAGGCTCCACGCAGCTAAATGACATTGTGGAGGCTAGTGAACAGGGGATGGGCTTGGAGTCGCTACAATCTTCGATTTAATGCCGACCTTACAAGTTAATAGCCTTTCACCATTTTAGCTGATGAACTTTAAATGTGTCAGCATTTGTAAAATAGGAATGCTATCTTTTTTCAAATTTAAACAAACGTATATTTTCAATGTGGTGTGTGTACATCCAAAATACAAGGAGAGGTTATAGAGGTAAATACTGCTAGCTGATGGTGCAAGGAGGGAATTGTAACTGAATGTAAAACTGATGATCTGTCCTGTAAACCTTCACTCACTCAATTCACAATAAAAGCTTTAAAACAATAAATAAATAAAAATAAGAAATAAATTAAAGGATGGCCATCTTAATAGGAAGGATCTCTGGTAGCATAGTGGTTACGAATCGGGCTGCAAACCTTAAGGTCAGCAGTTCAAAACTGCCAGCTGTTCTGTAGGAGAAAGAAGAGGTTTTTTGCTCCCGTAAAGATTTACAGCCTTGGAAACCCTGTGCAGGGTTGCTATGAGTCAGAACCGACTCCACAGCACATAACAGCAGCAGCATCTTAATAGGGGTTGTGAGGACTGAATCAAAGGCAAAAGTCAAGGAAGGTACAGAGTTGATGCCAAATTGCTTTTCCTTTCTCCTTTCTCTCTTTGCAGAGCTGGGACCCAGTTCTCAGACTCCCCAGTCCTGAGCTCATTCCACAGCAAACTCCTTTATCATCAGCTTACTTCTCTACCAATGCCTCTGTGCTTTACAAACCAACAAGACAGAAGGACTGAGCCGTCTTACCTTAAGCTTGGTGAGCGTGTGCATGTCCACCATGAAATCCAGCACCTCGTTGATGTACTGCCGCATACACTCCATGGCAGCCGTCCCGCACTGAAACACAAGGACACCGCAGAGTGTTGGTCTGAGGGGTGCCTTCGCTGGCCCTTACTCGGGTGACCACTCTCTGAAATCATGCTGTTTACTATTAAGTTGTTTATTCTCTGGATTTCTGACTCATTCTATTACTCTCAGTGTCATCTGTGATAGGATCTGCCTACGTGAGACTGTTTGGTCAGACAGAAAGGAAACAGGGAAGGCCTAAAGCAGACAGGATTAAATGTCTTTCTTCTTTCTTTCTTTATTTTTTTTTTTTTGGCAACTGGGTCATTTCACTGATCCCTGTTGGTTTGTTTTTATCCAAAGATGCGACCTACATGAACCCATTATTACCAGGGGTTTTACAACTTGGATCATCACAAAACTACAGGAACACTTTGATACCCTAGGGTATCTTTTTGTTGTTGTTGTTGTTAAGTGTTACCAAGTCAGTTCTGACTCATGGTGACCCAGTATAGAATTTCTAAGGAGTGGCTGGTGAGTCTGAACTGCCGACCTTGTGGTTCAAACCACCCTTCTTGGATACACATACAATTGTTGCTATTGTTACATGCCATTGAGTAGGTTCTGACTCATAGTGACCCTGTAGAGGGTTTCCAAGGAGTGCCTGGTAGGTTTGAACTGCAGACCTTGAGATTAGCAGGCCAGTGCTTATCCAACAACTCCACACCAGAACTCCGTACATAAAATGTTGTTAAATGCCGTTGAGTCGCTTCCGACTCATAGCAACTCTGTATAGGGTTTCCTAGGAGTGTCTGGTGGGTTTGAACCACTGACCTTGCAATTCAAACTGACATTTCTATCCGGTGCTTATCCTATAGCACCATACCAGGACTCCACACATAAAATTGTTGTTGTTGTTAAGTGCTATCGAGTCAGTTCTGACTTAAAGCGACCCTGTATAAGGTTTCTGAAGAGCGGCTGGTGAGCTTGAACTGCCGACCTTGTGGTCTAAACAACCTTGCAGTCCAGTGCATTAATCCACAGTGCCATACCAGGACTCCACACATAAAATAGGTACCACCAAATTCTACCACCAGATTCTGGAATATTATCACAATAATAATAATGAAGTATATAAACAAAGGCCATGCTGGTTGTAAGAGTAAAAGATGGGCATATTTAAGTCAAGTCGCTTGCAACTTAAGTAGGTATACTATAAAGCACATAAATGTATGATTGTCTCGTTCTTGTGAGAGATTTTCTTAAAAACAGGAATGAAGCAAAGAATCATGTCTTCCACATATGCTAATCAAATGATTGGGAAAGTTTTACAGAAAAGAAACAATACAGAAAGAAGAAAGCATGGTTGTGTTTGAGGTTGTTAAATGGCATAGAACTACTCTCTCTGGGCAAGGTAAGTGGATTGAGGATTATAAGGAAAGAAAAGGGAAATGAATAAGCAGGCTGCTACATCAGAGCTGTATTGAGAGAACCCCATATCAGGCCAGGTAGAATGTGGATCAAAAGCAGGCAGGCTTTGAAGCCATATGAACATTATGCTCAAGACCTTTCTTTCTCAGCTTTATTTAGAAAACTCTGGAACATCATATACTTAACTAGCTCACCCAGTGGCTCTCATTTCCCCATATTCAAGTAAATCTGCACACCACTCAACGACACCATCTTCTCTCTCTTCTCGAATGTTATGCCTGTCAGTTTCCCCTGACAGAATAACAAACAGTCAAAGGAGGTCACTGGTAATACTGTCAAGAGTATTTTCCAAGCATTTCATCTGTCCGAAGGTTTTCTTCTTTTAATTTAAATCAAGGGAAGGAATTATAAAAGGTTATTGTGTCCCTGCTCTTGGAATATTAATCCTTCAGTGCAAGAAAGGATTTCCCCCTGATTTCTGCCATTTTCTCTGACCTTTCACATGTCATGCAAATGACAGGATATACTCGTGTTCTTGAATTTCTTGAAAGGGATTTGTCTCTTTCCTAGGCAAAATTTACATCACTTCAACTAGGCAAATGTCACAGAAAATAATTACTCGGCGTATTATTCAATATTTGTCTTTTAAGTTTGAATTTCAAAATAGGAAAGCAAAGAACTTACCTGGTTGCTATTCTTCAAGGGGCAGCAACTACATCTAATAAAAACCTTAAAATCTACTTTGTGGTCAAGATGATAACCTTAGTGAGTCGTCTACGCTTACAAAACAAAGAATACCATTTCCAATCTTCCTCCTATTTTTATTTATTTATTTATTTATTTTTTAACTTTGCAAAGTATATATATAAGTATAATCTTAGCTGTATTATTATTATGAAATAGTCAGACTTCATTTGTTTTGGAAGACCTGTATTAATTTCTATAGAAAAACTGTTCAATGTATGTTGAAAATACAATGTTTGTTGAAAATACATACTCTAACCTCATATAAGTGAAGCAGATCCAAATCTTCCTCAAAACACACACCTGATTATAAAGTTATGGTCTTACATTATAAAAATAACATGTTTGATGTAGAAAACTTAAAAACTACAAATTAATTGAAAGATTAAAATCACCAGAATTACAATGACCACTCCCAAGTAAATTACTGTTCATAATTCCTTCCAAGTTTATTTAATGGTGTGGCGCTGTGCGTTAATCCGCCGGACTGCAAGATCGGTTTGAACTACAAGGTCTGTGGTTCAAGCTCACTGTGAGCCACTCCTCGGAAACCCTATACAGGGCTGCTATGGGTTGGAACTGACTCGATGGCACTTTATAAAACACACACACACACAGACTCACATTTTTTTTTTTAAATGTAAGATTGAGAACATATGTTTTCCTACTCTGCTTTTTTCATTAAACTCATCATAAGCATTTTCCAATGAAATAATTATGCTTTGAAAACTTGATGTGGTCGCCACAAAACAGTTTCTTATGGATGTACCTTATTTTATACAAATAACACCTTATTGCTGGATGTTGGCTCTACTTCCATATTTTTATTATTTTAAACAAAGCCTTAATAAATATCCTTGCATATCAATCTCTAGGTGCATATTTCATGATTTTCTCAAACATGTAGATTTTCTAACTGTCCTTCAGCAAGGGAGAATCATTGCTCACCCACCGTCAGTAGTTTAGGAGAAGACTGTGTCATCTCTCCATCCGTAAACTTTGTCTTTAAAAATACATGCTCACCCACTAGCTGAGTTTACTTTCTGTATTTTTATGTAACATTCATATATTTGTACTTTATTATATCTTTTAATAGTCTTACATTTTAATTTACAGTTCACTGATACAGTTAAATTTTATATTTTAATTTACAGAGACCATTGGCTAAGGTCATTGACAGGGTTTCTCTATGTAAATCCTATTTCTTGTTTCATTTTTGAGGGGTGGTGTTAGTCTTATTATTTGAGATAAATATTTTTTATATTAGAGAGATAATTTGGCCTATCACAAACATAACAAGTATTGAGTTTTTAAAAATTAAACAATAAGGAAACTAGCATGTATATGATAGGCTGCCCCAGCACCATCTTTTTCTTCCTTAGCACACTACTAGGCCACATTTCCCAGCCTCCCTTGCAATTAGTTATGGCCATGTAACTGAGTTCTAGCCAATGGGAAGTGAGTGGAAGAAATATGCATGACTTCAAGGCTTGACCCATGAAAAGCTTCCATGTACCATGTTCTCTTCTATTTCCCAATCACCAGCTCATTGCAGAGGATTCCAATGTTCCTCAAAAACCCAGTTGTCACGGAGTTGATGCCCATCGAAGGCAATACCATGACAAAGGTTGACTTTTTGGAAGTAGATTGGCAGGCACCTTAGTCTAGGTAAACTCAAACTGTCAACCTTTCAGTCAGCTGGTAAATGAGTTAACCATTTGTACCATCAAGGACTCTCCAAGGTTCTTAGGCAAAGCACTTGAGTACTGGAATTCTATCTCTGCACCTTATATTACCCAACCATCATCAACAACAACTCAACAATCCATTGCCATCGAGCCACTTCTGCTTCATAGCGACCCTACAGGACAGAAAACCTAAAGAATTGATCTTTAGGTGTTCGGAGACAGTCTCGTCTTACTCCTGCAGAGTGGTGGGTTTGACCTTATGGTTAGCTGCCCAATGTTTGACCCACAGTGCTACCAGGGCGCCTAACTACTATCAAGAACCCTTAAAAATCCAGTCTAGTCATTCCATTCCTAGAAATCTATCATAAAAGAAATAGTCTGAAATCCAGAGAAAAATTTAAGTATAAAGATATTCAGCACCTTGAATTACAATGGTGGTAGTGACTGACTATGAGCTGTGGCATTGGCTCCAACTCATAACAACCCTGCCCAGGGTTTCCTAAGGCTGTAAATATTTACAGGAGCAGAAAGCCTCATCTTTCTCCTGTGGAGCAGCTGGTAGTTTCAAACTGCTGATCTTGAGGTTAGCAGCCCAACTCAAATACCATTATGCTACCAGAGTTCCTTGATTATAATGGTTGCTGTGGTTGTTAAGTGCTGTCAAGTTAGTTCTGATCCATAGCAACCCTGTAGAGGGTTTCCAAGGAGTGGCTGGTGGGTTTGAACCGAGCGACCTTGCGGTTCAACTTGACCTTGTGATCCAGCGCATTATCCTGTAGCGCTATCCCAGGACTCCAATTATAATGGTAGAATATTAAAAATAACTTAAATATCCAATAGTGGACAGTATTTGTGAATACAATTTTTAATGGCTAGCATTGCCTGGGCACTTAGCAGGTGTCTCGAGCTACACTGATATAGTCTACAAGCATTAACCTCATTCATTTCTCAGCCTATACATCAAAACCCAAACAGAAAGATATGTTACCATGGTGACAAATTCAACTCATAGCAACCCTAAAGAACAGAGTAGAACTGCCCCATATGGTTTCCAGGGTTGTAAATCTTAAAGGCAGCACATTGCCACATTTTTCTCCAGTGGAGTTCTGGTGGATTTGAATCCCACCACCCTTTTGGTTGTCATCCCAGGGCTTAAACCAATGTGACACCAGAGCTTCTAAGTGTAGTTTTGTTGTTGTGTGCCATCGAGTTCATTCTGACCTACAGCGACGCTATAGGACAGAGTAAACCTGGCCCATAGAGTTTCATAGAAGACAATTTTCACAGAAGCAAAGCACCTGGTTTTTCTTCCTCTGGACCTGCTGGTGGATTCAAACTGTCAAGCTTTTACTTAGTAGCTGAATGCTTAACCACTGTACCACCAGGGCTCCTTAGTGTAGCTATAAATGTAGATTAATAAAACTCTTTGGAAATATATACCAAGGATGGTTAAGATGTAACTACTCTGACTGAGGCCTGGTGTGGCGCTGCAGGATAATTCCCTGGACTGAACCTGTCAGTTTGAACTGAAAGGTCATGGTTTAAATTCCCCAGCCGCTCCTTAGAAACCCTAGTCACCATGAGTCGGAACTGACTAGCAACCTCAGGATATGTATATATATATATTTATATATCATGAAGGTGATCTTTGTAGCCCTAATGGTGCAGTGGCTGAGCACTTGGCTATGAGCCAAAAGGTCCATAGAGAAGGATCAGACAGTCTGCTTCCATAAAGATTCTCAGTCTTGAGAACCTGATGGGATAGCTCTACTCTGCCCTATATGAGTTAGAGTTGACTTGATGGCAGTTACTTTTTGGAGTTTAGGAGGGGAATCCTGGTGGGGAACTGCAGGTGGTTCAAACTCACCAACTGCTCTTTGGAAACTCTATACAGGGTCGCTACAAGTTGGAACTGACTCCACGGCACATAACCACCACCACCACCAATAACCATGGTATTTTCAATAATCTCATATGCATGCAAAAGCTGGACAGTGAAGAAGGAAGACTGTAGAAGAATTGATGCTTTTGAGTTATGGTGTTGGAGGAGAATACTGAAAGTGCCATAGGCTGCCAAAAGAATCAACAGATCTGAGTTGGAAGAAG
>NW_006408543.1:14680042-14698236 GCF_000296735.1 Chrysochloris asiatica
TTAAAATATTTTTCTACTGAAAATTCTATTATTTTTTTTCAGTTAACGATTTCTATCTCTAAAGTTTCAGAGTTTGTTGATGTAAACTTGCTATCCGTCAATTATAATAGTTTCTCACCCTCAGCTCTATCCATCAGAATCTCATGAGCACATAATACCAAATAGTTCACATTTGGCAATAATGGACATTTTTTTTTTTTAATTCTAAAAAGAAAGTAGTATAGAGGAAAGCGAGACATTGTGATGCTGATTTTCTTTTGCATTTCATTAAATCAAATTGATTAACCAGAGCCAGTATCAGAAAATTGTTTCTGGAAAAACTGAACTTGAATCAAATCTATTCTCTCTCTGGTCATTTCTTTTCTCGTCTCAACTGGCTGCTTCCATTTTATTCATGGCCCCTGGGATTAAAAGTTTTCAGTAACTGGAATGAATTTAGATTCTCTTCACTGCTCTTTGAAAGAAGATGTGACTATCTTTTCAATTTTCCAATGATCATTTTATGACTCAATGTTTGTAGGATTCCACTTATTTGAAAACATTTAGAATAGGCAAGTATATAAAGACCAAAGTATATTCGTGGTTACCAGGGATGGGGGTGGGTGGGAATGCAGAAGAGGGTCTTACTACTTAGGAACACCATGGGGAAAAGAAAAATTAAACCAGGACACAAACCAAGAATGAGGAAATGGGAAGAAATTATTCAGTGCTGACAATCAGTTCGGTCAAGACTTACTCCAGGTACAGAGACGATCATCTGCTTGCTCAGGATAGTTGACTCAGCTAGTTTGGTTCCAGCATCGGCACATATAAACTAATGAGAAATGGAGAGAATCGTTATGTTTAAGAGCTCTGGGACAGTCACAAATGCCTCATAATTATATTAACTTGGCTTAAATTCATTTGTGTCTACTTCTGTGACACTTTGCCCTAAATAAATCAGACTAGAGAATCATGACAGTTCATTTCTATGAGAAATTCAGACTCTTAGTACCAATGCGAGCCCAGACAGCTGAGCTGCCCTGAGCTGGGCTGTGCAATCGAGGAAGAAGTAAAAGACGTCAGCCCTGTCAGATATATTCTGAAGTCTGTCTAGTCCTTAGCCTTCCAGCAGTTACTGTGAGGCCATGTTGACATCATTTTTGTGATTTCTATCATATCACCCATTTTAGATTAAAAATGGAAACACAATCAACAGAAGAGTAGTCTGGGCACTCCTCTCTCCCCACTCCCACCCCCGGGGTCCCTTTTACTCCTCCTCCCACCCCATCCATATCCAGGCCCTCTTCCAGCCTTATGCATTCATTTGGGTTCTAAAGTTGACAAGGCTGTTGAGGTCTTTCAAGTCTTTTTACTGGTGGTTCCCTGGGCAAATGCTTTCTCATTCTCTAAGATGAAGGCTGAAGAGCCGCTTCTTCTGTCTTGATAATGACTATGACCCCCACCCTGTGCTGCCCTCAAGGGACCTAGGACTTGCTGCATTATAACATCCATCATATGAGATCGGGAAGGTCTGTGAATCCACGCCCTGACCTGCTGTGAGCTCTCATGGGGCACAGACTTGCTTCATCTCAGCCCCAGTGCCAGCTAAGTGCCTGGCATCTCAGGCAGCACAGCAAGTATTTGTGAAATAAATTGATTAATGAGTTGTGATTTGAGACAATAATGAGGATGAATCGGCCAGGTTATAATTTCATTTGTTTCATTGTAGATTTTTACAGGCATTTTCCACCTCATGCACTATCCAACCAGAGGTGGATTACCCAATAAGTCAGATAAGCACAAGCTTACTTGAGCTTACTTACTCATCTGTGACATCAGATGGATTTTGGCTGAGAGAAGAGAATAACAGAAAGATGTTTACCTGTGCTTTATTGACTATGCAAAGGCTTTTGATTGTGTGGATCATGACAAGCTCTGGACAACATTGCAAAGTATGAGTATTCCAGAACAATAAATGGTGCTCATGAGAAACGTGTACAGTGACCAAGAGGCAGTTGTTTGAACAGAACAAGGGAACACTGAATGGTTTTAAAAAAGGAAAGCTGTGTGCCAGGGTTGTATTCTTTCACCTTATTTACTCAATTTGTATGCTGAGCAATAATTTGAGAAGCTGGACTAGATGAAGAAGAACATGGCATCAGGATTGGAGGAAGACTCATCTAACAACCTATGATAGCCAGATGATACAACCTTGCTTGCTGAAAGTGAAGAGGACTTAAAATACTTACAGATGAAGATCAAAGACCACAGCTTTCGATATGCGTTGCATCTCAATGTAAAGAAAACAAAAATCCTCACCACTACACCACTAAATAACATGAAGATAAATCAAGAAAAGATGGAACTTGTCAAAGACTTCGTTTTGCTCACATTAACCATCAACATTCATGGAAGCAGCAATCAAGAAATCAAATGATGTGTTACATTAGGCAAATCTGCTGCACAAGATCTCTTTAAAGTGTTGAAGAGCAAAGATGTCAGTTTGAGGACTAAGGTGCTACTGACCCAAGCCATGGTAAAAGTTGGACAATGAATAAAGAAGACTATAGAAGAACTGATGTGTTTAAGTTATGGTGTTGGAGGAGAATATTAAAAGTATCATGGACTGTCAAAAGAACAAACAAATCTGTGTCAGAAGAAGTACAACCAGAATGCTCCTTAGAAGCCAGGAGGGTGAGGCTTCATCTCATATTTTGGACATATTATCAGGAGGGACCAGTCCATGGAGAAGGACATCATAGTTGGTAAAGTGGAGGGTCAGAGAAAAAGAGCAAGACCCTCAACGAGATGGGTTGGCACAATGACAGCTGCAATGGGCTCAAGTGTAGCAAAGATTATGAAGTTGGCCCAGGACCGGCCAGTGTTTCATTCTGTTGTGCATGGGGTCACTATGCGTCAGTATCAACTCAACAGTACCTAACAACACTTACCTATAGTGAACAGGTTCACCTGGGTTTCATCACTGTAGTGAGCAGTTTCACATGTTGTTCCTATCTGAAACCCAGGTAGAACTGTTCACTACAGATGCGTAAATAAGTCCAAGTAAGCCTGTGCTTACCTTGCTTACTGGTAACTCTGGCCCTGTCAGGGATAGTAAATTTGAAAAGAAGCTTTGATTTTCTAGGAAGGTGTTGGGGGGTTGGGAGAGAGACAGATGCCAGCCATACCTACAAGCAGTACTTTTGATGCGGTTAAAAAAAAAAGTGACCTTATTTCATGACAGATTAGTAAGTAAGCACAAGTAAGCATGTGCTTAACTTGCTCATTAGGCAATCTGACACTGCATCCAAACCATTTATGAATGATTTTAGAAAAAAAAAAAAGTGTGTAGAGTGTATCATGAGCAATCAATTAATTAGATCCTATTTCACTTCTCTTTCCTAGGCCCTGGTCAGTGGCAATCGTGACTTCGGGATCCAAAGCTCCACTGAGTTCAGAGGCTCTGGAAGAACCTTTACCTTCAATTTCTTCTCATTCTCAGCTGGGAGAGTACTAGGTCATGGTACAAGGTCAGCGAGGCAGGCTCAGCCCCGTCATACTAAGGAGAAATAAAATATGGGGTGGACTAGGCCAGGAAATCTCAAGGAAGCCAGAGGAGGAGCCGAGTGACAATGGAATGGAGACCAGCATGCTGTCAGACTATCAGGGGTTGTTATTAGTAGGTAGCAGGTTCGATTCCAGTGGCAACGTAGCGTTCTTGTCAAGAGCGTTCTGAGGGCAGAGTCCTTAGACTTCCAGTGTAAGCTGCTCTGGCCCTCCATGAGAGGCCTTTGTGCACTGGACAGAGGTCCCTTAGAGCTGAAGGACAAGCGAAGACAGCTACCTCCATTTTAACACCTTCAACTCCATGTGCCCCTCCCCCGACAGTTACAGAGAGCTGAAGAGCCTATTTGGTTATTAACTCTGAATCTGGGAGAGAGATATTTTGGTAGCATCCATTGGAAACCTCAAAATTTCCATGATTTTCTTCAGTTATGACTTGGACTATTTCTAATACATGGAAAAGAAAGTAGGGCAGAAAAAAAAAAAGTACAAGAAATAAAATCTGTCACTCTAACCAAAACCTGTATGTAGCAAACGTAAATGCAGTGATAATTACTAGACATATGTAGTGAATGGGAGACTTACCTTCAACCTCTATGTAGATATGCATGTTTTCTTATAATGTGTGTTGTTAAAAGCTTTCATTCTTTTAGTCATTGAAGACAAACTAATTTTGACTAAGTCCCTAAATCTCTGTCAAGGGTCAGGATGCCACCATTATAATCCATTTCCTTATCACAGGAATCAGAGACTCCCCAGCTGTAAGAGAGGGCAGAACTGCACCTCATGTGTGAGGGAAGGCAAGTTTGGAGGGTCTGTGTGCTCTGTTTTAGTCAAATCCGCCCACTGAAGAGATGCTGGAAGCCCCAGGCCCTCAAAGAGTGCTTGCCTGGCTTGGCTGGGCCCTTGAGTGGAAAATAAAACTTGTTCTAGAAGCAAAACAGCCAACGTCCCTGTCTCCCTTCAGCAGATATCTGTCTCACCTGCCACCCGCAGCAAAGTATCAACAAGTACTTTGTCAGAATTGGCTGGCAGCCACGGACAGGAGGCCAAATTCAAAGGTCTGATTTGTGATCTCTCACCAGTCAGAATTCCTAAAAAACAATCACTCTAAAAGTATCAGAGGTGCCTAAGACGATCTGGCGTGTTAAAGGGAATATAACCGCTTAATCCTCTAAAATCATCTAGTATCTGTTCTGTATCATTGTGTTTTAACCCAGTGCATTTCTACATAATAGTAATGCTGAGCTATGTTCACTTTCTATAGCTGACGATCCTAAACTGAAAAGAAAAATCCATTCTGGTTTGATACAAGTGCTCCAAATGTAAAGTTCTAACTAGAATCACAGGATGAAATGATCCGTGTTGTAGAGAGAAGAATTCTGTACTTTCAGAGAGAGCTAATGATAACGCCCCTGAAAGATGCATTCCTCCGAGACTACAAAAGAAACGCAATATCCACTGTGTGGTATTGCTAAATGAATTCATTACTGAAATGAAACCCAGAATAGTATCTCCACCTCTCATCCCACAGAGTGATCCGATTATTACCAACGCAACTAATGCTAATAAGCACATGTCTGTAGTAACTCTGCGGATTCAGGATAACAGCTCTACCTGTGTTGTTTTCTTTCTTCTCCCGTCCACAAAGCATCTACTGTTCAAAGAAAACCTATTCACTGAGATGATTCTCACGGTTTATTAGCACCATAACCACCCTTGGTTTATTAGCATATAACAGGACATTATTTTTTTTGGGCGCTGAAATATTCTTTATGGTGGCTTTTTAATGGGTGATTACTCTTATTATGAAAATGCTGCTTTATTTCACCTTGAGAACAAATAGGTACGGCAAGTCAGCAGGAAAGAAAAATATCGAAAGATAGAGATTAAAACAGGTCAGTGCATGGATCCACATGGCAAGATAATGAGATCCTGCAACTGACGATTTTCATTGCAAAGAATAATTTTTTTTTTCTCTATTTGTCAAATGATTTTCTGTCTCCAGACCTCCTCTTCCTTAAAAAACAAACCAAAGAAGAAAGTCCGCTTGAACATTTGCGATCACCTGGCTATGTCTAAGTAAAAACAAGTTCAAGAACCCTGGCTGCGCAACCACAAAATGGTAGGCTGGGAAGTTTGCCATGATGTCAGACTTTCTGAATGAGTTCCTAGGAATTAAAAAATAGAGTGATCGGTACCTATTCCTGCCTTGAAAGATTTATAACCTGAGTGGCTGCCACATTCCTTGAGAATGTGTGCCATTGTTCTCTAAGTGATTCTCTCTTGACTGTTTGATTAAAAAAACAAAACAAAACACACAGCAGCTCTGGTTTCTATATGAGAAGGACAGATGGGGTCCAGCTCAGCGGTGCAATCCATCTACTGTTTTAATTAGAGACGTTTGTTGTTGCTGTGTTAAATGCCACGAGTCCATTCTAACTCACAGTGACACTGTATAGCGTTTCCGAGGCTGTAATCAGAGAAGTTAGGTGACAGTTTCACCTCATAGTGACCCTATCTATGCACAACAGAACGAAACACGGCCCAGTCCTGCGTCATCCTCACAATTGTTATGTTTGAGCCCACTGTTGCTGCCACGGTGTCAGTCCATCTCATTAGGGGTCCTTTTCTTTTTCAGTAACCTGTTGACCCTCTGCTTTACCAAGCATAATGTCCTTCTCCAGGGACTGCTCCCTCCTGATAACACGTCCAATGTATGACAGAGAAGTCTTGCCATCTTCACTTCTAAGGAACATTCTGGCTGTATTTCTTCCAAGACAGACTTGTTTGTTCTTTTGGCAGTCCATGGTACTTTCGGTACTCTTCTCCAACACCCTAATACAAATGTATCGATTCTTCTTTGGTCTTCCTTATTTGTTATCCAACTTTCACATGCATATGTTGTTGTTGTTGTTAGGTACCATTGAGTCGGTACCGACTCATAGCAACCCTATGCACAGCAGAATGAAACACTGCCCCATCCTAGGCCAACCACACTGTTGTTGCCAAATTGAGTCCACTGATGCTGCCACCTGACCAATCCATCTCATTGGGGGTCTTCCTCTTTTTCTCTGACCCTTCACCCTACCAAACGTGGTATCCTTCTCCAGTGACTGGTCCTTCCTGACAATATGTCTGAAGTATGATAGACAAAGTGTGGCCATCCTGGCCTCCAAGAAGCACTCTGGATGCATTTCTTCCAACATGGATCTGTTTGTTCTTTTGGAAGCTCATGGCACTTTCAATATTCTCCTCCAACACCATAACTCAAATGCGTCAATTCTTCTAAGGTCTTCCTTATTTACTGTCCAGCTTTCATATGCATATGAGGTTATGGAAAATACCATGGCTTGGGTCAGGCGCACCTTAGTCCTCAAGCTGACATCTTTGCCCTTCAACACTTTAAAAAGGTCTTGTGCAGTAGATTTGCCTAATGCAATACGTCGTCTGATCTCTTGACTGCTGCTTCCATGAGTGTTGATAGTTGATCCAAGAAGAATGAAGTCCTTGACAACTTCAATCTTTTCTCCGTTAATAAGAATGTTGTTTATTGGTCCAGTGGTGAGGATTTTTGTTTTCTTTACATTGAGATGTAGGCTGTGCTCTTTGATCTTCATCAGTAAATGTTTTAAGTCCTCCTCACTTTCAGCAAGCAAGGTTGTATCATCTGCATATCAAGGCGACTGAAAATACTATGGCTTGGGTCAGGAGCACCTTAGTCTTCAAACACACATCTTTGGTCTTTAATGCTGGAAAGAGGTTTTTGCAGCAGATTTACCTAATGCAACATGTGATTTAATTTCTTGATTGCTGCTGCCATGAATGTTGACTATGGATCCAAGCAAAATGAAGTCTTTGACAACTTCAATCTTTTTTCCATTTATCATGATGTTATTTATTATTGGTCCAATTGTGTGTATTTTTGTTTTCTTTATATTGAGGTGCAATCCATATTGTATTCTTTGATCATCATCAGTAAGTATTTTAAGTCCTCTTCTCTTCCAGCAAGCAAGGTTGTATCACCTGTATATCAGAGGTTGTTAATGAGTTTTATTCAAATCCTGATGCCAAGTTCTTCATAAAACCCAGTTTTTCAGATTATTTAAACTCTCAGTATAAAGATTGAATAAACATAGTGAGAGGATACAACCCTGACACACACGTTTCCAATTTTAAACTACTCAGTATCCCCTCGTTCTGTTTAAATGGCTGCTTGTTGGTCTGTATACAGGTTCCTTGTGCGCGCAATTAAATGTTCTGGAATACCCATTCTTCACAATGTTATTCATAATTTGGTATGATCCACAGTTGAATGCCTTTGCATAGTCAATAAGCATAAGTAAATATCTAACTAGTATTCTCTGGTTTCAGCCAAGATCCATCTGACTTCAGCAATAATAAATGTCCCTAGCTTCACACCCTTTTCCGAATCTGGCTTAAATTTCTGGCAGTTTCCTGTCACTGTACTGTTGAAACCACTTTTGAATTATCTTTAGCAAAACGTTACTTGCATGTGATATTGATGATATTGTTTCATGATTTCCACATTCTGTTGGACCACGTCTATTTGAAATGGGCACAAATATGGCTCTTCCATTAGGTTGGCCAGGTAACTGTTTTTCCAATTTCTTGGCATTAGATGAGTGAGTGCCTCCACTTTGTTGAAAGACTTCCATCTGTATTCCATCAGTTCTTGGAGCCTTGTTTTGTTTTGTTTTGTTTTTACCAATGCCTTCAGTGCCATGAGTTCTTCATCATATGCTACTTCATGAAATGGTTAAGAATCAACCATTGATTTTTGGTGCAGCAACTCTGTGTACTCTTTTCATCTTCTTTTGATATTTTCTGCCTCATTCAGTGCTTCACCCATACAATTCTTCAATACAGAAACCTGAAGCTTGGATTTTTTTCTTCAGTTCTTTCAGCTTGAGAAACGTTGAACATGTTATCTTCCCTTTGGCTTTCTAACTCCAAGTCATTGCACATTTATTATAATATTTGACTCTGTCTTATCAAGCTGCCTTTCTAAATTTTCTGTTCAGTTCTTTTACTTCTTCATTTCTTCCATTCATTTTAGCATCTTGTGGTGTTGTGGGCTAAGCAGTAGACTACAGAGTCAGTTTGAACTGCAAAGTCAGTGGTTCAAGCTCACCAGCCACTACCTGAAAACCCTATACAGGGTCACTATGGGATGGAACCAACTCGACGGCACTTAACAACAATGCTCATGAGCAAGTTTCAGAGTCTCTTCTGACATCCTTTAGTCTTTTCTGTCTTTTTAATGACCTCACTTTTATTTCTCTCGATTATAGAAATGGTTTATTCTAAGAGTTTATAGAACAAGGATCTGTTACTTTAAAATGGGCATGATAGTTAATATATTTTGACTTTATATGAACTTGGCCATTCATCCAGTGGGAGAAGGTTGAAATTTTTATAAAGTTGTTCCTCAAGGGCATGATCTCAAAATATCTCTCCAACCTAAATAACTTACAACTTGTTCTTTCTTATTCTTCGCTTATTTAACTTGATTCAATAACAAATACATATTTGCCCTAAAAAAGATCAAAATGCTATACGTTTGAAATTGCATAAAGTGCATTCAGAAGCATCTACTTTTTCCTTTTTCTTCCTAAAGCGAATTTGTTTTTGTTATTTATTCACCTAACTGCTGTAATCACTGTTTTCATGGTTGCCTTAAGCGCTGGGTAATTTACACTGTCAATGTTCTTTTGCTGACTTATGACAAATGCTTATTTGGGCTGAGTAATGTACTTCTTAGAAAACCAGTCCCCAGCTGCAGTTACAGACCCCAAGAATATCAGCCGAGTGGATCTGCCCTACTCTTGACTGACGGCAATTAAGGGGACACTCTCCACTGGCCAAAGTAAAGCACCAGAAGGGACTTGCAGCCAAAGTTGTTTTCTCATGGCAAGTGACCTCCAGACATATCTACCTGCCAAGCTGACACCGCTCTGCTGCCCTCTCCTTCAAACCAGTGTAGAGCTTACTCATCTTTAAGATCAGTTTCAATCAAAGGTGCTTGTCCTCAAAGGCAGTGTTGCTGCTGATATGTGAATAGAAGGGGATACAAAAGCCAAGGGTATCCACTAGAAGAATTTTAAAGCTTGTATCTTCTAGGAGGACAGATATTTTTTTGGTAGCAGCTTTGCTCTGTCTTCCTCCAGGGCTTCTAATGTCTTGTGGAAGCCATTGCCTTCTGACTTTTTCATGCTCGATTCCCATGGGTGTCAGTTTCCAACAATCACTATCACACACGCTCTCAGAGAGCTCCCACGGGTCATGAGAGCGCTATCAAGACAACGTACGGTGATTTTCACTGAAAGCACGCCTACTTTTCATTAAATCTCAAGTCTTTGAGAAAACACAACTATTGATTAGCAGTATGTAGTTGGGGGTGGGAGACGACAAGGACAAGTCAGTGGCATTTGAATGGTAAATAACAGGTGTTATTCCTCCTCTTCTCTACTGAGTAGACGCTTGAACTTCTACATGTTCAAGGTCTACACACTCCTTTTCTAATAAGCACTTCCCTACGTGGTATCCACCTCTACTTTTGTACACATCACACTAGTGGGGTTTTTGTTTATTTACCAATGCCACCTACTAGATCGCAAAGTCCTGGACGGAAGGGGCCATGGCTTATTCATCTGTCTCTCCAGCACAGCACCTGGGCCTTTGTCATGGTCCATAATGGCTTAATGAGCTGCCTTCATCTCCCAGGCTGAATTAGCTTTCTCCACCTTCATAGTCCTGGTGTGGTTGTGGGTTAATGCACTGGACTGCAAAGTCGGTTTGAGCTGCAAGGTTGTGGTTCAAGCTCACCAATTGCTCCTTGGAAACCCTCTACAGGGTCGCTATGGGTCAGAACTGACTCGATGGCACTTCACAACAACAACAACCTCCATAGTATTTTACATGCAGTGTAGACTTTCATGAAAGCATTAACACACCATCAGAATCGGGCTTATGCCGTCTACATCTCTGTATGCCCAGGACCTCGCCTAGTGCATTGCTGAATAGTCGAGTGTGGCCAGACATGGGAAACCTTAGTGGTGGAGGCAGAGAAAGTCATTGCAAGTTTTTGATGCAGGAAGGAATCTTATCAGATTCAGTAAAATGTCCTCAGGGTCACCATAGGTAGAAAGATTGCAGTGGCGTGAAGAGAGATGAAAGCAATACAAAAAGCTAAGAGATGTGGTGGAAATCTGAGCAAGGAGAACAAAGGACCTGATCAGGCTACAGTTCACACTGATCAGCTTTGAGTATGTGCTGGATGATATAGTGAAAGATTATTTGTAGAAACAACTTGAGGCCTGATGTGTTATCTTGGTTCCTTCAAAGAACTTTCTGGTTGTTTTTACCAGTGTCTAGAGGCACTAGCATGGAGCCCTGGTGGTGCTGTAGAATAAGCACCAGACTGCTAACCACAAGGCTCTGAAATGCTAAAGCCCTCGAGTCAGATGCTGACACTATCGTTTCTCCAAGCCTTGTGATCGTGGTCAGGCCACTGAAGTTCCCTGGGTCTTTGTCTTCTCATCTGCAGTGCAGAACCAAGGCCTCATAGGATGGGGAGGATTTTTAAGTACCATCGAGTTGGCTCTGTCTCATAGCAACCCTGTATAGGGTTTCCAGGAAGTTGCTGGTAAGCTTGAACCACCAACCATACGGTTCAAACCAACATTGCGGTCCAGTGCTTTATCCCAGAGCGTCACACCAGGAGTTCATGGTAAGGATTAAGTGAATGGAATAAGGAAAACAGCTAGCCTGTCACATTAGATGCTCATTAATGTTTCTTTCACCCTCATCTCTCCAACTGGTACCCAAGTTACCCAAGATTCAGGGAAATCTATTGACTCCTTTGATATCAAGCTTCCACTTTATCCTGCCATGTAACCTGAAGTTTGTAGGCCCCAGACTCTGAGCTTGGTTTTAATGACCATCAAGACTAATTGAAGAAGCTGTGACTCAGTTTACACAGGCAGTCTGACTGACGCCTGCTCCCAGCCATAGCCCATAGGCAAGTTTTTAAATGCAGCCTCAGCCCTGAGGTAGGGTCCCAGGCTAGCTGACCCACTGGTTTGCATTTTATCCACTCCACTCTCATATCATTATTCTGAAGTCCATTCCCTATGGAGCCTCAGGCAAAGGTATTTGGCTGTACCCACTGTCCTTTGTGACCCAGCTCAAAAGCCACTTGCTTCCACACCATAGGGAGTAAGGTATCACCTGCTCTCAACTTCCCCACAGGACTTTCTCTGTTTCTCTCTCTTCCTCTTCTTTCACGGCACTCAACTCATCAAGCTCTGCACACTTGCCTAAGATGCTGAGTGAGCTAAGGATGCCAACAAGGATGGGCAGCTTCAGTTCTTTGGAAGCAGTTCACAACCAATGACATCATCTCCATCTCTGTCTGCATTCAAGCCCCGACTCATCAACTCCCAAGGGTGCGCATTCTTTCACCCCACAATGGCTGGACTCAATTGTTACGAAGTGCCATCCAGTTGGTTCTGACTCACAGCAACCCTGGTGGGTTTCCGAGGAGCAGCTGGTGGACTCAATACATCCTGCCATTTGATTGTAGAGCTGACCTGCCTACCCTCACCCTCTCTTCTACTTCACAAAGATCTGGCAGCCCACACATGCTCATCCTACACTTCGACCTTGCCTCAGTCTCATCCCCCAATTTTGGCTTCATTTTTCCCATTTCAAGTTCCCCTCCCAACCAGCTGTGCGTGAGCTACTCGACCCACATACTGTACAGCAAATTTCTTAGCAAAAGAAATGATGTTTCATTCTTTTTATCCATCACAGAATTAGTTCTCCAGTAAGAACAAAGAAAAGATTCCCTTTTTTTTTGAGACCAATGTAAATGTCAAGTGCGTGGTATTAATTAGATCATGGCTCATACAATATGTATTAGTTCCTGTCTCAGGGCGGAGACAGCCGGTTTTATCAGTATGTCCCATAGCTCCCTTGCTATTTCCCTAACCACAAATGGAGCTCATGACTGAGAAGTGAATCAGAAAGCCTACCTGGACCAGCAGAAGGAGGTTCGTGTCTGGTAAAGGAGATTTGAGCTTCAGGGCCTGCAGGAGTTCTAACACAACGCTACGAGATAAGTAGAATTTATCCCGCTCCTAAAAAAAAAACACACAAAATACAAGAAGGTAAGCAGTGGCTAAACATTCAGTTAGAATGGCTCGATGTTGAAAAGCACTTCAAAAAGATTCTCAGGTCAGAAATAAAAAACAGTATTTAGAAACATATGAGCCATCCTTTAAAAATCAAAAAATCAAAGCTAAAAAGAAAAAGGCATTTGGGTGTGTGGGCACTGAAGCATTCACAATGCATCATTTATTAGACAGGAGAAAGATAAGCAGTCGTCCCTTGTTAATTACAACCGAGTCTGTTGATTGTGATGCAGGCGACTCCGTGTCTGAAGAGAAGAATTGTTCCATAGGGTTTCCAAGAAAACAAATTGCCAGGTCTGAAGTACCTCTGGGTGAGTTTGAATCACCAATTTTTCAGTTAGCAATCTACCGCTTAACTATGTGTGCCACCCAGGAACATTACCGGTAAGTTAGTTCTGAAATACTGAAGCCACAAGGTTTGCTTTCTTATCCACATGGCATCCCAAGAACTGCTGAAATCCAACAGATGGTGCTGCGAGTCAATGCATTGCACCGCAAGGTCGATTTGAACCGCAAGTTCAGTGGTTTGAACTCAGCAGCCGCTCCTTGGAAACCCTATACAGAGTCACTATGAGTTGGAACCGACTTGGCAGCACTTAACAGCAACATCCTCTCAAAGGAATTTACTTTTTAAATAGACTGTTTGAAGAGAAATAAGGTGAAAGAAATATATTATGAACCAACTTCCCATCTTTGTAGAACTGTAAGTAACATTTTACTTTATTTGATTCAACCCTTTTATAATAAATTAAAATGACAGAGAACAGTTAAAGCTGTCAATAATATGATTTTTTATTTTTTTTCCTTCTTTTCCTTAAAGTAGTATTTTGAACCTTGTTAAGAGTCAATGAGTCAGTTTCCACTCGTAGTGACATATAAGGTTTCTGGGCTATAAATCTTTGCAGGAGCAGAAAGCCTCATCTTTCTCCTACGGAGCCGCTGGTGGGCTCAAACCACCAACCTTGTGGTTTACAGTGCAGTATTTATCCTACAGAGTCACCGTGCTTCCCATTTTTAATCTGACCCTTATTATTTCATGAATGTCTTATACTTTTATTACTTATGTATGCCTTCCTTATAATGCATACTATTGCTTAACAGGTTTCAAATTTCTTATAAATGGTATTATGGCATGCATAGCTTTCTTGTTGTTGTTGTTAAGTGCCGTTGAGTCGGTTCCGACCCATAGTGACCCTGCATAGGGTTTCCAAAGAGCAGCTGGTGAGCTTGAACCATTGACCTTGCAGTTCAAATGGTTTTGCAATCTGGCACATTAACTAACCCACAGCGCCACACCTAGCTGGTAATTTCTCTCCACGTTATATTTTTCAGAATTGATCCCTATGGATAGATGTAATTCTAGTTCTTTCAACAAAACTGCTAAATATTCTATTGGTAAATATCACAATTTATTAATCTCTTCTCCTGTTGATGGAATTCAATTTTATAAGCTTTTATTGTTCGCTTATAAGCCTTTTGATTGTAAAGTATACATACAGAAAAGTATATACATTGTAAATGTACAGTTGACTGGGTTAGTATAAATTGAACAGTCATGTAATCACTACCCAAGTCAACCAAAAGAACATTGCAAACACTTGGAAGCCATTTGTGTGTCCTTTCTGGTAATACTGAAGTCACTAGAGTCCCAGGGAGGTCGGTATCCACTGTCATGTCTTTCTACTCATTCTTGTCTTGGCTCTGTATGTGTTTGATCATCTTTGAGTATGTGCTGGATGATATATTGAAAAATTATTTGTAGAAGCAATTTGAGGCCTGATGTTATCTCCCTTCCTTTCAAGAGCTTCCTGGTGTTTTGTTTTGTTTTTTGGTCAGGTCTGGAGGCACTAGAGGCACTAGCATGGAGCCCTGATGGTGCTGTAGGATAAATACTGGACTAAACCACAAGGTCAGCAGTTCAAATCCACTAACTGCTCCTCAGGAGAAAGATGAGGCTTTCTGTTCCCATAAAGATTTACAGCCTTGGAAAACGTACACAGGGCTTCTATGAATTGGAACTGATTCGATGCCAGTGGGGTTTGGGTTTGGGGAACACTAGCATGGCAGAGTTCGCCTTAATACATACAAGGCTTGTCTTGGGCCACATACGTGATTCAACGCTGAGTGGTATCCACGTGAGGTCAAATTTACTTCTGGGTTATCTTCACTTCAGGGTCTCAGCCAAGAGTGTATGGAGGCTGTGGTAGGGGAGCATATCAGCATCCCCACTCTTGGTAGCTCCCAGATTCTGACTTGTGTCCCCTTACTTTCATTGGTAAAATAGAGGGTCAGAGACAAAGAGAAAGACCCTCAATGACATGGGCTGACAGTGTTTGCAACAAAAGCTGTGTGATAGCACAAGAGTGAGCAACGTTTGGTTCTGCTGTGCATTGGGGAACTACGAATGGAATAGATTTAAGGGCACCGACAATAAACAATCCACATGGGGTTTTCTAAGTTACAGCCAAGCCTCTCAGTCATGTCTCCAGGTAAAAATAGCCTTTAGGGCTGGGTTCGCATCTCCGCACTCCAGTGTTCTAAGTCACTCTCCTGGTAATTATTCTATTCTTGGTTAACATTGTGAAGACGTTTTCAAAAGACATTGTATTCACTTCTTTTTAAATTTTAAGTGAGACAGTATCTTTAAATGATCTTGTCTAACATTTCCAGTCGAGAAAGTCTAGGGTCCCTACTGGAATTAGACTAGACTTCAAAGGTTGATTTGTGGGAATTAGATGTCATCGGGTCTGTGTCCACTTATTTAGCTCTTTAATGTTCTTTGGTAAATTTTTCTGGTTATCTCTGTAAAGTTCTTGTGTGTTTTTTGTTAGCTTTATTTTTGTTGTTGTTATAATAAATCTCAATTTTAAAATTACGCTTTGTAGTCATTTGGAGTCCTGGCATGATGCTACAGGATAAGCACTGGACCACAAGGTCAGTTTGAACCACAAGGTCAGCCGTTCCAACTTACCAGCCACTCCTTGAAACCCTATACAGGGTCACTATGAGAGCCGATGCGAGGGCATTTAACAACAACAGCATAGTCATTTGTGCAAGAGTCTCAGTGGTGCTGTAAGATAGGCAGTGGACTGCTAACCATAACGTTGGTGGTTACAATCAGTCAGTGGCTCTACGATAGAGCCATGAGGTTTTCTGCTCCCATAAAAATTTACAGTCTGGAAAACCCTATATCAGGTCTCTGTGCATATGAATCAAATGAAGGGCAGTGGGTGGGGTTAGTCACTTGTAGCTGAATATTTAAGGGAGATGATGTTTGGGTATCCATTTGGACCCATCATCCTTGCTGAGCTTCCTTACAAGTTCTAAAAGTGAGTCTACAGATTCTCTCAAGTTCATTTGTAATCATATCATCTATTAAAAATGAGTTTATTGGGAGGAGATTGTTATCATTGCAATGAAACGATGAGTGTTGAACTGATGTTCTCCCATGTAAACTATCACTCAATTCACAATAAAAGCTTTAAAAAGAACAACAACAAAAAAAAAACAGTTTATCTGTCCTTTCTAATCCTTATACTGGAGTCTTGGTGTGGCACTGTGGGATAATGCGCTAGACTGCAAGATCAGTTTGAACTGCAAGGTTGGTTGCTCACACTGACCAACTGCGTCTTGGAAACCCTACACAGGGTTTCTATGAGTCAGAACAGACTCGACCATACTTAACAACAGCAACAACATCCTTTGTCAAGGAAATTCCCTTCTATTCTTAAGTTGATGAGAGTTTAATCATAAGTGGGTATAGAATTATATAGAATGCTTTTCCTGTACCTTTTGAAACATGGATAAAATTTTTATCTTAATTTGGTAATATCATGATATTACTAGATGTTTTAATATTTGAACCATTCTTATATTTCAGGAAAATACCAACTGATTATTTTTGATGCACTAATTTAATATTATTCACTGAAATTTTGCATCCATGAAATATAATTGGCTTATAATTTTCTTTTCCCTTATTGCCCTTTAAGGGAGAGTGGTAGCCCCGTAGAATAAGTACTAGAATTGTAGTCCACATGGTTAGCAGTTCAAGCCCACCAGCTGCTCCACTGGAGAAAAATAAGGCTTTCTGCTCACACAAAGCTTTACCGCTTTGGAAACCCTTATGACCTGACTTGACAGCATTTATCAACAACAATTGTCCTTTAAGATACTGTATATGTTCATTAGATCCAATTTTCTTATTGGACTGTTGAACTCTTCTAAAGACATGTAATTTTTTATCTGTTAGATCTATCAATTACTGAAAGAGATGTGTTAAAATCCTCCTATGGTTGTGAATTTATCCATGTGTCTGTAATTTTGATAAATTTTGTTTCATAGTTGAGTTTTGAGGCTATGTTATTAGATGGATATAGTTTTAGAAATACCAAATTTTCATTGTGAATTGTTCCTCATCAATATGGCGAGCTTCTTTATAATAACACTTTTCAATTTAAACTCAATTTACTGACTTTAGCTTTCTTTTATGAGTAGTTACCTGATATAGTTTTTAAAATTTTTTCTTGCAAACTTTCTGTATGTTTTAAGAGTGTCTCATAAATAACACATAGATGGTGGTGGTTCCAACTCCTAGCAACCCTGTACAGGCTGTAAATCTTTATGGGAGTAGAAAGCCTCATCTTTCTCCCATGGAACAGCTGGTAGTTTCGAACTGCTGACCCTGAGGTTAGCAGCCCGATTCGTAACCACTATGCTACCAGAGCTCCTTAGATTTGTTAAATCCAATATGACAGTTTCTGCCTTTTGACTGGTAGGTTTAATTTGTTAATATTTACTGTGATTGCTGGAATACTGGAAATACATTTTATCATCTTATTTATATTTACTCTAGCTTGTTCTAATGAGTCTCTTTTCATATGACTTTTATTATTGTTCCGTTTTTTTGTCTACCTGTTTGAAACTTTCACATTTTTTTTCTAGTCTGTAGAATTTATACTTAAAACATTTATATGTATTCTTAAGAGTTCCAACTGCTCCTTGGAAACCCTAATGGATTGGATTGGACTCCACACACAACCACCTCTCCCATCTTGTTGTTGTTAAGTGCTGTTGAGCTGATTCTGACCCATAGTGACCCTGTGTAGGGTTTCCAAGGAGCGGCCGGTGAGCTTGAATGACCGACCTTGCAGTTGAAACGACTTTGCAGTCTGACACATTAGCCCACAGCCCCACACAGGACTCCTAGATGTACACTAGATCTTTCCATTACACCCTTCATCTCTCTCAACTGCAGTCTAGACAATTTAATCAGGTCTTGTCTCCATTTCACTAATTCTTTTGGGCTGTGTCTAATTTGCTATTTAAGTTATCCACTGAGATGTTTATATTCATGACTATTTTTCCTTTTGAGGATTTCTACTTGGTCCAAATCTGCCTGGTGATTCTTTTGTTGAAAGTGACTAGCTC
>NW_006408543.1:14698441-14705020 GCF_000296735.1 Chrysochloris asiatica
CTAGCTCAGTTCTCGTGTTTTGGAACGTGACTAGCTCAGTTCTCGTGTTTTGGAACGTGACTAGCTCTGTTCTCGTGTTTTTTGAACGTGACTAGCTCTGTTCTCGTGTTTTGGAACGTGACTAGCTCTTTTCTCGTGTTTTTGAACGTGACTAGCTCTGTTCTCATGTTTTGGAATGTGAGGAGCGCTGTTCTCGTGTTTTTTGAACGTGACTAGCTCAGTTCTCATGTTTTGGAACGTGACTAGCTCTGTTCTCGTGTTTTGGAATGTGAGGAGCGCTGTTCTCGTGTTTTTTGAACGTGACTAGCTCTGTTCTCATGTTTTTGAACGTGACTAGCTCAGTTCTCGTGTTTTGGAATGTGAGGAGCACTGTTCTCGTGTTTTTTGAACGTGACTAGCTCTGTTCTCGTGTTTTTTTAATGTGACTAGCTCTGTTCTCGTGTTTTGGAATGTGAGGAGCGCTGTTCTCGTGGTTTGGAACGTGACTAGCGCTGTTCTCGTGTTTTGGAACGTGACTAGCTCTGTTCTCGTGTTTTGGAACGTGACTAGCTCTGTTCTCGTGTTTTGGAATATGAGGAGCGCTGTTCTCGTGGTTTGGAACGTGACTAGCGCCGTTCTTGTGGTTTGGATTCACTATTTTTGGGTGTTATCAGATCTAATATTTGCTGACTCTGCTAGTAGTCGATTGCTGTTATTAAAGTGCCGATTCCAACTTGTACTGACCTTGTGTAGGGTTTTTGAGGCTTTCAAATCCTTGCCGAAAGCCTCATCTTTCTCCCCACATAGTAGATTGTTGTTATTGTTGTTAAATGCCATCAAGTTGGTTCTGACTCATAGCGACCCTTTATAGGCTTTCTGAGGAACTGCTGATGGATTTGAACTGCTGACCTTGTGGTTCCCAGTCCAGTGCGGATCCTACAGCACCACACCAGGTGTCCCTAATAGTAGATTTGTTGTTGTTATTGATAAGTGCCGTCAAGTCAGTTCCAAATCATAGTGACCTGTATAGGGTTTCTGAGGAGCAACTGGTGGGTTTGAACTGCCAACCTTGTTGTTCAAACCAACCTTGCCATCCAGCACATTAACCCACAGCACCACACCAGGACTCCTAGTAGTAGATTGTTGTGTTGTTTCTGGGATATACCCTTTGGTTGGTTGATGATGCATGAAGGGGACTGGAACCATGGCAATGAATGATATACGATGGAATGAATGTAAAACTAAAGTTCTCTCATGTCAACTATCATATAATTCACAATAAAACATTTAAAAAAACAACAACTATTGCACCGGACAAGGTAATCAATACTTTATAACCAGAAAAACCAAAGAGTAGATTAAAGGGAGACCTTAACATGGTCCAATAGACATACGGTGATAAAGAAGAAAATGATGTTTTAAACAGAATGAAAGCTGATTAAAATTTTATTTTTATGAAGAAAATAAAGGGTTTATAGAAGTGGACAACTTGAAAAAAAAAAAAAAAAAGCATTTTGAATGTTCAAGAGCAAAAAACAAGAACAGAGACCCCACTGAAAAACAAACTTGGAAATGTTCAGAACCAGAAGGGCACTATTTGCATATCGTTCTTAAGAACAGAAAGGCTCCTGCCTCCTGCTTTTCCCCGAGAACAGCGTCTCCCAGCTCTGGAGGAGCTGCTATGGCCATTGGGCAGGCAGTATTTTTCCACTTTCTCATAGTGGGGCAGGAGGTGCTAAGGACAATGCACTAGAGAAGCCATCATTAAGACAGAATGACAACAGATGAGATTACAGTCTCAGAGACCAAGAGCCCAGGCCCAGGAGACAGACAAATGAAGAGAATTAAGGAGCTCGCCACAGGCTTTAACAAATGACAAGCTGATCTTTTTCTACTTTGGGTATAAACATGGGTCATAGTGGCTTCCCAACTAACCATGAGGTGGTGGTGGTGGGCTGTGGAGTCGGTTCTGACCCATAGCGACCCTGCACAGGGTTTCCAAGGTTGTTAATCTTTACAGGAGCAGAAAGACTAATCTTTCTCCCATGGAATGGCCAGTAGTTTTGAACTGCTGACCTTGAGATAAGCAGCCCGACTTGTTACCACTTTTCTACCACAGCTTCTTAATCATGGGATGGTGAACTTGAAAAATATATTAAAAGGTATTTCCATCATCATCTCATTTCATTCAAAAGACCTCTTCCCTTTAAAACCTTTCACTCAGATGCCCCTCAAGTCTCTAAAATTACATATTTTAGGCATAGCTTATGTATTAAAAAATTCCCTTTCAATAACATTTGTAAGACTTCTGCAGAATGACTCCTTTTCCAGCTATACGGAAGCCATGAACGCAACAGGAAGTTGACACTCATTCTCAAGAATACATTCCCATTTTCCATTTCTCAGGGATGCTCAGAAGCATCCTTACCTTAGTGAAGGCTCGGTAGCACAAACCGCATAGTTCTACCAGGTAGGCCAGAGTGAAGACAGCGTTCTGAATCACAAAGCTGAGCAGTTTCGAAAACGGTTCCAACAAACTCTGAAATGAGATGAGGGCCAAAGAAAATCAACTGCTGATTCCTTCATGAAACACAAACAAGTAAATAAAAATACTAAACAGAATGTGGATCATTTTTTTTTTTTTTTTTTAATTTAAGGTCTGTTAACAGGAGTCGCACGTAGCAACTCCATTGGTCTAACAAGAACAAAGTTAACATCTTCAGACAATGACTCAAAGAGCAGGATTTAATCTTTTATTGCTCAGGTTGTAGGGGATCCATTCTTCCATGTAGCAGCATTTACAGACCTAGCTTGATTGCAACCTACCCTAGCCCTATGGTCAAACAATCAAAACTCTGTGAGGTTTGTATTAGGATCTTCTGCACCATTGTTCAGAACCTTTAAGCATTTATGGGGCTACTAGATCCAGGCCCTCTATCAACCTGTTGTATTGATTAAGTAGTGCAAAGTATCCTTGTGTGTAAGTATTGAAGAACTATTAGCATAGATAAAACTCTCATCTTACTCTTTATCAAGTAGCCATTTTCAGTCCAGGTTTCCCCGTCAGAATCCCACCAGAATCTGTTTAAGTTCCTTAAGCTTTCTTATGTCATCATATAATGGTTAACAGCTCTAGAATCTGACATACACAAGTTCAAACGTTGCTCTTAAGCTCTTGAGCATTTTAATCCCGCCCCCCTGTAAAATGGGGACAATAATGGCTTCCATCTCATTGGGTTTGTTGTTGAAGTTAGAGATAATGTATGTAAGAGCACTTGGCAAGAAAACTGTCCTCCATCAATGTGAACTATGATTTTCACAACTGACACTCTGAAAATTTAGTAAGTGGCATTGTAGGATAAGCACTGGACTGCTAACTGCAAGGTTGGTAGTTTGAACTCACTGACCACTCCTCAGAAACTCTATGCAGGGTCACTATGAGACGGAACTGACTAGATGGTACTTAACCACCACAACACCACCATTCTGCAGGTAGGATGATTAAGTAAGCAAATTAAGGACCTTGTCTAAGGCCATATAGCTGTTGAACAGAATTCAAACCTAAGTTCCAAAGTTTTTTTTAGCAGAGATAGAATTGCTTTGTGGAGAAGACAAGGTTTTAACTGGGCTCTGAAGAACTTCCACACCATGATTCCCACTACTTCTCAAGCTCTTTAGTCCTTAATGTCTGGTATAAAAGTGATACCAGTTCAATGTGCAAACTTAGGGGCTGGAAGGAATCTCTCTCAAGCTGATATATGATGTTGGTGTCAGTTCTGACTCACAGTGACCCTGTATAGGATTTCCATGGAGTTCGAACCTCCAACCTTATGGTTAGCAGTCCAGTGCTTATCCTATAGCACCACACCAGAACATCCTTTTGATTAAAAGACAGACCTGCCTTCAAGCCTGTATACATATTTGCTCCTCTATCTAACAGAGCAGCACAGTGGTGAGGCATCCTGGTGGCTTAGTGGGTAACTCAGCTGCTAACCAAAAGGTTAGTAGTTAGAATCCACCAGCTGCTCCATGGAAGAAGTGACAGGATGCTTCCTTAAAGAAGGAAAACCCTACATAGCAGCTAGTTCGACCCTGTCTATAATAGGTTCACTATGAGTTGTAATCAACTCAGTGGGTTGAACTGACCCCAACTCAATAGTGGCAGGGGAAATACAGTACAATAGAAAAAATAAGGACCTTGGAATCAAAGGACCTATGATAGTCTCCAATTGTTCACCTCATCAGCCAGCTATGTGACACTGGCTAAAGTGCTCTGAGCCGGTTCCCTTATCTGTTAATGAGTAGGTTGGGCCACATGATCTCTAAACAACTTTCCAGTAGAACTATTCCATGAGTTTATGGAAGCAGAGTCTAGGGAAGTACTTGAAGGAGATGAGCCTTGTTAGTGTATCAGCTAGTAGTTACAGATCATCGCATCACTGCATCCGAACATAATGTAGCCCAGAGAAACTGGGGAAACCAAGGTGAATGAAACACAGCAGCAGACTTTAGGAAGTTCCATTTCACTGGGGAGACTTCAGCACAGCCTAAGTGCTAATACGGAGCTCTCTGTCTAGCATTTCAGAGAAGGAAGGTGCTACAAAGGATCCGAGCATTTTTCACTTAAATGGGATCTTGAGGAATGAGAAGTCCACCAAAGAGACAAGAGCATAAAACTTTTCAGGCACAGCAAATGGCCCAAGCCAAGGCAAGGAGGCATGAAATTAAGTCCGATTATATATGTAAAGCACTTAGCACAATGCCTGCCATATGGTAAATGCTCAACCGAGGGTGGTGGTGGTTTTGAGGATGATGGTGACGATAATTATAAAAGTGCACAAGAGGCATGAAAATGGGATAAGTTAGTTGAAGATGAAATTGGAAAAGTAAGTTTTTTGAAGTTTCTTCAAGTATGCCTTAGTAAGGGATTTGGACATTATCATGAAAAAATTGTGGCATGCTCAAAGGTTTTTCAGTAAGGAACTAACATGATGACATCTAAGTTTCAGAAGACCACCTCATGAGTAGTGTGGAAGATGGACTGCTGGACGTGACCCGAGATTGGGAAACGTTGTTTTGTGCCATCCATCAATCCTGACTCCTATAGGAGAGAGAACTGCCCCATAGAGTTTCCTAAATTACACTCTTTACAAGAGCAGATCTTTTCTCCTGAGGAGCTGCCTGATGGGCTCAAACTGCTCACCTGTTGGTTAGCAGTCCAGTGCTGAACCACTATGCCACCAGAACTCCTTTGCCTTAAGGATTGGGACTAATGGTTATTAGAAAATGATATTATGATGTTCTACAGCTCTTCATACTAGACACTGAGCTAGCAAGAGGAGAGGAAAAAAGGTTGAAAGTAAAGCATCAGAATGCAGCAATTCTATCTTCAGTACCGTTGCCTGTCTTTTTAGGCCGAATAACAACTGAATAACCAGTTGGGTGTCTTTTTCGGAAACATACGTACCCTTGTGGCATTTGTAGAGGGTATCTTCAAGAGGCAAATCATAATTCTTAAACTGGAATCTAAAGAACACTGTAAACAAAAGTAAAAAACAAAAAAACAAACACATGTCAGTACCTTTCTTAATATATCTTTTGCCTGAAATCTAGCCATTAAGCGTATCTTCTAGGAAAAAAAAAAAAAAAAAATCTGGAACATAACTTTCTCTCTACAGCTGTCCCATCCCATTTATTCACATTGAAAAAACAAGTTAAAAAATAATTAGACAATTAATTACGTACTTAAACCATATTAACCAATGCCACAATTAAGCACAACTACTCAGCTATTACTCAGAGATACAGACATAAAATCAACTCAGACAGAACTGAATAAATTGGATGAAAAGATGGACTGATGAATAGTTAGATATAAACTATGTCTGCATTTAACCCCACCCACTGTCATCTGGCGCTGTGGGTTAATGTGCCAGACTGCAAAGCAATTTGAACTACAAGGTCGGCAGTGCAAACTCACCAGCTGCTCCTCGGACATCCTACACAGGGACACTATGGGTCGGAATCAACTCAATGGCACTTATCAACAACAACTGTCATCTAACTGATCTCAACTCGTAGTGACCTTGTGGAGGGTTTCTGAGGCTGTAAATCTTTATGGGAGCTGACAGACTCATCTTTCTCCGGGGAGCAGTTTTGAACTGCCAACCTTGTGGTTAGCAGTCCAGTACTTATCCTACAGTGCCACCACGGGTCCTGGTCCAACTCTAAAGAGGTATACTAATTTGTGAAAGCCCTGTGAGAAAAGGTAAAAACAAAAACAAAAAAACCCTACTTGTTGTTAAGTGCCGTGGAGTGGGTTATGACTCATAGTGATCCTGCACAGGGTTTCTGAGGCTATAAATCTTTACGGGAGCAGAAAGCCTCATCTTTCTCCCGCAGAACCGCTGGTAGTTTTGAACTTCTGACCTTGAGGTTAGCAGGCCGATTTGTAACCACTACGCTACCAGAGCTCCTACTATTTAAAACCACAGGCTTTTATTAGTCCACGTTATGATGGAACCAGTTTCAGCCGCCCTTTCCCAGCCACTAAAGAGACAAATTATTGAATGATGCAGAATGCATCAAGAAAAGATGGAA